>NC_143561.1:120916666-121235000 GCF_054136105.1 Typopeltis vanoorti
GCAAAGCACACTTGCTTTCAGACATGTATATTTACTTACAATTTGTATATTGAAAATATGAATTCTGAAGTAATTCAACATTAGTTACATTGTGTGTCTGGCTCCCACTGATGAGACCTCAACGAAGGTCAAAAGCAGTCTGGGTAATGATCCTTCCCATAAATGCATAGTAATACATACATATCAAAGGAAGTATGCTTTGCATTATGGGATACTACTGCAATTGACCAGCTTTGATCTAAGCCTACAAAATACCGTATTTACTCGAATATAACTCGCACCCCTGATTTTACTTTACGAAAAAAGAAATTAAAGTTTCGCATATACCTCGCACTCAAAAAAAAAAGTTTAAACATATTCATGTTGGGGTGATAGTAACCCATTCCCTGTGGTAAACAACATACCCTCCCCAACAGCCACTATACTGCAGATGTAAGAAAAATAAGTAGTTTTATTGTATTCACTGAATAAGGTACAGACATTTGCAGTCTGTGTAATATATTTCTCAACAAATAGTGCTATTAGAGACAACTTGGATAAAAATGGCACTAACTAATGAATCACATGTCCCCCTCTCACAGAAACTATGCTGTATAGACTCAAGCAAAACTATACGTTGCACTGGGAAACACAATATCTAACTAAAAGCTATTGTCCAATTTTTCAATCTCATGAAAAGCCATATTTGCCGACGTATAAGACGCACTTTTTTTCTTTGAAAGTAAGGTCTGAAAAACAGGGTGCGTCTTATACGCCGATACTCAGTTTTTTATTACTTTCACTTTGGACATTTTCTCTGTTCCGAGTCATGCGATTTCTTTCTTGCTTCCTTGCGGTGTGTGAGAGCATTCCAGTTACGTAGAGTTCAGTGGATCAAAAGGCTGGATGGATGGAGGAGGAATGACATTATGGATAGATAAAATTTGGTCTAGGTGCCCTGGCTGACTGTTGTAGAAGCCTGCCCTGCTAGTATGGGATCAGTTTCGTTCTCACAGAACAGAAGATGTTAAAAATAAAATCAGTTAGCTGTAATTCCAGGAGATCTAACTAGCCATCTTCAACCTTAAGATGTCTGTATTAAAAAACCATTTAAGGGATTTATAAAGGAGAAGTGGAACAGCTGGATGCAGTCTTCAGATTTTGAGGTTACGCCATCAGGAAGATGGAAGAGGCCTATAATTTCGCAAGTTTGTGAGTTGGATCAAAGCTTCATGGGATGCTGTGAAAACTGAGACAGTGGTTAAATCATTTAAGTAGTATGGTATTAGTAATGCACTGGATGGTATAGAGGACAATTTGTTGCATGAGGATTCAGATTCTGATTTAGAAGAGGTTTCAAGTGTCTCTTCATTTAGCTCTGGAGATGAATTTCTGGGTTTTGACGCAGAAGATTAAAAGGTGGGTACTCTTTCCTAGTTAGATTAGGTATTTGTTGAAAGGTAGACCTGCTTATTACTTTATATTTGAAATACTGTAAAATCATAATAATATTCAGTGATAAAGTTTTTTTTCCTAAAAAAAATGTGTACAAAAAAGGGGGTGCATCTTATACGCTGGCAAATACGGTAAGTGTTTGCGATGTCATTAAAACATGCCATTTAATGTGTGTGTGTGAGTCTGCCCACTTCATGATCTGAACTTTCCCAGAGTTTAGTGTGTCCACATTGCTGCATCCAGAAATCAGTTCCATCAGCTAGACACTGCAATCAAGGTATGGACAGTCCTGTGGAAGAGATTTTCAGCCCTGTTTTAGGAACATACAGTATAACCTCTCTAAAAGTTCATCATCAAATTCCTGCCATGTACCCTCAAGGGGTGTACAGGATATGATAGTACTACATGAAAAAAATTACATCGTTACCAACTTCCTATCTACAATTTTCCTCCAAATCAGTCTGTTACTTGTCAAGACTCCAACATTATCAGATCTTATATTTCTATCGTCTAAGGCACATTGTACCGTATCAATCCACCTATATCTTGGTCTTCCTCTGGGTCGTTTTCCTGCCAACCTGGCAGAGAACACTTGTTTTGCTAATCTTTCTTCGCCCATTCTGTTTAGCTGACCATACCACCTGAGATTAGCTCTGCTAATGCATTCCTGGATGTTGACAATGTTAAGTTCTTTCCTAATATCCTCGTTTTTAATATGATATTGCCACTGATGCCATCTGTTCATGCCTATAATCTTTCTCAGGACTCTCATATCTGCGGTCTCTAGTCTTTGGTCAAGTGTTTTACTTCTGACCCAGCTCTCAGATCCATAAGTTAAAACTGGTTTGAACACTGTCTTGTATACAGCTAATTTAGTGTTCCTACTAATTTCTCTCTTATTCCATGTGAATTTATTCAATTGACTTCCTACCATACCAGCTTTGCTGATTCTGTTGCCTATCTAAAAGTTTTATATCTTTATATATATTACACTTCAGCCTATCCATTAAAATTTATTGTAATATTCTACACAGCACTGAGACTAATAAATGTTTTTGTGTGGGGTGTGTACTAAGCAAAGTTGTGGTATTAACTTAGTGATAGAACTTACTTATTGGAAAATAGTGCCTAGTACCACAGAGATCTGACCATTCTAGAAGTGCACATTTGCACCTTGAGCCCAGCAGGCATTAGTTTCTTTTATCTTAAACATGTTCATGTCAGGGCGATAGTAACCCGTTCCCTGTGGTAAACAACACACAAATTGTGTTGAGTGTTTTGTTCTTTAATATTCCATATAGCATTTGACTGAGGGTAGAGGAGAGAGAGAGAGAGAGAGAGAGAGAGAGAGAAAAAAAACTAACTGCACGTCCATCTAATTATATGTACATTTTCCCTTTTCACATGAAATTACTGTCATGAACAGTAAATTTCAGTCATTCAAAAATGTTGATGGATAATTAGCAGAACAAGGGTCTCTTTTAGTTAGCATTAATTAATGGACAAAATATCAGATATAATCATGTTATATGACTTTGTTTTTTAAATATTGCTTTAAAATGAAAAATTTCTTAATATATTGAACACCATACTAGTTTAATAATAAACATGATTTCAGTTGATCTTTTTAAAAACTGACAATGATATGTCAGTTTTTAAAAAGACCAAGTGAAATTGTGTTTATTATTAATTTATATGGTTTTTAATTATGGAGATATAAAATGCACTTAGTATTATGTTTATGGTTTTAAAATTATGGACAAATTTTGTTTAAATTAAGTGTATTGTAGTTATGCAACCATATTCATACAATAAATTAAAGATACCAAGAAATTATATTCTCGGTTTAATCCTTTATTCAACTGTAAGCAAAGTTTGCTTGTGAAGTCACTTCATGACTAAGGATATGTGCATTGTATTATGGGAAACAAGGCAATTAACAAGACATCAGCCTTCATATACGAGTAGCCCAGTTGTGAAGTGACCTCATGCACAAACTTTGTTTGCTTATACTTGGATCATGTTTATTATTAATTAGTATGATTTTTAATCATGTAGATATGAACTGCACTTAATGTTAAGTGTATGGTTTTAAAATTATGGACAAATAAATTGTGTTTAATATTAAGTGAATGGTAGTTTATGCAACCATATTCATACAATAAATTAAAGATGCCAAGAAATTATATTCTTGGTTTATCCTTTATCCACGTGTAAGCAGACAAAGTTTCCACATGAAGTCACTTCTAGACTATGGATATGTGCATTGTATTATGGGCTACTAAGATAATTAATGTGAAGTCATCAGCCTCCACATACAAGTAGCTCAGTTGTGAAGTGACTTAATGCACAAGCATTGTTTGCTTACACTTGGATAAAAGGATTAAACCAAGAATATGATTTCTTGGCATCATCAAATTCTTGATATATACCCTCAAGGGATGTACAGGATATGATAGTACTACATAAAAAATTTACATCATTACTAACTTCCTATCTACCATTTTCCTCCAAATCAGCCTGTTAAATGTCAAGACTCCAGTATTATCAGGTCTTATATTTCTGTCTTCTAAGGCACTTTTTACTGTATCAGTATATCATCTTGGTCTTCCTCTGAGTCTTTTTCCCAGAGAACACTTGTTTTGCTAATCTTTCCTCTCCCATTCTGCTTAAATAACAATTGACCATACCACCTGCGATTAGCTCTGATAACACATTCCTGAATGCTGATAGTGGCAAGTTCTTTCCTAATATCCTCTTTTTAATATGATATTGCCATCGATGCCTTCTGTTAATGCCCATAATCTTTCTCATGACTCTCATATCCGCAGTCTCTAGTCTTTGATCAAGTATTTTACTTCTAACCCAGCTCTCGGATCCATACGTTAAAATTGGTTTGAACACTGTCTTGTATACAGCTAATTTTGTGTTTTGGCTAATTTCTCTCTTATTCCATATAAATTTATTCGGTTGAGTTCCTACCATACCAGCTTTGTTGATTCTGTTGTCAATTTCCATATTTAACTAATCATATTCACTAAAATCGTGCCTAAGTAGTTGAAATGTTCTATAAGTTCTCCATTCACAATGCAGTCGATATTTTCAATGTTTCTGCCTATTTTCATTAAATCTGGTGTAGATTTAACATTAAACCATCTTCCTGTACTTCCTTCATTTCTAACTGGTGACTTACAACTCAAATAAAGATTAAGCATTGCTTGATATAATGCCCCATCAACCCCATATAACTGTAGCATTTGGAATAGCTTCTCTCTTGGCACCTTGCCATATGTCTTTTCCAGATCTACAAAACTTAAATACAGATCTTCGTTATATTCCCATTATTTCTCAACTATCTGTCGGAAAATCTGATCCTAACAGCCTCTATTTAACATGAATCCAGCTTGTTCTTAACCAAGCTTCTCTTCCACAATCCTTCTGAACCGTTTCTCAAGTATACTTGCATATATCTTACCAGGAACACTCAGTAATGAAATACCTCTGTAATTCTCACATTCGGTTTTATTTCCCTTTTTATATATGGGCATTATGAGAGCTCTACTCCAATTATCAGGAATTCGTCCCTCTGTAAAGGCCTTTTGAACTATGCAGTGCACCCCTGTAAGACTTTTATACCACCATACTTCAGCATTTCTGGTCGAATATCATCTACTCCTGCTACCTTTACACATTTCAGGCTTTTGATGGATTTTTCTACTTCAAGTATGAAAAAGCCATCAAAAGCCTGAACCACTGTGCTGTCATCACTGCTTGTTTCATTTAGCAGTTTTTCAAAGTAATTACTTAAAGGATATCTTTTTCTCCTGTTTTCATGTCACCTTTATCATCTCTAACTCCTTTTACAGCACTCTTTCCTCCATTTCTAAGCTTCTTCAACAACCTCTAGAATATTTTACAACCTTCTTGATATTTATTCTCTATGTTCTTGCCAATGTCCTCCCATGACTTTTGTTTAGCTAATTTTACACAGTGTTTAGCTGTCTTACATTTGTCTCTGTGATCTCTAAGAGCACAAGCTGACTTATTTGCCAGGAACTTTTGATATGCTTTCTTCTTTTCCTTCACTGCCTCTTTAACTTCCTGTGTCCACCATGGAGTTCTGATTTTTCTGTCCTTGCACACAATCTCACCACATGTTTCTCTGGCTAAATCAATCAATATTTTCTTCAGGGCTTGCCACTGAATCTCCAAGGTTTGGTTCCTGCTTTCAAACTCTTTCATTTTTTCATGAATAATCTTTGTGTATTTTAGTCTACAGTTCACATCTGAGAACTGCTCAACTTTTTTTCTGTTTAAAACTTTCTTACATGTTCTTTTCAATATGAAATTCAATTTTATCCTGCTCAAGACTGAATGGTGATCACTTCCAATTTCAAATTCTCTGTACACCATCACTATCAATAATAACATAGTCAATGAGACTTTTCTTATTCCTTGCCTCTTCTCTCCATGTGAATTTGTGCACATTTTTATGTTGGAACATTGTGTTAGTAATAACCAGTCCATGTCTTGAGCAGAAATCCAACAGGTATTTGCCATTATTATTAGCTTTGCTCTTTTCTCCGAATTTTCCCAAAATATTTTTGGATGGCTGATAATCATTTCCTACTCTGCTATTTAGATCCCCAACGAGGACCATCTTTTCCTTTTTCATTGTCAGTTGCTTTTTCTAAAACATCAAAAAATTCCTCCACTTCTACTGTAGTAGAACCTTCTGTGGGATCACGGGCACAAATAAGTCTCATTGTCCAGTTCCCCAATCTGATATTTGCCCACATCACTCTACTTGAGACTGCCTGCCATTCAAGAAGATTAGCCTCATATTTAGTGTTGAATACTATGGCTACTCATTATTTTCCTTGACTGTCATTGCCTGAATATAACATTTTGTATTTATTACTCAGAAAGATCTCACAGGTTTTGTCTTTTTTGTTTCAGTCACCCCTATTATGCCGATCTGGTACTTATCCAGTTCCTCAGCTAGCTCCATTTCTTTGCCATTCAGGCATCTTATGTTGATAGTATCGATCTTGAATTCTGGTAATGTTGAATTGGGATAAGTTTTAGGGTTTGTTCCAGTAGCTGACTTTTTGCTGTTTACCTTGGTTCCCTGGCAAAAACAAAGCGGGGGACTTGTTTAACCAGGCAACCCCAACCGGCATGAAATTCTGTCATGTTGTATCGTTTGAAATTTTGGTTTAAGCCAATAAGAATACAATTTGGTAGGCTAAATCCCAAATTGCCAGCTCATCCTCATCCGTTGAGTATCCAGGTAGATACCCAACAGGGTGCACCACAAGAAGGTGAGGATTGGACATTAGGCCAGAAGCACTGGTCAGTTTTACACATGCCTTTGAAGGCTATATGAAGGTCTCCTCTCAGTTATATTGCTTTGACCCTTAAGCACCCCTCTTTCAACATATTCATACAAATAATATCAAGATATATAATATTAATTTTTCCCCTCTCTAATACTTCTTTTTTTATTTTTATTGAGAATTTAAAATAATAACAGGTAGATTTAACTTTTCACTGATGTACTTAGTAATTGTAAAGAGGAAATTTTGTCGGTCACATGGTGCTCATTATAACCAAGTTTGATTGCAAGTGTAAAATTATGTACTTTGGTGCGATGTAATTTCAAAACAGTATATATATTATATTGGTGGGATTATGCTATGAGAAACTGATGAGGTTAGGGATCTTGGCGTTATGGTGGATTGGAATTTAAGTTGAAAGGCCACATAGCAGAAATTGCAAATATAACTGAGAGTATAATTGCAATGTTGAAACATTGATATATAAGGATAAGGAATTTATTTTGCCTCTTTGCAAATTTGTGATGTGACCATGCTTGGGCTACTATGCAGATTTAATCTCCTGGGTATAGGAAGATGAAGAAGCTGTGGAAAGAGTGCAAAGAAAAATAACAAAGACGACTTAAGGATTATATAATGTAGATTATGAGGATAGATTGAGACTTCAGTTAGTGATAAACAGAAGAAAAAGTTGTTTGAGAGTCTATGAACTTCTGACACGTGGGTGACTTTAAAGTCCTATTTAGGTAAGTGTCCTCTTTGGGCATTTGTAAATGGCATAGGATGTAAAGCAGTACCTCTGATAGTTATTATCTCCCAAATCTTGGTAAATTTTATGTATCCATATTTATTTAACTTAGGTTGATTTCTATGTGCTGCTGCAGATTCTGAAAACTGTCTTTCCTTTTTAAATTTATTATTGTAGAGCTTGGTGGTTTCCTTCCAGGAGATCCTGTGGGTTGTATGCAAGACATGGTCTGTAAGGCCATAGTCTTGATTACAAATGTATGATTTGTGTTCTTCTAAACATATGGTTGCTGATCTCCCTGTCTGAAGCAAGCCAACTTGCAGGAACAGGGTACTTGATATATATTCCAGTCACTGAGAGAGGAGTGAGTTGATCTTTGGTAGAATGGATAAGGGTAGTTTTCAGTGGGGCTTAAAAAAATGTAGGGGATGGTGATGGCATTTCTGAAATCCTTCTGAAACGATGGGCAAGGAATGGGAGAGGAACTGATTATATTTTTAATTCTGTAATCACTGTAGCCATTGGAAAGGAAGGTGTTGTGTTTGGTTGAAAGAGAGGTTCCACTGGAATAAAGATTATAGGCTCTATTTGTTAGAGTTTTAATAATGCCATATTGTTGAGAGGGGTGGTATTCGGAAAGTTTGCGAATGTATCTGCCTGTGCGAGTGGGTTTTCTATGAGGGTGGTCTGAAAAGTTCTCAGCCTCTATCATAGATGGCAACACTATCAGCAAGAGTTTTTTTTTTTTTTTTTTTCTAAGTTGGTACATCTGTCATAAGCATCTGTGTGAAATTGCAAGTTATTCTATCGAGTAATTTTTTTATACAGCAGTCTGAAGCAGAAGTGTTATCCGTATCCCTTGAAATGGATTAAATTGAGTAATTTGCGGTTATAAAATTCTTTGTAAAATAAGGTTTAACACCAGAAGAAATTCATTTGAAGTTCATAAAAGTTTATGGACACTCTTCTCCTTTTGTTGTTTTTGACAATTAAGAAATGGGCTGCCGGGTTTAAATGTGGCAGTACCAGCCTTGAAGATGATCCACGTGAAGGACATCCGAAAAGTGTAACAACACCAGAAATCATTGATTAAGTGCGATATTATATTGGATGACCACTGAGTCAAAGTGCGTAAAATTACTGAGACTCTAGGCATTTCAAAAGAATGTGTAGGATATATTTTGCACAAAGAATTGCAAATGAAAAAGCTTTGCACAAGACGGGTGCTGCGCTTGCTCACAGCATATCAAAAATGCACTCGCATGAAAATCTGAATAGTGCTTGAAGTGTTTTAACAAGAATAAAACAGATTTTGTTCATCGATTTATTATTATGGATGAGACTTAACAAGAATAAAACTGATTTTGTTCATTTATTATTTATTACTATGGATGAGACTTGTGATTCACCATTACACACTGTAATCCAAATAGCAGTCAGAACAGTGATAGAAGCCGGTTGTTCAGTTCCAAAGAAGACAAAGCAGGAAATGGCATCAGTGTTTTGGGATGCTAAAGGCATTTTGTTTATTTATTATCTTGAAAAGGGTAAAACAGTAACCGGTGAATATTATTCTGATCTTTTAACCAGACGAGACAAAAAAATTCGTGAGAAAAGACCCAGTTTTGCAGAAGAAAAAAATCATCTTTCATCAGGACAGTGCACCCACAAAGGTGTTTTGGCAATGGGAAGATTAAGGGATCTGCATTATGGATTGTTGGAATATCCATCCTATTCCCCAGTTTGGCTCCCTCTGACTTCTATCTCTTCCCAAAACTAAAATTCTTGCTCGCTGGTCAGCAGAGGTTATTGTAGCTGTAAAGTGGTATTTTGCAGATCTTACTAAGAACCACTACAGAGATGGTATAATGGAGCATTGCTGGAATAAATGTATTAGTCTTAAGGGAGATTATGTTAAAAAAATAAAAATAATTTTCAAATTATAAATTCGTTTTTTCGTTGTTTAGAACTTTTCAGACCACCCTTGTATATACAGTAAAGATAAAGTTTCCATTAGGAAAGCTTTTTAATCCTTTCCCAGTTCTGTATGTATTCCATTAAACCTCCAACATGATGTCCTACCAGCACTTAAGCCTTAACACAGTGATCTGTGCTATGAATTGTATTACATCTAGTGTTGAGAGCTTAAGAAAAGCATGTGTGGGTGATGTATGGCCTCCCTCAATGAGTACTTGACTCCCCATAGGTCTCGTATAATAATATATCTGTGAAGGGCTAACAGCAGTAATTCAGCTAATGAATTAACACACACGTGCACACAGCCTTTTTTTTAACAACCCTTTAGCAACCTTTTAGTAATCATATTTAAAAAAAAAACCTGCAGAGTTCTTTTCAGTTTTTATTTTTAACAGTACGTATTTAAAATTTGTGTTTTGTAGGTAATACTGTTATCAGCCACCATGCCATCAGATGTGTTAGAAGTTACAACTCGTTTTATGAGGGATCCAATATCTATCCTTGTCAAGAAAGAGGAGTTAACTCTAGAGGGTATCAAACAATTTTATGTGGCTGTAGATAGAGAGGTAATTAGTTTAAAATTTTGAGTGTACCAATTTTTTGTTGTTTTCAGAATTTTTAGTAGTGCAATATGTAATTAGTATTGTTGCTTAAATTCTGCCTTTTTAAGTAGGATTCATTTCTTCACCTAGTTTATATTTATTGCTTGATCATGTTGCATCACGTTACCAAAGGGAATGGTGGTCAAAACTTGCAGTTGCCAGTATAGCTATGTGGATATCGTTTCTGTTTTCCAACTTTACATACTGTTGATTTGAATCACTCTGTCACCAGGCAATCAAAATCAAAAACACTCTGCCTATTGTAGATCTGAATTGGCTTAAAAATTACATCTATAGTGGAAGCCACATGCATCTAAATCTATGTGTCTTCCAGATTATCTGACCCTAAGCTAACAGTATTAAACCAAGATTTGATAGGTTTATGACCTCTCAATGTGATTTTGAATTAAAATTAAATTTATTTAAATAAATAAAGAAATGACAAGCATTATATTTAAAAAAAATAAGGTTGTACTGTTAAACAGGATAAGTTGTCCTACATAACCATTGGGTAAATCTGGTAGGAGACTACGTAAATTCCTGCTAAAATAACTTCTAGATGATATAACAGTTTAAGAAACTATGTTTTTGATTTAAACAGTTTGCAAGATTCAGACTGCAGCTCTTGTCAGCAAATATAGATGGCTATAGAATGGAATAGGGAATAAGTAAAAGTATTATGCACGTATCAGAAGGATTTAGAAATAGTATCTTTTGTTCCATCCATGTTTCACAATTTGATGCTATAGTCACACTACAATTAACAATCTGTGTTTTTGGGATTTTAAAAAAGTCACTTTGTGAGCATCCACACGCACGCGCACACACACATTTATTAGAGATGATCACCTGGAATAAAGGAAAATCATCAAAATTAAGATAAGGTCTGTTTACATAGATATAAAACCCAACAGTAACCACCAAATAATAAAGGTTATAGAATAAGAATCTGCATTATTTAATTGCTATTCAAATATAAATGTAAACAACCTAAAAACATGCTGGTGATTCAGTATCGATAGCATCCTACTCATCTCATATGAATGATGCATTTCCTTCTGGACAGAAAGCACAGGATATCAATTCTTCTGGATCCTAAAGACATTCTTGAAGTAAGCTGAAAATCTTTCCAGACTACTTTTCAACTACATAATCACACATTTCAAATTCTATTGGCTGTAGGATTTTAAATTTTGCTTGTGCACATTTTGAAATTGATCTGACATTGACTAAGCTGGTGTTATTACCCTTTTATTAACAAGAATTCCATAATTTCTTGGGGGGGGGGGCACTGATGTGCTGTAGTGATTGAAAACTGTTGATAAACTTGAGCCTTGCATCTCCATACTAAACAATGAAAATTTTGTATTATGTGTGTCTATGATGCCCCTCACTATAGCATACCATAGGAATCAATGGAAATCATTCATTATAGTGGATAGTAGATTGAGTTAATGCACTATATTAATTCATGATTAGCTGTTCGAAAAAAATACTTGCACTAATTCAATAGATCAAAAGATTTGCAGTGAATGTTTTTGTCTCAATAGATTTTGCTATATCCTCTAAACACTATATAATTGCTGAGAATACAGTATATAATTTATTCTGTATTTTACAGTAGCTATCAATTTTCACTAAAAAATTCCACTTTTTTTTAGCTTATAAGGCATAATAGTTATTCCTGGAATGACATCATATGGTGAGGCAGAACCATGACTATGCATGTTTAGACATGTTTGTGCTATTGCCTTAAGTCATATCAACACATTCAAGCCAGCAGTTGGCAGGCTGTTGTAGAGTTTGCATGTTTGTCTTTTTTGGCAGAAAAACAAGTGAATGGAATTTAGAACAGTGAGTACAAAGTTAGCAAAAGCACATGTGAAACTGACTTGTTAAGAGGGGTTGTGATAATGATCACAACTTTTCTCACATGGGAGGAAATAGTGTGGCAATTAATTTAGTCTGATAGAAGATTAATTGTACAGCTAAAGGGAGAAGAAATAAATTTAGACAGAGAAACAGTGAGGGAGATTTTCACGAACAAAGTTATTATTAGTGAAAAAAACTTGATACCGTCAGTACGATCCTGAAACAAATGCCAAAACGCACAGTGGAAAACATTATCTTCATCAAGACTGAAAAAAGGCATGAATATTGTAATAGCAGATCAAGATAATGCTTGTTTGTTTTTTCTATTGTAAGGACATAGTTTACTTCATATTCATTAAACAAGGTCAGACATTGAACCAGTTCACAGAAGTGCTGATCAAGCTATGTGAAGCTGTTTATTAGAAGAGACCTGAACTTTGGCTGATGATGATGCAGTAGCTGTCTGTATCTGGCTAAAAATCATTCACTAAATAGGACAGTTCTCTGTATTCACCAGATTGGTACCACACAACTTTTGGCTGTTTCCAAAACTGAAAAGTGTCTTGAAAGCATGCAGATTTTCTGACATGACTGCAATGAAATAAATTCCAGAAAATGAGTTCAGAAATGTTTTGAACAATGGCATCATCGTCTAAGTGTATTGCTGCACAGGAGGATTTCTAGGAAGGTGATATTAGCCACTAGTTTACTTGTAAGTAAATAGCTTTTATGTGTGCATTTCAGTTTGTGCAGTTTGCCAAATGCCTATGGGCTTCCCAACCACATGCCTGCGAAAGGAGAGTCCTGGGTTTGATTCCTGTCGCTGATGTGAGGAGCTTAGAATTTTACTCAGATATAGCCAAGTTGGCCAGTCTTGGGCATGGACTGCAGGGGTTTTTCTCACCCGTTATTTGGGATTTTCATCCCACAATCAGGCAAACTGGCCTTGCGAACTCAGCACTTCTACAGACATAGGATACACCATGATGCATAGGGCTAAACCACCTTATCCTTGTGTACAGTTGCGATTAAATGAATAGAAAACCCTTGACACCGCAAGGTAAAAGAGGGAAAAAGGAAGAAGTGTGCATTTCAGGAATTTAATTGTCACACCTTGTAAAACATTTACAGGTGCTACACAACCCAGAAGGCTTTGGAAGAGGTCCAGATGTTTGAAGTAGAGCTTTCATAGTACTTATCTGTAAAAGGGGAAATAAAGAGTATGAAAATTACATATCATATACTAAGTGCTCCACGTAAGATTTATGCAAGCATACTTGAGAAGAGGTTATGACAAATTGTTGAAGGGGAAACTTGGAGGATAACCTAGGTTCATGCCAAATAGAGGTTGTGAGGTTCAAATTTTCATTTTAAGGCAGTGATTCTCAACTTATGGGACATGCCCCCAAAAGGGGAGGGGGTTGAAGAAAGTGGAAATCAAAGGAAAAGCTGGAAAATTACTTTATCAAAACAAAAGCATTTAATGAAACTATTCATTGGCACAAAAACAATATAAAAACAAAAACATAAAATATGCTGAAAATAAAATAATAAAATGTATAAAATCCACTGTATTGAATAAACTAATTACGCTTATGCAAACATATCAGTATTGCAAAATATACCGAGCAAGTAATTAAAACTAAACAATAACAATGAATCTAAAAATTAATGGCTTCCTTGGGCCTGTGTTGCAGGACAAAGCTTTTCATTTGATGGTGATACATTAGAAATTGATACTTTTTTTAGTTCTCTTTCTATATTTAACTGAGGTCTGTATTTTGTTTTTAAGGCAGCCACTGCAGAAAATCCAATTTCACAAAGATAAGATGTTGGAAATGGTAAAAATGTGAAAAGCTCTTGATTTTAGGGCAGAAAATTCATCATCAACACCGGCCCAAAATTCAAACAGCAATTTAGATGCAAATTGTCTTTTGATTTCACCGCTTGACTTGAAGACCATAAATTGTTCCTCTTCTTCAATTGAGAAACCTTCAGGTGTAATTTGAAATGGGTTTCTAACCCACTCGTACATTGCCATTATGTTGTTGTCAGTTATAAAATAGTTTCTAAAATTCTTTGTCAACATTATTAAATGATTTTCAATAGTTGCAAATAAAACTTTGTGCTGCTCTTCTGCCTTGTAGGTTTGATAAATTCACCCACATTTACAGACATTTCTAATTTTTGTTGCTTTACCCTTTTGTTCCATACTCTAGTTTTTACAAAAAGCATTAACTTTGTCACTCATCTGTGAGGTATGTGTATTTTTTCCATGGAGTTGGAGGTTTAATATATTTAGTTTCTCAAATATGTCCACCAAGTAGCACAAGAATTGCAGTTGGGGGATGGAAGTGCCACAAAAACTAATATTAAAAAATGGGACACACATGAAAGAAGATTGAGAAACATGGCTTTAATGTAAATAGTTCAGAAATCGAGGCTATAAAACAAAGATTTGTATTTGAGTCGTGTAGGTTTAAAAAAAAAGCTTATGGCAAGATACCAAGAGGAAAGCTGTTCAAAATTGTACAAATTTTACGATGTAAATAGGTCGCTATATTGAGCAATATATAGTCTATATTTGATTTATCAATCTGCAATTAAAATTGAAGGAGGTACAGGAAGATGGTTTATAAAATCAGGTATGAAAAAAAAGGAGTGTGTTATTCTGTAAGATTCATCTGTAAGATTTCATCTCGGCATTTCTTTAGAAATGCCGAGATGAAATCTTATAAAAATGAAATCAGTTAAAACATTAAACTAGCAATAGACAAGGTAGTGTTTAAATTCTGGATCTGGGAGCTAGATTTAAAGACATCAAAACTGGAGACCACAGAAGTGATTTCTGAGAAAAATTTAGGAAGCGAACATATAGTATCAATGGGAGAAACCTATTAAAAATGGGGATATTAGGAAGTAACTTGATGCGAGCATTCAGGAATGTGCAAGTAGAGCTAATCTATGGCAGTATGATCACTTGAACAGAATGGAAGAGGAAAGGTTAGCAGAACAAGTGTTTTCTTGAAAGAACAGCAGGAAAAAGATGTAGAGGAAGACGAAGATCTAGGAGGATCACTACTGTAAGAAGTGCCTTAGCATACTAAAATATAACTCTGACAAAAATATAAGATCTGACTATGTTGGAATCCTAACAGATCACAGATTAATTTGAAGGGGAAATGTTGGTAAGAAGTTGATGTCAATTTTTCATGTAGTATCATAATATACTGTACACCAACTGAGTGAAAAACAGAATAACTTCCACGATCAACTTTCTTTTTTTTTTTTTTTTTCTCACTATCTAGAGGAGCATTTCCAAACTATATTTCCGCAGAACAACAATGTTCCAAACATGGAACATTGTTGTTCTGCGGAAAGTGAATAAGTGTTCCGTGAAAAATTATCAAAATTAACATGAGCCTAGAATGGTTTTAAATGTTGTGACAAGGTCAAACATGTTTGAAAATCAGGTGCTCCTCACTTTGTGTGTGGATTGTGCTATTAAACACAATTGTGGGTGGGTAAGTCAAGCCAGCATGCGCTGCCCTTGACTCAGCTGTCCATGGTTGTCAACACCACCGAGCGTGAGTGAAGTATGGAGGTATCTATTCTAGAAAACACATGGTCACAAGCAAGGTCAATGCAATGCGCTGCTGCCCTGCACACCTGTAGTGTGTGCTATCGCATTTTTGTGATGAGATACAGCCTGCTGTACTGATAGTATGCGCTTAGTTTTACATTGAATACAAGACCAATGATAACTCTAATCAAGGTGTTCTGTTAAAATTCCAGGATTTGTGAAGTGTTCCATTTTAGGAAAAGTTTGAGAAACCCTGATCTACAGTATCATTGATATAGGTTTCATATTAATACTGATTATATAATTAATTATATTATCAAACTGCCAAAAATACTATACAGATATAAGATAAATGGAAAAGAAGAATTGGAAGACCAAGAAATCGATGGTATAATGCCAGAACAGGCCACTTAGCCTAAAATCCATGATAGGAAGAAGAATGATGTATAAGATTGAAAACTGCTGCACTTGAATGCAGTGCTTCTGAAGTGAAGAGACAAATGACAGATGATGTCAAATTGCAAATGTATTTCATGACATCCACAAATCATTGTATGCCCCATACACACACAAATGAAGTCCACCATTGGAATATGTCAGTGATTTTTAATCAAGGAGTATATTTACATATTTCGGAAATAAAAATTATCATTTGCTTGAATTGGTTGCATTTTTAATATTTCAATTTATATATGGTTCGGTGTTTAGTTTATTACTCACTTTGCCATTCATTTTTAGTCCATTCTGTTTATATGTTCATTTCATTTGGGATTTTCTTTATCCATTCATTTATTGGTTGTAATTGACAAACTTTATATAAATTTTATGTTTTTCTTCTTTCCATGTTAATTTCACATGTATGTTGATGTTACAGTTCTTGTTTTACCTGCATGTGTTCGTAATGATTGAACTATTAATTTAAATCTGTTGACATTTTAAAGCTTGATGGATAAGCAGAAAAGAATGACTAACAAATTAGAAGCTTTTAGAGATTGTTCTTTTATGTCTGTGTTATATTTTCACCATGAATTGTTATACCTTAGTATTTAACGAATTAGATTTAATTGTTATTTAAACTTTCTGTTTACTTCTGATTTACTTGGTTCTTTTATAATTAAGTATTGATTTTTGCTTTCTGTGTTAATTATTTTCATATTAAAATTACTACATATGTGTTATAGTTGAAATAATCACTTTGGAGGCCATCTTTATTTCCTGCAAGTAATACTATCTACACACCCAATCAGATTTTAAACCCCCCCCCCCCCACATCTGTCTTATATGTTCCATTTAATTTGTTTCCTAAGTTCTGTTATTTCATCTACAGATACATTAATTACAGATAGTTATGAATTTCCTGGTTCATTTCAGCATGGGAATTTCATTGTATATTTGTATTGTGATGTTTTATTATCATATCACTTCCATGGATATGACTCATGGGAGGTTCACTCAGCCAACAATATATTAATGATATTTGAACCTTAAAACTGCACTCCCAGAATTCGCACATCTGCAATGTCATGAATTCCACTCTCTTACTCTCTATTCTTTTTTGTAATCCTCTGTATTAATCTGATAAAAACCCCTCACTAACTTAAATTTCTATGATATCACCTCTTTTCAGCCTATTCGCCTACCTGCAGTTTACCCTTTAACTTCTCTCCATAACCAGTATTCCAGAATTCTGATATTGCCTTGCTCACTCATCTCTGGACCCTTAATAACATTTCCATATCACACAAAAAACTGGGTGACCAAATCTGAGTGAAGTCATCTAAACATCATCTGACTAGTGCTGTATACAGTGGTACAACCATCCCCTTATTGTTATTGTCAGTATACTACTATCTCGTCTTTGATTAATCTGGATAGTAGTACTTGCAAAACATCCTGTAATTTGATTCTTTCAGAAGCCTTTGTTACTGAAGCATGTGTGTATTGATTTTTTTTTTTTCTTTTTTCTTTTTTTTCCCCTCATTTGTTTTGCAAGAAACAAAAGATACATGTATTCTCCCTTTAAAGAATCTTGTTTTTCATTATCATGTAGTTGAGTATATTTCTTCTTTGGTGATCTATGTTACATATTACAAGTTCAGATTTATTCTCCTTTTAAATGTAGTACTGTGATGTACATTCTAATTTCCTTGGGAACCTATCTTAAAGGTTAATTTAATTAAGCTTCTAATATGTTCAGTCATTTTCTTGCTACTACATTTTAGTATTTCACTGTAAATTCCATCCATTTTGGTTTTAGATTTCATATTTTTCATTTTGAGGTTATCACTAAACTAATGACATACTTTCATGAGCAGCTTTTCTCTCAAATTGTATCAGGTCTCAATATGGCCAGATCTTCATTGTCTCCTGGGTCATTTTCCTGATATCAAACACCCCTTCTGCTTCCATTCTATTTAAGGGACTATAGATTATCGACCATAAATTAAAGGCTTTAGCACAATTGATCATATTCATGCAGTGAAACAAATATAGAAAATGCTGAAAAATACCAATTGCCTCTCTGTTTAGCTTTTATTGATTATGAAAAAGCATTTGATTTTATCAAAACCAATGCAATAATCAAGGCAGTTCTGAATCAGAGTTCCCAGAAAATATATAGATCTCCTCCAAGAAATATACCTGCAACAGTCCAACTTCACAAAAGCAGCAATAAAATAGCAATTAAAAAAGGTGTCCGACAAGGAGACTATCACCCAAAATCTTCACAGCAGTCCTTCAAGAAATAAAAGTTAATAACCACAACTTATCTAGATGATATGCAGTCCAGAAGATCTTAAGGTAATGATAGAAGATCTGTATAATGAAAGCAGAAAAGTTGGTCTAAATATAAATAGAGAAAAAACTAAAATCATGTTTAACAATTTTGTATAAGACCAGAAAATATAATAATAGAAAATTGTTTCTTAGAAACAGTCTCTTCATACACATACTTAGGTCATTTCATTGATCTAAACAATGGATTCCCAAAGGAAATAAATAGAAGAGTATATCTTGCCTGGAGTGCATTTGGAAAATTGAAGAGCATTTTTTGAAATAGTGATGTCCCACTCTGCTTAAAAATGAAGACATTTAAAAAAAGTATACTTCCAGTTACTCATATGGTTGTGAAACATGGACTGTGACAAACTAGTAACAACTCAAAGAAAAATGGAGAGACTGATGCTAGGCATCACATTAAAAGATAAGAAACGGAACACCTGGATAAGAAGTCAGACTCATATCATAGACATCATTCTTTACCACAAGTGACTAAAATGGAAATAGACTGGACATCTATCCAGAAGAGAAGACAAGCAAAGGACCACCATACCAATGAAGTGGATTCCAAAGGGAGGAAAACAAGGTAGAGGACGTCCTAAAAGAAGATGGAGTGACGAACTGTTGAAATTTCTGGGAAATTAGTGATCGTCCATAGCCAGGAACAGAGAGAGAGAGATGGAAAGAACTGGAGGAGGCCTTTGTCCAGCAGTGGACTGAAAATTGCTTAAAAAGAGAGTTATTTTTGCACGTTAATGATAACTTCTTGTCTAATATCGCCATTTTAAATATGATATTGCCATTGATGCTATCTATTCACTTTCCTTCTCTAGTCTTTTATCAACTGTATTATTATTTCTAACCCAACTCTCAGATCCATAACTGAAAGTTGATTTAAACATGTTTTTGTTTAAATTAGCATGTTGGCTAATTTTTCTCTGATTTAAATAAATACTGAATATAATTTTATTCAGTATTTTCCTTGTTACCAGTTATTCTCTCTCTCTCTCTCTTTGCAAATTTAATCCACAGAGACAACAAAGAATCAGTTTAAATTGGGTTGGGGATTATTCCATATCATGCTCTTTTTCAGATAATCAAGTGATATTTGGAGAAACTGAAGTTATCTTCAAAAAAAGTGGTATATGAATTGAATTTATAATAAAACAATTTAATATGTCAATTTTTTAAGGGAAATTAAAAAAAAATGAAACCATAGTATTCAGAGAAAAAAAATTTTCAACCAAAATAGTAGTTATAAACAACAAAATATTTGAGTTGTGAGTCAGCAGTTAGAATTGAAGGAAGTACAGGAAGATGGTTTAATGTTAAATCTGGTGTGAGACAAGGATGTACATTATCCCCTCTGTTATTCATTATCTATATGGATCACATTATGAAGGAATGTGGTATTAAACCTGATATCAAAATTGGAGATGTTAATGTCAGCTCTTTGCTTTATGCGGATGATGTTATACTTCTAAATAAATCCGCTACAAGTCTGCAAGATTCTCTGACTAAATTGAATAGCTGTTGTAATAGATATGGTATGAAGGTCAGCAATAAAAAGACAAAGACAATGAAAATAGGCAGAATCATTGAAAATGTCAACTGTGTTGTGAATGGAGAACCTGTGGAACAAGTAAAACATTTCAGCTACTTAGGCACAATTTTTACTGAAGATGGTAAACTAAATATAGAAATAGACAACAGAATCAGCAAAGCTGGTATCGTGGGAAGTCAATTGAATAAATTCATATGGAATAAGAAAGAAATTAGTCAGAACACTAAATTAGCTGTATACAAGACTGTGTTCAAACCAGTTTTAACTTATGGATCTGAGAGCTGGGTCAGAAGTAAAACACTTGACCAAAGACTAGAGACCGCAGATATGAGAGTCCCGAGAAAGATTAGAGGCGTGAACAGATGGCATCAATGGCAATATCATATTAAAAATGAGGATATTAGGAAAGAACTTGACATTGTCAGCATCCAGGAATGCGTTAGCAGAGCTAATCTCAGATGGTATGGTCACTTAAATAGAATGGGAGAGGAAAGATTAGCAAAACAAGTGTTCTCTGCCAGGTTGGCAGGAAAACGACCCAGAGGAAGACCAAGATATAGGTGGATTGATACGGTACAAAGTGCCTTAGACGATAGAAATATAAGATCTGATAATGTTGGAGTCTTGACAAGTAACAGACTGATTTGGAGGAAAATTGTAGATAGGAAGTTAGTAATGATGTAATTTTTTCATGTAGTACTGTCATATCCTGTACACCCCTTGAGGGTACATGGCAGGAATTTGATGATGATGATGAACAACAAAATAATTGAACAAGATAATAATTTTAAATATTTAGGCTACAGAATTATAATGCATATTTGAGTATATCTAACAAACTCTTAAGCAAGCAGAACATCAACAACACCTGATATCTTATATTTTAACTGGTTTCATTTTACTGTTCTGGTTATAATATATGATGTATCTCAATTATTTCTGCATGCTGTTTTTTGATTATTTTAATTAATTTTGTTATTGTAAATTCATTATGTCCAAAATTTGGGCAGTCCTGTTCCATTTTAATTTTAGTCATTTCATTGACAACATGTTTCAGTTCTTGTATTTAACTATAAAGCCAGTATTATTACTTCATTTGAGGCTTTTTACCGTTTCCTGTTATGTTTCATAAAACTTTCATTTTGTGTTTTCTGTTTATTTCCTCAGGACTAGAAGAGCCACTTATATTTAGTTTTCTTTTACATTTTATTTTCATTCTTTCATATCATTTTGTAAATTCTTTGAAAATATTATTGCAACAAATAGTTGCAATAGTAATATTTATTTAATTTGCACATTTGGACATTGCTTTTTTCGAATTCAGATATAGGACTGAAGGCATTCTCTTTAAAATAAACATAATAGATTGATTATTATTGTGTCTGTCACTAAACATCAGAATGTAGATAAACTGATAATCAGGCCACTATAGTGTGCAGCACCTCACCTGGTGGCTTTTTAGCTTGGATTTATCTCACTATCAGCAAGCGTTAAACCATCAAACTAGAGGAAACTAAGGTGAGCTAATAGGCAGCTATTGAATTGCACTATTCTTACCCAAAGCAGTGTTTCAATATACTCCTTTTAAATTTTAGTAACACTGGCTTATCTGCTTTCAAGCAAAGCAGTTTGTTAAAGGGTGAAATATTTCATCAAATGTGAATAATTGTAAAGGTATTTATTTTTTAACATCTACATTATAAAATAAATTGCTTGCGCTCCTTACTTTCATTACAAATATTTTCCAATGCACCAGTGTGTTTTTTCTCACACTTACCACAATCATTTTTGTTTTCTTCACTGTTTTCTATTGTTCGTTTCAGATATTCTGTCTTTTAACCAGGATCCATGTTAAAGGGTTTAAGGAATACAAAAGTGATATTAAATATTTTTAATACCGATTATTATCAGATGCACTTCATGGTTTGTTAATAACACAGCTGCTACTTTTTTCATACTTACCACAATCATTTTTGTGGTAAAGTATTATCTGCACATGTAGTAACTCGTGCATCCATCTCAGCTGGTGACACACACAATTAAATATGTAACTGCATGCAATTGCTGATGCTGTTACAAGAACTACTTTGAATTCAAAAAGAGTTCTGACCATATGAATCGAGCTATTTGAATTTAATCTTTATTGCATCAGTTCAAATCAGTTGGTTGAAATGCGATTGTGCCATCAGCCAGACAAGGTCCTAACAGAGATCAGTCTATACATGCCAAGAGCACACTTTGTTTAAAACTTCCTTTTAGAATTTTTAGTTATTGATAAGTTAATTATAGAATACACCTGCACTTATCAGCAACTATATGGCGACAAAATATTAAAGTAGAAAAGAAAGAAAACGTAATCTAAATTTGATTATTTGATTAAAAAAAACTGCCACCCATGATCCTTTTGCTTATCCCAAGGGACATATCACAATTTGGGGAGCACTGTCTTAGAGGAAAAGACAAGCCTCTCTGATACTAAGCACAGTATAGTAAATGAGGTTTGTTGCTGGTGTAATTCCACTATGTTGAAACCATGCTTGGACAAGTCATGCTTTACATTTTCTTTGTTTCTTTGAGTGTGAATATAAGTAATACTTTCAGAGACATGTTAGTCATCAAGGAAAGGCCCAACATTTCTCTCCTCCATACAGTTTTGAAACAGTTCTTCTGCCAACTGACAGCTAACTAATATACTAAACTCCACCTCATGGTAAGTAATGTAGGAGGCTTCTAGGTCACATAATAAATTTTATTGCCCATTGTTACACATGTGATTTTTTGTTTGTTTGAAAGGATTTATTAGATAAGTGGTTCTCCAATAGAGACGATTTGAAGAGTATGAAAGTATTGAAGGGGATGAAATTCTTCATGATTTTGAGTTAGGAAAGAATCTATTACTATCTGTTCCATGCCTCTATCATTTGTAACCTAACTTGCATAAACATTCAAAGTGAGAAAGAGTTTCACATGCTATACTCCCTGAAACTTTTCAAATGATGAACAGTTTCTACCAATTGTAATTATTATTATTTCTTTTATTTTTTTCGTTATGTGATAAAAGTAGCACATCATGTAGTACTTTCATAAGATCCTGTACATCCCATGAGGGTATATGTCAGGAATTTGATGATGAAAGTATATATGCATTTGCTAGACTTCTCAATTTCCTATCAGGTTAAGTTTTTACTTAAAAACATTATCCAAAATGTTTTGCATGACATTATAGACAGTATAGAGGATACATTTTATTATCCTTATTTTTAAATAATTATTCAATTAAAAATAAATGTAAGATGATTTTTCTTATGATTTCCTTAATAAGCTTTAGCACAAATTTCTTGTATTACTATTGTGATACTTTTATTTTTACAGGAGTGGAAACTTGAGACATTATGTGACCTGTATGAAACATTAACAATTACTCAAGCAGTCATTTTCTGTAATACTCGGCGGAAAGTAGACTGGCTCACAGGAAAGATGAGTGAGAAAGACTTTACTGTTTCTGCACTGGTATGAATATATAGTTTATAATTTATGTATGTTTGAATGTGCACACACATCCCTCTTCATAAAACTTATTTATTACTGTTAATTATGAACATCTTTGGAAATCCTGAGTTAAATTTTTTGTTAGTATGCTATATCAGATGCAATATGGGATAAATACTAGCCACTATAGTTATGTAAGTAATACTCAAAAAATTATTTTGCCTTTGGATTGAACGTTGGGGTTGAATTAACTGTAATTGCATTTTTTTTTTCAATATTTAAGATAGAGTATTCCTATTCCTTCGCATCACGATTTTAACCATTCGTTATGCCATATTGGAATCACCATAAATAAAAATCCTATTCCATTACAAGATTTTTAAGACTAAGGGCAATAAGTTTCTTTTATGTAGGTATTTTATAACATATTTACAGGGTGTTTCAAAAAGAGGGACTCAATTTAGACTATATAGACTTAAAATTGAGTCCATCTTTTTGAATCGCCCTGTATTACTGGTATATAGACCAGTAATACATGTGAAATGCACGTACTATTTGTGACAACCTAAAACATTGTTTTTTTCCCCCCTCCTGTTTTAAATTACATATTTATTTAACACTTCACCCACTTCCTTTTATTTATGAAAGATGTTTACTACTTTTATTGCTTCTTTACTTTGGATTTTACTAATAAAACCTTATGTATTAATTATTGTATACTTAGTTGTATTTGCTTGTAAACAAAACCTCAATTTGTGAATATGTGGAGTAAGAGAGGGGTTGAAAGCTAGTCACTCTGAAATACAGTATGTTCATTGTTAGCCATTTTTCTTAGACTGAAATAAGAGAAAAAAACTTATCTCAGCAGTTTGATTTTAAAAGGAAAAAAAAAAAACATTGCATGCATTCCTGCTATTGCTAGCTGTCAGGTGCAAATAAGGAGGAAAGTGATATATACTTTTTTATATACACGTTTCCACATGCTAAAAGGGAGAAGAGTTAAGTATTTCTCAGAACTAAAGCAGATAAGATCTAAGCTAGTAGCTTTAATTGTCTGGTTTATTTAGTTTTGAAAGAAACTGAGCTTAATAAATATCTATTCTATGATGATATTTTTCAGGGCTTGAAAATAATATTTAGTGCAAGTGTTAGCACTTTGCATGTAGTAAGTAATAATATTGCTCACTACATGAGCAATTTGCTTTTACAATGAGCATTTGCTTTAATGGCAAAAAAATATGCCATTAAAGCATATTTACTTTGTGCATGGCAACTAACAAAACTGATTTTTTTTATATTCTGTATTGTGATAATTGCCAATAATATATTTGTATAAATTTTTTTATTCTGATTGAAATACCAGGTCTAACCATAAATACTGTTACAGCTTTCAGCACATACAAACCACATGTATAATGTGCATATAGTAGCACTCAATGTTTGAAATGTCTCCCTTTTTCCTTAATGCATACCTGAAATCTGTGAGGCCGCTTATCAAAGGCAGCATGCACAACATTCAACAGAAATGCTGCCAGTGCTCACTCCAAATCCACTTTCAGGCTGACAATGATCGGGTGTCATTTCTTGCAGGTTACTCCATCAAGCTTTAGCCACAATTTGAAGTTCAACAGATTCAGATTGGGACTTCCAAACAGCCAATCAGATGGTGATATGTGGTTGGGCATAGTCTCTAGCTACTGTTTTGTGGTCCTCGCCTTGTGTTCAGGGGTTTGAGTCCTGTTGGAAGGTCCACTGTCTACCATGAAAGAAGGTGTTTGGTGGCCAGAGTGTCTTGATACACTTTGTCGAAGGTTTTGGCCCCCCTTTCTTTCATAAATTCCACTTAGATTTCCCCCCTCCCCCCACCAAATCATCACTGATGTAGGATAAAGGCCTCTCTGAATCCTGGGTGATATGGCACATGCTGTGCAATCATCCGAGACATATACCAATCATTTAGGCAGTTAAACGATTTTTCAATAATGAAAATATTCTCATCTGTGAAGAGGATATCTCCATCTGTTGTTTGCATACCATAGGAGAAGCACCTTTGATTTCATCATCCTCTGTCACATAAGTTTGTTAGGAAGTGTCTAGTAGAACAAAGATAGGCTCTCACCACAGATCATAGTTAGTACATGTGACATCATTCACTGCAAAATCTTCTCTTGTGATATCACTTTCTGTATTCTTCTATATTCTACATTCAGAGATGTGATTTCACAGCCCTCACAAGCTGTTGCAGCATGGCAGTCATATACATCTTCTGTATCGATTAATAGTGCAATACACAAACATTCTACTGATCTTGAGTATTTTTAACATTAAAAATAACAGGTGGCTGCATTCCAGCCTTGTGAAGTTCTATTACAGCTACATGGTTCTCATAATCTCCCCACTGCATGTTAACCCATACAGCTAGACAACTCTCTCTACTGAACACATGTATGTTGGCTGTACACAGTGCACTTCTGTGGGCAGCATGAGCCTGTTTATGTCAAGACTATGTACAATGATATTGATTTTTTTTTTAATAATACCTAGCTGAAATTTTATTTTCTATGTGACACATTTTTCCCCATCTTCATAAGCTTTCAAAGTTAAAGGGATCTTAAAGCTTAAAATATCTGTTACATTTTATTAATATAAAATATATTTCCCATGCTTGTATTTATGGTAATTGGGCTTCCAAATAAAAGAAATACATATTAATTTTGTAATACAAAATTCTTTAATATTAATTTCGTAGCTCACCATGGTATGAACTTACTATAGGTTTACAACAAACAAGCCTTTTATGGTTGACAGCCATAAAAAAAAAAAAAAATAATACTTTCAGTATTTTATTTATTTATTTATTTATGATTTTTTTTTAATGGCACAAGGACAGCAAAGGTCATATTGCACCATATCAAAGGTTAGAGTAGTACATAAGGTAAGACAATCGCAAAAATCCACGCTAGCAGCAGGATTTGAACCTGCGACCTGTTGCTTGGAAAGCAAATATGCCAACCTCTCAGCCAATCAGGCTGGTGGCTTTTATTACAGAATCACAACTTTATCTACCCTATTACTTCAGACCCCTTCAGAATAGTCCGTTAAGTCATAGGCTGTATAACTTGGAGTAAACCTCCAAAAGAACAAAAGCCATTGAGATTCTGCTAAGTATTATGTCATTTTTTGGCAGGAGTTATAGAAAGAAAGGGGTATTTATTATCATTCATTATTTAACATGAAGATAAACTTCTTACATGGCAGGCAGGCCATTTCAAATAATGATGTTGTTATGGTTCATAATGGGAAATTCTATAATGAGATTTGTTTGATCCTATTGTTCCAGAGAAGAGGAAGAAGCAGTGCCCTTTTAAGCCATTGGAGAAGGCATCTGATATAAAGAAAGCATTGTAGGAAATGTATTTAGTAGATTCAAGAAGTTAGAGGCAGTCCTGAAAATTAATAAATCATATGAAAAGTTCCCAATAAGTAAGTGGCATGTACCCCGAGAGAATACAGAGGAAAATGGAAGATCTACTGGACTGTAATTTCTATTTCTTCCATCTGCTCTCATACTGTACATGCTCGAGACTAGAAGCCATTAGTCAGTCGTCTCTGAACCCTTTCCAGCTTCTTGTGATCATTTTGAAACCTGGTGAGCAAATCTATGCACAGTAATCCTTATGCCGTCTGATCAAAGCCTTATACAGTGGAATCATAACCTTTCTCCTACATATCAGTTATTCTCTGCATCATTGCCATAATGTGCTGTTATGTCCTCAGAATTTTAGCAAATGCCCCCAAAATTTCAAGCCCTTATCCACCAACATTTCGAGATGTCACACCTCCATCTTCTCTAAGATTATCCCACCTATGCTTCCTGAACTTTAAAACCTATACTTTGCTATGCTAACTGGCTAGTCTCCTGAGCTTGTTATAATCACTTAGCCTTATATTTCCTCTTAGCTTCAGAAAATGATAACGTATGCGAAATATAGATGACTTATATTTTGCCTTCTTATTATGCCACCTTCAGGGATCACAAAACAATGATATGTGCATGCAGGTATTAACACCTACCTCCCTATAGAATATGATCCCATCAGCTCCCAAATCAGAACACTCCATAGGCTTAAAAAGGTTACCTCTTGACCTGTGGAAGTGACTAACAGACTAAAACTTTTAACTCTAGCTCCCCACTCCAAATATATGGACTACCAAAAATCCATAAGCAGAATGTACCATTACATCCCATTGTGGTATTGATTCCCCTACATAAAAATTAGCCAAAGTCACACAATATACTGGCAACAGACCACTGACATAATGGTCAGTTTGATGTCTCCTCCTTATTCACCAATATCTTAGACGCAATATCTCAGCCCTATTTCATTTCACCATGAGCTCAGGCTATTTCTTTAAACAAGGAAAATTCTACAAACAGATAGAGGGGACAGCCATCGGTTCTCCGCTCTCTCTCTCCACCCCTTGCCAACTTCTTTACGAGACCTCTGAAGAAAAAGCCTTAAACTCTGCCCCACATAAATCCAATGTTTGGCTATGATGTGTTTGCTATTTGACTGCATGGCCTGGATACACTCTACAATTTTTCAACACACTCAAACAATCAACACCCTATGATTCAGTTTACCTTGGAAAAGGAAAACAATAACAATCTCCCTTTCCTAGACACTCTGATTACGTGCCAGCCTGATGGATCTCTGGCTTTCTCTGTTTACAGAAAACCTACACATACAGGTAGATACATTCACCAGCAGTAACCCTCCTCCCACAAATATGGGATTATAAAAACACTATATAACAGGGCAAAATTAATCAGTTCAGATAGCAATGCTGTAACTACTGAACTTGACCATATCCTTAACACCTTCTTGGCCAAAGGCTATAACTCCAAAAAAATATTAAAACCAGTTAGCCACAACTCCTCCCCTTCATAACAGATTACTCTAAATCTATCATCATTCCTTATATCCGGAGTACATCTGAAACACTAACAAAAATCTTAAGAAAATATGACCTCACAACTAGTTACAAACCACATAAGAAATTGACACCTTTACTGCTCCACCAAAGACTAGAAACTTCCCCTAGACCTACCTGGAGTATACCAGGTCCTTTGCAGTTTCAAACTGTCCTACTACGGCCAAACAGTCAGGACAGCCAATGAGGATATCCGAACATAAGGACTACACCTGGTTTCACCAATACAGCTGTTAAAATTTTCTATTACATTATGTATTTCTCAACCATGCTTTGTCTTTGTTGTTGTTCTTCACTTATTCCTTCACGAATTAGTGGACTCCCTCAACTATCGACTGCCCCCATTTATTTACTTCTACTTAATCTTATGTTCTCGCACTATAGTCTAACAAATTTATTTGGTTTATGACTGTGACATTTAGACTAAGTATTGAGTTCAAGATTATAAGATTTTAAACTAAAGACAAAGCAGATATTGTTTGTATTCCTCGCTCATATTAATCCTTACCTTAAATTAGTCATGGTTTAATTATCGGTTATTTAAACTTTCTTATGCATGTTCGAAAATTTTCAGGGTAGTGTATTGGCTGAATCAATCCGATCTGTTTACAAACCGTTTAATTAAATCAAAAAGTAATATTTACGGTTGGATCTACATTAATAAATTATATATATATATTAATCCGCGCGGTTAGCCTAGTGGCTATGTGCTTCGCAACCATATGTCTGGGGAAGGAGTGTCCTAGGTTCGATTCCCGTCGGTGATGTGAGGAGCTGACGGATCTTCCTCAGCCATAGCCAAGTTAGCCAGTCTTGGGCGTGGACAGCAGGGTTTTTTCCCCAGTTTATTCTGGGGTTTTTAAAAAGTTGAGTTCTCAAGGCAAACTGGCCCTGAGAACTCAACACTACAGGCCATAGGATACACCGGGGCATAAGGCTGACCACCTTATCCTGTAAACGGAGTGAGGTCCGATGATCAATGGACCCTCGACACCGCAAGGTAAAAGAGGGTATAAGGAAGATGAGATGAGATATATATTAATATATAAGTGCTTGTGTTATATGGGTACTTCTGTATATTTTATAGATGTAAAATGGGAATGTTTATTTAATCAGCATTTCCTTCTAATACTTCTTGTTTACCCTTATGCTAAATAATGCAGTTACCAATTACTGCAATCTGCATAAGCAATAACTTTTCATTCATTTCTCACTTAAATTATGAATGGAAAATTATGGATTTTAAATCATACGTGCAAAATTTTATGTGGAATTTGTCTTGTATAAGTTTTTAAATAGGCAAAAAAAACCATGAAATCAGTTTTATTCATGATAATTATTTTTGAATAATTTACAGTTGAAGGAGAAAGGAACTTTTTAGTACAAGCAGCACTGAATTTAATATTAATATTGTAATTTCAAAAACAGGACCATTTTGGTTTCTTTAAGAAAATATTGCTGATGTGATTGTTGGAAGACTTTCAGCATGACAGTCATGATTCTAAAGTGGCATTTATGCCACTTTAAAAGTGGGGGAGGAAAAATGGAATTCATTAAAAAGAAATAAGAATGTGGTTTTAAGATAGTATATCTGAAATAGTGATGTTAAATGTGTAAAGTTGCATGTATAATTCATATTAAATGTGCTGTGTTGTGAAAGGCTTCAGGTGGTGGATGATAAAAAAGTGGTTATGTAAGACTGCTACCCTAGTTACTGGAATCCTTAAGTGACTTGAAAATGTTACATATTTGTTCTAGATAAGCATTCTCAGACAACCCACAATACTCAAGTATTATAGGTTTGCAACCATTTGTAGGTTGAATTAGCATTGGTTTGTGGGGGGGGGGGGGGCAAATAATAAAATAAAAATATTTGGGCGAGATTCTTCTAAATATTCTCCTTGTTGGAATCTTGGAATCTTTGTAATTCATCTTTCTGGATATTCTTTCATATATAATCATTCTAGATGTTCTTTCCATTCAGTTCTGTTTCCATTATTCTTGTATAACCTGCTGTTCTTTCTCATCTCTGCTACGGTTATTTTCTTATATCTTATTGTTTATGCTTCGCTTCCACATGATGTTGGTTGAAAACAGAATCTTTTTTGGTGACTTCACTTATCCAAATGCTTTGTTTATTATTCCATTTACTATTATTATTATTTATATGGGTACTCCATGGGGTCAAGACTCATTGCAGGAGACCCACTCTTTTCATTTAGAAAATTTTTGTTAATTTTAGGAATGTATAAATTTTCATAGCCCAAATAATAAAACTTATTGACTTCAGTTATTTTGTTGTAAATATTTTAGTATGAATGAGCATTGTTTCTTTGAATGCCATAGTTCATTTTTTCTTAAGAAAGTGACATTTCATAGTTTATCATTTAACTCAAAATTTATATACAGCTTCTTATAGATTGTCGCTTACTTCAGATATCATTTGGTCATCTGCAAAGAACAAAGTATCTAATGTTGATTATTCATAATAGTGCTTCATGGTATAAACAACACCAGGAGCGAGAGAAAATAAATTTATTGAACTCAGTAATATTTTTCTTGTTTTCTATCCAGCACACTCAGAGCACAAATTGTAACTGAAATGGAACAAATGTCTTTAATGGCACCCTCTATGATTAATCATAAAATGAATTTGGAGAAGTCAGGCTATCAGGTCTCAGAGTAACTGTTTCCCAGATCTTTGAAAAATTAAATCACCAATACTTTGAAGTTCAGGGAGTGGTTCATAACTGATGCTGATTCTAAAAATAGTCTCTCAGATCTGTAGTGACTTCTTCATAATATCAATGTCTTCTTCTGTGTAATCCTATCTGAAGGAGTATCCCGAACATGGTCTGCCAGTCCTGACTTGCTATACTGATGATTGCAGATATAACTTTTGTTCTTCAAGGTGAGTGTTAATTGATCAGTTAATTACCAGTCTGTTCAAAGTAAGCTAAATTTCAAGCACAAGGTAAACATTTGTGCAAAAGGATGAAGTTGATCTATAGTAGGGATGCACAGACTGCAGGTAGCTGACAGCCTGCCTCACCGTGTATTATTTGAACTTTAACAAGTTACACGATAGGTAATTTTTAAAAATGGTACATGCGCAAAGCAAAGTAGCTGTGACGTCATGATTGCCTGTCTAACTACGCTAATCAGTTAGTAATAATGTTAACAAATTTTATAATTCGTCTGTTTGTCATATGAGTTTTGTTTTCATAGGTGCGGTTGCTATAATTAATTATCACCCCTAGGAAACGGTAAAAAATAAATTCTACGATGGATAAAGCAGGGCCAAGAAGGAAACACAAACTACAGGATGAAAAACGGCAGTTTCAGGATAGCTGGACCGAAAAATATGGTTTTGTGCAGTTGTTTAATAATATCATGTGCTTGATTTGCAAAAGTGCTGTAGCCATACCAAAAGAATACAATATATAAGGAGACACTATGAAAGTCTGCATTCTACATGTTCAAATCTACCTGAAGAACTATGTAAACAAAAGAAACGAGAATTGACAGGTCAGCAAGTGATGTTTACAAAACCTATTCAAGATTTGGAAATAGCAACAGAAATAAGTTTTGAAATATCTCGCCCTATAGCAAAAAGGTGCCGACCATTTACAGACTGAGATTTCGTTAAAGATTGCCTTGAGATAGCTGCTAAAAAAATTTGTCCTGAATCAGCCAAAAATGTTGAGAAAATTCAGTTAAACAGGATGACTGTGCAAAGAAGAATTACTGCAATGTCGGAAAATGTAAAGGACCAATTAACATCTTATTCAAAGAAATTTGCCTATTTTTCATTAGCTATTGATGAATCAACTGACATTACTTTCACAGCCCAGTTGTTAATATTTGCACATGGAATAACGCAAGAGTTTGAGGTAAGTGAGGAGTTGATTGGAATGAGTTCATTATCAGATCAAAGAAAGGTAATGACATGTTCACTGGACTTTTGGAACAGTGTTCCAAAATTGATTTAGACCTGACAAAATTATCAGGTATCACGATTGACGGAGCTCCTTCCATGATATTAGCTAATTCTGGATTGGTAACATTATTGAAACAGCATTTGGGACGACACGACGATGAGTTGATACAATTCCGCTGTGTAATCCACCAGGAGAGCTTGTGCCCTAAGAAACTTGGATTTGAAGATGTCATGAAAGTTGTTCAACGATTAATTTTATAAAATCCCGTGGCATTAATCACCGACAATTTAAAAAGTTTCTTGAAGACATTGAAAGTGAATATGGTGACTTAATTTTTTACACAGAAGTGAGGTGGCTAAGTCGTGGACAAACATTGGAGAGGTTCCTAAATTTCTTTGATGAAATTGAAATCTTCATGACTGAAAAAAAACAAAAACGTTCCTGACATAAAAAATCCAGATTGGTTATGTGACTTAGCCTTTCTGGTTGACATTACTAATCATTTAAATACGAGACTTCAGGGCAAAGATCAATTGGTTACTCAACTTTACGGCCACATTTTATCTTTTCTGTGCAAGTTAAATCTATTTCAAATCCAACTGAAGTCAGGGAATTACATCCAAATTCCTAATTATAAGAAAGTTTCTGAAAAGTTCAATGTCAACTTCAAAACTGTGTATGTTGAAAAGATCTTGATATAAGCCTTCAAGGATCAGTTTTCTGATTTTAAAAAAGTGAAACCGTTGCTAGATTTATTTAGCAATCCTTTTGCCACTTTGCCTGAAAATGCATCCGCATCCGCATCAGCACAGCTTGAACTCATTGACATTCAAAACGATGAGAGCCTGCGAAATAAATTTAATGAAGGCAATTTATTAAACTGTTGTGTCGATAAAAACAATTATGAATGGTTGCTAGATAATGCATTAAAATGTGCGAGCTCTTTGGCTCAACATATATTTGTGAACAAACTTTTTCAGTCATGAATGTTAACAAATCGAAAAATAGGAACCGCTTGACTGATGAAAATTTACAATCAATTTTGCAGTTGGCTACTACAAAACTAGAACCAGATATCAAAACAATTGTCAAATCAATGCAATGTCACGCATCAAATTAAATTCACTTACTTTTTATTACCTTTTTTGTAACAATTATGATAGGTATAAATAAAATAAACAATATATGGTAGATAACTTGCAAGTGTTTTTTTGGCGGCCATCCAGAAGTAACAGTGGAACTATGTGGCCCTCGGCCTTAACAAGTTGGTGCATCCCTGATCTATAGGTAAATGGATGAAGGTATACAGTTCCTTGCAGTTGGTGTTGTTTATATTTTGAAGCACTATAATGAATATCTAAAATAAAATTATTTTTGCTATTTTGAAGAAATGTAGAAATTTTACAGTATGAATGTAAAATCAATTAATTATATATAAATAATAATAATATAAATAACAGAAATATAATAATAAATAATATTAACAAAAATGGATAGAACATCTAAATGGAATAGACATTTCAAAATGTCTATTCCATTTATAGCCAAAAAATACTATGACGATATAAATTAAATGGAAAGAGAAGAATTGTAAGACCAAGAAGTGATGGCTTGAGATGGAAAATGGACCACTTGGTCTAAAATTCAAGATTATGAAGATATATATATATATATATATATATCATCATCATCAAATTCCTGCCATGTACCCTCAAGGGGTGTACAGGATATGACAGTACTACATGAAAAAAAAATTTACATCATTACTAACTTCCTATCTACAATTTTCCTCCAAATCAGTCTGTTACTTGTCAAGACTCCAACATTATCAGATCTTATATTTCTATCGTGTAAGGCACTTTGTACCGTATCAATCCACCTATATCTTGGTCTTCCTCTGGGTCGTTTTCCTGCCAACCTGGCAGAGAATACTTGTTTTGCTAATCTTTTCTCTCCCATTCTATTTAATTGACCATACCACCTAAGATTAGCTCTGCTAACGCATTCCTGGATGCTGACAATGTCAAGTTCTTTCCTAATATCCTCATTTTTAATATGATATTGCCATTGATGCCATCTGTTCACGCCTCTAATCTTTCTCAGGACTCATATCTGCGGTCTCTGGTCTTTGGTCAAGTGTTTTACTTCTGACCCAGCTCTCAGATCCATAAGTTAAAACTGGTTTGAACACTGTCTTGTATACAGCTAATTTAGCGTTCCGACTAATTTCTCTCTTATTCCATATGAATTTATTCAATTGACTTCCCACCATACCAGATTTGCTGATTCTGTTGTCTATTTCTATATTTAATTTACCATCTTCAGTAAAAATCATGCCTAAGTAGCTGAAATGTTTTACTTGTTCCACAGGTTCTCCATTCACAACACAGTTGACATTTTCAATGATTCTGCCTATTTTCATTGTCTTTGTCTTTTTATTGCTGACCTTCATACGATATCTATTACAACAGCTATTCAATTTAGTCAGAGAATCTTGCAGACTTGTAGCGGATTTATTTAGAAGTATAACATCATCCGCATAAAGCAAAGAGCTGACATTAACATCTCCAATTTTGATATCAGGTTTAATACCACTTTCCTTCATAATGTGATCCATATAGATAAAGAATAACAGAGGGGATAATGTACATCCTTGTCTCACACAGATCTAACATTAAACCATCTTCCTGTACTTCCTTCAATTCTAACTGCTGACTTACAACTCAAATAAAGACTAAGTATTGCTTGATATAATACCCCATTGACACCATATAACTGCAGCATATTGAATAGCTTCTCTCTTGGCACCTTGTCATATGCCTTTTCCAAATCGACAAAACTTAAATACAGATCTTTATTATATTCCCATGCTTTCTCGACTATTTGTCGTAAAGTGAAGATCTGATCCTGACAGCCCCTATTTGGCCTGAATCCAGCTTGTTCTTCACCAAGCTTTTCTTCCACAATTCTTCTCAACCGTTTCTCAAGTATACTTGCATAGATCTTGCCAGGAACACTCAGTAGGGAAATACCTCTGTAATTCTCACATTCAGTTTATTTCCCTTTTTATATAAATGGTACTATGAGAGCTCTACTCCAATCATCGGGAATTCGTCCCTCTGTCCAGGCTTTCTGAACTATGCAGTGCAGCCACTGTAAGACTTTTATACCACCATGCTTCAGCATTTCTGGTCAAATATCATCTACTCCTGCTGCCTTTCCACATTTCAAGCCTTTGATGGCTTTTTCTACTTCAAGTATGGATATGTATTCCTGACCACATGCCTGGTCAGTGTTTTTTATCACTGTGCTGTCATCACTGCTTGTTTCATTTAGCAGTTTTTCAAAGTAATTACTCCATACTTCAAGGATATCTTTTTCTCCTGTTTTCATGTCACCTTTATGATCTCTAACTCCTTTTACCGCATTCTTTCCTCCATTCCTAAGCTTCTTCAACAACCTCCAGAATATTTTGCCACCTTCTTGATATTTATTTTCTATATTCTTGCCAAAGTCCTCCCATGACTTTTGTTTAGCTAGTTGTACACACTGTTTAGCTTTCTTACATTTGTCTCTGTATTCTGTAAGAGTAAAAGCTGACTTATTTGCCAGGAACTTTTGATATGCTTTCTTCTTTTTCTTCACTGCCTCTTTAACTTCCTGTGTCCACGAGGGAGTTCTGGTTTTTTTATCCTTGCACACAACCTCACCACATGCCTCTCTGGCAGAATCAATGTTTTCTTCAGAGTTTGCCACTGAATCTCCAAGGTTTGATTCATGTTTTCAAACTCTTTCATTTTCTTTTCAATAATCTTTCTGTATTTTAGTCTACAGTTCACATCTGAGAGCTGCTCAACTTTTATTCGCTTTAAAAGTTTCTTATATGTTATTCTTTTCAATATGAAATTCAATTTTATCCTGCTCAAGACTAAATAGTGATCACTTCCAATTTCAAATCCTCTGTACACTCTGGTGTCCTGCACCAGGGAGAAAACATCACTATCAACAATAACATAGTCAATGAGACTTTTCTTATTCCTAGCCTCTTCTCTCCATGTGAATTTGTGCACATTTTTATGTTGGAACATGGTGTTAGTAATAACCAGTCCATGTCCTGAGCAGAAATCCAACAGATATTTGCCATTATTATTAGCTTTGCTCTTTTCTCCAAATTTTCCCAAAATATTTTTGTATGTCTCACAATCATTTCCTACTCTGCTATTTAGATCCCCAACAAGGACCAACTTTTCCTTTTTCATTGTGTCAGTTCTTTTTTCTAAAGCATCAAAAAATTCCTCCACTTCTACCTTAGTAGAACCTTCTGTGGGACCATAGGCACAAATAAGTCTCATTGTCCAGTTCCCCATTCTCATATTTGCCCACATTACTCTACTTGAGACTGACTGCCATTCAAGAAGATTAGCCTTGTATTTTGTGTTGAATACTATGGCTACGCCTTCTTTTCCTTGATTGTCATTGCCTGAATATAACATTTTGTATTTATTGCTCAGAAAGATCTCGCCAGTTTTGGTCTTTTTTGTTTCCGTCACCCCTATTATGTCGATCTGGTACTTATCTAATTCCTCAGCTAGCTCCATTTCTTTGCCATTCAGGCTTCTTACGTTGATAGTACCGATCTTTAACTCTGGTGATGTTGAGTTGGGGTTTGTTTTCAGATTTGTTCCGGTAGCTGACTTTTCGCTGTTCGCCCTGGTTCCCTGGCGAAAACAACGGGGGCCTTATTTAACCGGGCGATTCCCCAGCCGGCATGAAATTTTGTCATGTTGTACCATCATTTTTATTTTGGTTTAACCAATAAGAATACAATTTGGTCGGCTAAATCATCCCAAATTGCCAGCCCATCCTCGTTCGTTCAGTATCAAAGTAGATACCCAACAGGGTGCACCCACGAGAAGGTGAGGATTGGACATTAGGTCAGAAGCCCTGGTCGGTTCTCCGCATTCCTTTAAAGGCTATGTGGAGGTCTCCTCTCAGTTATACAGCTTTGACCCATAAGCACCCCTATATCTATATATAATGTTATGATTCTTTTGTTACTCTTAGTATTTTTTTTTCTTTGTTATTATTGCCATTTCAACTCATGTCTGCTTTATTTTTGCATGTTATACTTCAGGTGGTAATTCCAATTTTTCCATTTATCTACTTTCAGTAACTGTTTATCTGGTTCTGGGTCTCTATTGAAAAGAGCTGTCTGATAATTTTCTTTGGAAACCATTAAGTAACATGATATCCCTCAAGTTGGTTACTAGCATAAATGAGGCGGGGTTGCCACCAGATTGGCAGTTGGAATGGTATTTCATCCATTCTGTATGTTACGATTAATACCATCAATGCTAAGTCACCAGAGCCCTGTTTATTTTCTCCAGGCTGGAGATGTGTGATATTTGGTTGGATGAGGCTGTGTGTTGATATTACCAACCCATTAACAACCTCTCTAAATAAAATTGGATGATTTATTTGGGTTGTAGAGAGTTTGAGACTACCACCCTGCTTATTGGAGGCCTGAAGTTGCTTGAAAAAGTTCCATGTTTGGGCTCTGGAGTAGGGTTCTGGACCATAAAAAATAAATAATACAAAAAAAAAATACATAAAATTGATAAAAATTAAAAAATAAAATCCTTAGTCCGCCAATGGTACATATGCATTATTTGTCCACAAGGAGATGTGCTTTGCATTATGGGAGACAAGTGATGAGAGCTTAGTCCACCTTTACTACGAGTTGCCTCAGTCCTGGAGATACTTCAGGCACAAACTTTGTTTTCTTACACTTGGATAAAGAATTAAACTAAATTTATTATGTATGTATTATAGGTTTGCAATTAACCTTTTGTGGGTGCCACACACACACACACACACACACACACAAAAAAAAAAAGTTAATCACCACAGAAAATGAACATTTTGAATGAAATCACTGCCAATTAGTCTTGTAAGTAAATTTCAAAATGTTAAATTGGACAGTGAGACTAATTTTGTGTTCCTATAGTTCCACTGGTTTTAGTAGGGAAGATAGAGTAATTTGTGTTCAGAGAGAGGAGGGGGAAAGCTGGTTCTTGATGAAGAAATATGAACCGAAAGGTGAATAGTAGAGTTTTGAGAAACATGGGCAGATCATGACTGGTAGCACCTATTAGATTTTTTTTTTTAACCCTCGAAACAGAACTAAAAAAATGCTGTTAACATGGTACTTTTGATAAAAGACTAATTGAATCATACAATTTGAAAATGCCACTAAGATGCCAAGTTTTAAAGGTTGTTGGCTACAGAAGAATTGTAGATTTTTTTTTTTTTTTTTTTTTTTTTTTTTTTTTTTTTTTTTTTTTTTCAAAAGCAGTTAATGATCAACAAAACAGATTAAAACATATTGAAAGAAAAAAAAAAACAGAGCTATTGGAAAATAGCATTTATTTGTGTGACCTTTTCCAGACCTCTTGCATAACATTACCGGATTCACCAAATGTAGAGTGATTGCTGAATTTATTATTATTACTTTATTTTTCTTGTATGGAGTAGAAGAATCATAGTAAGTTTGTATGTGTAGATTTTAAGACTTATTTGTTAGTAGTCTACATGGAATTTTTACAGCATTCTTTAATTATTTTTTTTTAAAAAAAGCATGGTGACATGGACCAAAAAGAAAGGGATCTTATCATGAAAGAATTCAGATCTGGATCAAGTAGGGTTTTAATAACAACAGACCTTCTTGCTAGAGGTATTGATGTCCAGCAAGTGTCCCTAGTTATTAATTATGATCTCCCAACAAATAGGGAAAACTATATCCACAGGTAAGATTGTATTATGTATCAAAAAGTTCAATTTTGAGCCTTTTTTTATAGTTCTGATTGTTTGCATTCACAGGTAAATAATAATTATGTTCATTAACACATAAACCTTGGTTTTTGTCGAATTACTTGGATGTGTGGAAATATTGATACTTATAATTATTTATCAATTTTTTAATAAATTCCAATAGGCTATATTCAAGGTATGATGCAATAAAAATTTTGAAGGACCAGTAAGATAACTTAAATCTAAATGAACCTCATTTATAGAAAAATAAATAACTTTTTGCCCTTCTCATATATATTACACATCTTTCAGATGGCTCATTACCTTGTTGGAAAGCCAATGTGCAGTGGAAGATTTTACATGGTCACACCATTATCTAGTCCCACAGTATACTGTCTTCAGAACACTGCCATATAGCCAAAGCTATGCTTAAATAGCTGCAACTCCTATAAAATGCAACACTACATATTTCCCCCTACCCTCCCCTCTCTCTCTCTCTTTCTCTTCTTATTCACTGTTATGTAAGTTATTTGAAAAGATATCAAAGTATAAATGAACATAAAAATCCACACTATACTCAAATCGCATATTAAATTACCAACTCAGTTCACAAAATTCACTTCTCTGTCATATCCAATAACTGTTTAAAATACCACATGCATGTGGAAGTTAGTCCTGGCAGACTACATTTTAGAGACTCCATCACACAACAATAAAGGAAAACTACAAGTGCTACATAGATGATTACAAGTTAGACTATATGAGGAATCAACAGCAGCAATGAAACAATCCCCCAACCTCAAATTATATTAATTTCTTCTTGATATTTAATGTGGCTGTGTACTATAATGAACTATTTTTGTTTTGTTTGTAGTCTGAGTATGCTAGTTTAAAATCCAGTGAAATATTAGATTATTAATACATATTTGCTGTGTTTAATATCAATAACCTTCAGATGAGTTATTGCTAAACCTTTCTCCAACATTTCAGTATGTTGCACCATCATATTTTGTACATTGTTTAAGCCACTGTGGCACTTCATTGCCTTAGGTAGACAACTAGTAGTGAGTTGGAAGTCCTAGTCTGTTTTCTGCTTAAAACTATGTGGAGGATTCCTCCTGGTTATCCATCTTTTAGACCTATATATGCCAACTGGTCGGCTGTGGAAGTGCTAGTGGTGGTGGCAGGCAGTAGATGGCTTTGGTGTAATTTCGGTTGGTTGGAGACAGGGAGTAGTAGAGTAGGTGCCCTCCCTCGATGAGTCTTTGAACTCTGGAGGTGTAAAGTAATAATAATAATATTACCTGTTTTTATTCACATCTTATTTACTTCTGTTAAATTCCTTTCACAAAACAGCTAAGTTAATTCATGAAAAAGCTGTTTTTCATTATGCTGAAAAATACAATGTACTACCAGCACAATTTCTCTTGGTATATTTTGAGTAGGTGTTCATAGTGAGATCTGAATGTGGATAATACATTTTTGATTTGGATGTGGTTGTGTTTCTCTGCTAGTTTTTCATAAAATCTGGTTGCACATGAAGCCATTTAGAAAACATTCTCTAGTGCTGAGATTGATACATGCAATCAAAATACGATCAAGTGTGTACAATCAAAATGGGATAATATACCCACTCACCAACCATCAGGCTAGTTGTTTAGATCCCACTGTGGCATGCATGTTCTGTGAATGCTTTTAAGTGATAGATGAATATTATCATTGGATATAAGGTCATCATTTGTTTATTGGTGACCTGAAGAGGCTTTAAAAAGGAATGCATTTTGTCTTTAGTGTAGGCCTCACAGATCTTTACATAAAACTTATGTATTACCGTAGTTGAGCTGAATGTTGTTTAATAATCCAGATACATTGCTCTATAGTTTAAACTGAAATTTATTTAATCTTCTGTACGAGGGTGTGCTGAAATGTTGTGCTTTCATATCAGATTTTGTCATGGAAATCAAACGTCATTTGCTTGAATGAATGTTGCATTTTAACAACGCAAGAGGAAGAAACTCTGAGAGCTTACTAAAAATGCACCGCTAATATACACAAAACTCATTTCCCTTATCCTAGGACAGTCACTCAAACTAGTATTTTATACTGAGCAGTCTATTTGGAAAACATATCTCGGTGCAGTTCCTTCTTGGTCATCACTTGCCTGTTTAGAGGATTGTGCTTGCTGTATGGAGAAATGCTAGAAAAAATCATAACTAGCCCATGAGGCAATTACTTCTGCTGTTTTGTTTTTTTTAAAGATGTAGTCAGGCATAATTTCTGGAGTATGACTCATGCCTAAGAAAAGTTCATTCCCCCCCATCATCAAGAAGGAATTGAGGTGTACATACAGAAAAGATGAAGGAACCTCTGAATGCATCAGTAACATGCAAGTGGAGTGCAGGTGAAAATTGAGAAAGAAGTTTATTGAAGTTTTTCTTGAGTTGTAGTTATGGAAATCCTTCTTATTGTGAAAAGACTGCTAGTTCAATGGAAGTCCTATGATTTTTATTGGACAAGGAATGGCATAGCTACTGTGATTAATATAGGCTATTGCAGTATGTCAGAGTATTAGGACTTGTTCACACCTGCACCAGTAATTGCCCTTAGGTTGACTAATGAAAGCTGGCCTTCCTCACTTGTCCCTGCCCTCTGTCTCTCTCTCTAATTGGAGGTGACCAATTATAAAGTTGACTGACTGCTGAAGTTTTCAAGTCATTTTTGGTGTTAACAGAACTTAGCTCTTTACTGTCTGCAGATGATGTACTCCTAAACAAATCCACCCTAAGTCTCCAGGATTCTCTAACTAAATTGAATAACATTTGGCATGAAAATCAGCAAATAAAAAGACTGAAAGTAGGCAGAACACAGAAAACCTTCAGCTGCAATGGAGAACATATAGAACAAGTAAAATATTTCAACTATTTAGGCATAATGTTTAATGACAATGGAAAATAAATTTGAAAATAGTGAACAGAATAAGTAAAGGTGGGTAGCCAGCTGAAAAACTTTGTATGGAATAAGAGAGAAATTAGCCAAAAACTCCCAAACTAGCTGTATACAAGACAGTGTTCAAACCATTTTTAAGTTATTGATCTGAGAGTTGGGTTAGAACTAAAGCCCTTAATCAAAATTTAGAGACCACAGAAATGAGAGTTCAGAAAAAAATTAGGAGTCTGAGCTGATAGTATCAGAATCATACTGAAATGAAGACATTCAGAAGGAACATGACATTATTAGCAATCAAGAACATGTGAGCAGGGCTAATGTAAGGTGGTATGGTCACTTAAACAGAATGTGTGAGAAAAGATTAGCAAAATAGATGTTTGCCAAGATTGCAAGAAAGAGTCCCAGAGGAAGGCCAGAAAATTTGACTGAATCAATCCTAGGTGGATTGATTCAGTCAGAAATGTTAGATGTGACAGTATTGAGTGCTGACAAGTAAAACTAATTTGGAGGAAAATTGTTAATAGGAAATTAGTGCTATCATAATAGCCTGAACACCTTGGGGATACATATCAGCAATAAACCAGATGCTATAAAACATTGCATATTTAGTTAACTAAAATATATGCATGTTAAGCAGAATTAATTTAGATAAGCCACATTCATTTAAAGCTAATGAAAATTTCAAGATTTAAATGTTAAATCTGGATTTCTGATTTCATACAGTTCTAGTTCTTTTTTATATCATCCATTGTTTGCATTTATAGCTTTGCATGTTATTTTATGTTATTATTACTATTATGGGATACCTCCAAGTGAATGACTCACTGTGGAAAGGCTATACTGCACCACACATAATTTTTGTCCTTACTTCGTTCTCCAGCTACATGCCACTGCTACCATCAAGGTTTATTCAAGGTGACTGCCAATCCTTTGTGTTGTTTCCTGGAAATTGTGTGTGTGGGGGGGGGGGGGGTGTCAGTCTTTTTTCCTTAGGTTCACTATAGTATCCTCTGTCTAGTTACAGGGATATTGAGTGTGATACCAATTAAACTTTGATTGGAGTATCATTAAGATTAGATCATCAAATTCCATATACAGGGTGTTCGGGATAAATTTGACATATTTATAATTAATTATATTTTTCCGTAAGTTACATGTATTAACACACACTTCTCTTCATTTAAAAGTTTGGACCCTTCTTCATTCATATACAAGATGTCAGAAAGGATGGATAGCTGGAACCCACCTGAATCATGGAAGAGAATAACTTGTATCATGATGATTCGTGCCCGCCATCAAAATAAGGATATTACGACTGCTGCCCAATGCTCCCTGAATACAGTAAAAACAATCAGGCATGAACTAGAGACTTGCAATGGTGACTACGAGGATGTAGCAAGAAGAAAGATCCCTAGCAGACGATCTGATTGCGTTCGTACAGCAGAATTCCTCGCAAATCTGCAGGAACAGGTGTTGAAGAACCCTGGCATTGGAATTCGGGCTTTGTTCGTGGAGTTGCTAACTGTAGTCAAGCCCTGGATAACAAGGGTAGCCAATGGTAGGCCGTATGTATGGCAGCAGGATTCGGCCCCTTGCCACACCTCTGGGAAAAGTCAAAAATGGTTGTCTGAAAATTTCTACGACTTCACCAGTCCAAATGTTTGGCCTCCAAACTCCCCAGACCTTAACCCCATGGATTATTTTGTATGGGGCGCAGTTGAAAAAGACACCAATCGCACTTCCAGTAATACAAAAGCCCAGTTAATGGATAAAATTAAAACAGTTTTTGCGGCCCTTCCCAGGGAGACTGTAGCATCAGCTTGTTCGAGGTTCCGAAGCAGAATTGAAGCTGTGATCGATGCTAATGGTGGTTATTTTGAGTAAATCTTGTTGATAGTATTGTAATTAACTCTGCCTGTAATGTTTTTTTGTCAATTCATTAAATTTAATAGATACAAAGAAGATTTTCTTTTTCCTTACGAAACTGTCAAATTTATCCCGAACACCCTGTATATACCCTTCATGGGTGGAGGAGGGGGAAGAGAATAGAATACTGGGATAGTATCACATCGATTACATTCATATTATTTGTAACTTTTCCGATCTTGAACTTACGTCAATTTGTCTGGTATTTTTGTAAGGACTCCAATGTTGCTCTCTTCTAAGGCACTTCTAATAGCATTAATCCACATAGATTTTGGTCTTCCTTTAGGTCTTTAAACATCTTTTATTTAAAGATGTTAACCTTTTGTTAATCTTCCAGACAGTACTGGCCTGGATGTGTATATATGTCCATAATTACATAGAAGCAAAGTGTTCCATTGAAATCAATATAACCACTGAATATAACAGAAAAAAATTGGATACAAAGCATATATTTTTGATATATTTGATCCATGTGGCCAGTTGGATGGTTAAATCACCACTTTGTCTCTGCTCATATATTCTAGAATGCTAACAATGGCAGTTTCACTCCTAATACTGTGGTCTGTAGTCTTTGATAACTAAATATATTTTTAGTTCTCACCCAACTGTCTCAATTGGGTTAGAAACAAAATAAAATCTAATCGTATATTCTGTCAGAAGAAAGTGTTTCATTCTATATAAATTTATTTAGCTGACCTTCCACCATACCAGCTTTGCTTATATTGTCTATGTCCTTATTAATTTACATGGAAGAATGTAAAAATAGCTGATATTTTACTTGTTCAGAGAGTTCTTCATTGAAAATTTTGTTTATGTTTTCCTTCTTCCTGCCTTGAATGTCTTCATAATTTTTTGTTGATTTTCATACCAAGTTTGGTACAGTAGTTATTCAATTTAGTTAAAAGGAGTGTTGAAGACGTACTAGATTTAGAAGTATAACATGATTTGTATCATTGTGTTGAGTTGAAGATTTGCCATTTTGATCTGATCATAATATAATCCATATATGTGATAATGTACTTCTATCTTTTATCTCCAGTGTAACAGCTGATTAACACAAGTATTGGGATATGTTTTGCTCTGTAATTGTCCTGTTTACACAAATTTATGATTTTGAACAGCTGTTTTATTTGCACTTTATCATATGTCTCTTCCAGATCAACACTATTTAAATACATTAATATCCGGAATTGCGCAGTTTCTTATATGTACGTATTCCTGTCACGCCTCACCACTAGTCGTATCTTTCCGTGCCGGCTGCATTCGCCAGTGTCGCACATGCTGTGAACAAGCACTGACGTGTTTCATACACTATTTTTATAGTCTACAGAATCACATAAAAAATAATAATGTCCAAAAGAAGCAAGTCTGATTCTTCTACAGCTAGCAAGAAAAGAAAAGAAAAACATTGACTTTGGAAACAAAACTCAACATTATTAAGGATTTTGAAGGTGGAATGAAAATTTGTGAGCTATCAAAGAAGTACGATCTACAGGAATCCACAGTAAGAACAATCATGAAAGATAAAAAAAGAATTCTTGCAGCAGTGAAAAATGCCCAATCATTGAATTCAAGCATAATCCCATGACGTTTACGAATTATGAATTCGTAAACGACATGGGATTATCGGTGAGATGGAAATGATGCTTAAATTATGGTGTGATAATCAAGTGAGAGTAAAAAATTGCCCAGTTGATCAAACGACGATATGTAGCCAAGCCAATAAAAAAGTAAAATGATTAAAAATTGGAACAAAAAAATCCTTAGCCCACGATGGTGGGCTAAGGATTCAAAAACTTTCATTTGGTGGGGGAGGGTGGGGGGGGGAGATGCTTGCATAAATTTTATATGGAATGCCCATTAAGGAATTCCTCTAATTCTCACATTATGTTTACTACCCTTTGTATAGCTGGATATTATTGAGAGCCTTACTATAATCATCTGGAATTCGATCTTTTTATTAGGCTCTCTGAATTACGCAGTATAGTCATTGTAAAATCACTGGTTTGGTATTTTAGGCTGATATCAACTCCATCAGCTTTTCCGCATTTTCAAGTTTTTGATGTTCTTTTCCTATCTTAAGCATTCTTTTTCTTAAATATTTTTTGTTCTCCGTCTGTCTGCCTGCTTACGTTTCTATTTTCTAAGTCCTTTCAATAATCTTCAGATTATTTTGTCACTTTCCTAAAATGCATCTTCTGTATTCTTAGCTTTCTTCCATGACTTTTGTTTAGCCCACTGTTGTATAGTTTAACATTTTCTTCTGTATTCTCTCACAGCATGTGCTGACTTAATCTGTTAGGTACTTTTTTGAGGACTGCATCATAACATCTTTAGTTTGCCATATGGTTCTTATTCTCCCCCCCCCCCCCCCCCCCCCCCATTCTTAGAAAAGAACAGTTTCACATGGTTCCTTGGTGAAATCAATCAGTTTTTTTAGATTTTGCTATTTTACAGGGTTTGGTTCTTGTTCATTCTATTATTTTTCTACATTAATATTTGTATATTCGGGTATACATACATTCTTTTTAAAACTTTCTTATATACTTTTCCCACTTCAGTGTGATACTAAGCTGATTTTATCCTGCTGATAACATCTTTGGGAAATTTAATTAATTCCCCTCTTAATGGTAATTTCAAATTCTCTGTATAGCCTGTATATATTCTGAGCTAATCTGAAGATGTTACTCTCAGCAATTACATAGTCAATAAGATTTCTTATTTCTTGTGTCTTCTGTTCATCTGAATTTGTGCATATCTTTATGGTCGAACTTGAATCAAAATAAATTGTGAATATTACTTATTAAATGGATCATTGAAGATACAACAAACTGAATGTAATAGAGAAGACAGGTGATAGCTTGAATTAAAATAGAAACTGAAAGAGGCTGTAAATATCAAATATCGCTGGAATCATCAATTTCCTGATGTATACTTCCCAAGGGTCGTTCAGGCTATTATGGCAACCAAACATGATTAAATTTACCTTATTATTAATTGCCAATTAATATTTTCCCTCCAGATTAGTCTATTACATGCCAGCCTCCAGTATTGTATCTAACATTTCTTTTAAGACACTTCTGACTGAATCGGTCCACTTCGATCTTGATCTTCCTAAGAGGCTCTCTCCTGCTGTCTTGGCATCAAATACCTCTTTTGCTAACCTTTCCTCACACATTCTAGAATGCTAATAATAACTTCATTTTTAATTTGATTCTGCTATTGATGCCATCTGTTCACTCCTAATTTTTCTGAGAACTCATGTGGTCACTGGTGAGAATGCATTTAAGGTTTTCTATGTTCCTACCTGATTGCTGATTTTCTTGCCAACTTTGCAATCCTATGGGACATACTTTCCACAAGCATACAATAGTGATCAATAGTAATTTTGGACCATTCTTCCTGTGGACATATAATGAGGTCCTATGCTATTGTGGGGCAGATGTCCTTTGATCTCACCTGACACTCCAGTTCATCCCACAGATGTTCAGTAGGGTTGAGATCAAGGGCTCTGTGGAGGCCACATCCACATTTGTTCAGTAGAGAGTCTAGCATGATTCTTTGCTCCACAGCTTTCCAAGCTTCCTCCTCTCACTGTACATGCTCTGTGCACTACTGAAGATGACACTGCATGTTGGTCTGGATAATGTGTGATTTACATTTGCGGTCCTACCATGGAAACCCATGTTTGAGAGCCTTGGTTATGAATGTTTTTGTGCAGGTTTGTGTTCCATTCAATGCCTGGAATTCTGCATTCAATGACAAATTATATTTTTAGATATTATCGTTTGTGACACCTTACGGTCATTTTTCATGAGAGTGGTGGGTCTTCCACTGTAGGTAGCAGTTGTAGTTGACTCCTTGCACCTCCATCTCAGTATGGTACCACTGATTGTTGATTTGGGATGGTGCAATTTGTCAAAAATTTGCCATACAGATAGGCCTACAACATGGCATTTTATCACAATGTCTCTTTTAAATTCTGTTAGTTCTCTTTGTGCAGTTCTTCCACCTGGATACAGTTGCACTGACTTCAAAGCATCATATTCCTTCAATTGGTAACAGCTACAAACATGTCACTTGTTCATAGCATGATGCATGTTGTCCATGGGGTTGTCAATTGACTTCTTTCCAATCAGTGTAAATGATGAATAAGAGTGGAGATAATGTCTTATCCTTGATTTTACATCAAATTATCTTCCTGTCTTTCAATTCGGACATTCTGTTTCAACTTATTACAAGTATATACACTGCATTCTACTATATAATGTTACATTTGCCCTATATATCTGTTGTATTTTGAGATCTTTTCTAGGTGCTTTGTCATATATATGCCTTTTCTGATCTACAAAACTCTGATCACTACAGATCCTTGTCATAATCCCATGATTTCTCAACTATTTGTTAAGTGAAAATCTGATCTTGACAATCTGTATTTGGTTTGAACCCAGCTTGTTCTGCAAAGTACAGTGGGTGTCCTCCCGCGATGAGTCTTCGGACTCCTTGGAGGTGTCACGAATAATAATAATTTCTCTCAGCTTTTTTTCAAGGTTGATTGCATAAATCTTATAATTTTATCCTTTGTAATTTTCACATTTCAGTTTTTTTTATATTTTTATTTTTAATAGATAGGAACTATAAAAACTCTACTCCAATCTTTTGGAATTTGACCTCACCAGGCCCTCTGAATTATGCAGTGTTTGAGCATTTCTGTTTAATATCATCTACTCCACCTTCCTTTCCACATTTCAAGTTTTTGATGGCTCTTTCTACGTCGAGTATCGATATGTGCTCCTCTTTGCATTGTTCGTGAAAATTTTCTGGTATGGTTCTGTCACTGGTTGTTTCACTTGTAATTATTCCACACATCCAGGTTATCCTTATTTTCAGTTTTCATGTCACCTCTTTCATCTGTTTTCCATTTCCAGTACTTTTTCCATCATTTTTAAGCTTTTCTAATAGCCTCAGGAACATTTTGCTGCCTTTCTGCTATTTATTTTATGTATTCTTACCAGTCTTTTTGTGATTTTTGTGTTATTTTAGAGCATCTGCTGACTTATTTGCTGGGAACTTTCGGTATGTTGCTTCTTATCCAGAACTACTACTTTAACATTGTGCCACTACATTTCTACCCTTTCAGATAACTTCACATCTTTCTAGCTGAACCAATCAATGTTTTTCTCAGAATTTGCCACTGAGACTCCGTTTGGTTCTTGTTTTTGGTTGTTTCACTTGTAATTATTCCACACATCCAGGTTATCCTTATTTTCAGTTTTCATGTCACCTCTTTCATCTGTTTTCCATTTCCAGTACTTTTTCCATCATTTTTAAGCTTTTCTAATAGCCTCAGGAACATTTTGCTGCCTTTCTGCTATTTATTTTATGTATTCTTACCAGTCTTTTTGTGATCCAGAACTACTACTTTAACATTGTGCCACTACATTTCTACCCTTTCAGATAACTTCACATCTTTCTAGCTGAACCAATCAATGTTTTTCTCAGAATTTGCCACTGAGACTCCGTTTGGTTCTTGTTTTCAAATTTTCACGTATTCCTTCCATAATATTTGTATAGTTGAGTCTACAGTTTTTTTTTTTTTTTTTTTTTTTAAATAATGTTGAGCCCATACACGAGAGGTTGGTTAGTCAACCTATAGTATGTTAGTACTGTGTTCTAGTAGTGGATTGGGAAAGGCAAAACTTGTTTACATTTGATTTAAAAGCCTGTATATATTGTATTCTTTGAGAAACACATAAGGAGGAAGACTGATGTTTACCTGTAGAAGTTGCTCAACTTTAGTTCTTAGAACTTTCTTATATACTCTTTTTTTTTTTTTTAAATATGATATTCATTTTTATCCTATTTAGAGCTAAGTGATGGTCACTTCCAATTTCAGTTCATCTGTACATGCTTGTATCTTGAACCAGCAAGAAGATGTCACTGTCAACAGTGACATGTAGAACAATGACACCTGGAATCATATCAAGGTTAAAGTAGCTGTATAGAACTCAATTGGGATCTATTATTTTTAAAAGACAGAATTTTTTCAGATAGAAATAATTGCCTCAATAACGCATGTTTGTTACTCAGAGATACAAAGTGAGCAGTAAGGAAGCCAATAAACAATCCGAAATCAAAAAAATTACATGAATAGATTGAAAAAAATCCAGACTTGTTTTATGTTTAAAGTTGGTTGTGTGTGTGTCATATTTGGGAGAATTTAGAAAGGAACTCGATGAGCTTGAAGTATTTTAAATGGGTTACGTTAAAAAGTTGACTGGAAAGATGCAAAGAGACAATTTTTGTTTCAATAATGAAATGAAATAATGTGAGTTGTATAATATAATATATATGTATATATATTATCTTTCACCCCATAATATATATATAAATGAGGAAAACTCACATAAAAAACTCCAAAATTTTTGTATGTGTCGTGTGCATCTTCAGTACACCTTTGTGTGTTGTAGTGAAGTATCTTTGGTATGCATCTTTAGAACGGCAGTTAAATACAATTCTAAAAAGCACCACCTAATAGCTAATGCAAGATAACTAAATACGACCAATAATTTCATAATTTAAAATATATACACACTTATGAGGAACTCTTGTCTTGTGTTCCAATTAATTTCCTTAAATTTTTTTTAAGGATTCTTTTATCAAAAACCTTAACAGTCATGGTATTTTTACCTCTTCCAATACAGAAGAAATAACTCGTATTCATATCCCTTATTGTGCAAGGCATTTCTAAATATATAGAGAAAGTTTTAAAACCATGTGTATTTTTGTTATCTTTCACCCCATCAGAAAAATCTTCACCTTACTTCTAAGGATAAGCTTCCACTTCCATGTTTTCAAGGCATTTACCAGATTCTTTTTTCTTGGAGCAAGACAAGAGTAATTTCCTCATATAATGTCTTTATAAAGAAATGTGTGAAACTTCACTATATTGTGCTTAAACAGATCTGATGGTCTACTCCTTTGTAGGAGAATCTGCCAATCTTTCCTAACTTTATTTGTGTGTGTATTATTTATTTATTTTATTTTTTAAGTTCAGAAATTATTGACTGTATTTAGTTATTTCACATTAGCTACTTAGGTGATGATTTTTGGAATTATTTGTTACTGTTTAGTTGTCCTTCTACGATCCTGTACTGAAGATGCCTATGATACTCGGGCAAAAATTTAAATTAAGTGTTTTTTATGTGAGTTTTCCCTTGTTTCTTATTTCTTTTGATTACATAAATTTTTGCAAGAAAATTTTTTGATAAAGAGTTGAGATTAGTTATATGACAAAAATTCAAGAATTGAATTAAGAATAAATGGAAAGTCAGATGAACATGGTGTGTTTGCATTATATTTCTGTCCTGTTCGTTTTACAGTGGCAGCACAGCTGGATATGCATAGAGGAATCCAGCATCATGCTGGATCGCTTAAGGATGCTGCCACTGTGCAGAAATTCGTCACAAGTTAATAGAAGCAATCTAGTATATCAATTATAATTATCCTGGATTGGTGTGGGCGGGGAGGGGGGTTGAGTGGCTTCACTCACTGTTTCAGATATATCAGTACAACTACTTAATGATGCTATACCATGCAAGCTGCTCATGAGAGTGGTTTTACAGTTTTTTCTACTGCTGTCCAGTTCTAATCCAAGAACTGGCGATTTCCATCTCTTTGGATCCCTGCAGGAGCATGACTAATGAAAGTTGATTTATATATCATACATACATTTGGCTATATCAAAATATTCCTCCACATAAAAATAACTTGCTAGGTTATTATTTTTTTAAAATACCCTTAGACATGTATTTACTGAAAACGTTAATTGTAAAAAAAATCGTATAAGCCATCCACTTGTATCATCAATGCACATAGTAAAATAATAATGTAATGAAACTTTATAAGCAGGAATTTTCATTCTCTCATCTACTGCCATTTTGCAAGAGTTCATCTTAAAATTTATGTTGTTTTAATTCACTCATTTTTATCGTATGCATTCTTCTTCTGCAGCTTTCCCCACTTAAGTAGGGTCACTGTTTGTGGTGGTGAGTCTCCTCCACAACCTCCTGTCTTGGGCTGTAGCCATATCCAAGTTCTTCATCCTCAAGCCCTCCTCCACCATCTCTTCTTTGGCCGTTCGTGCTTCCTCCTCACATGACCCAACCATCTCAACCTTGCCTAATGTATCTTTGCTCCTTAAGCTCCTAAGATTTTTTTTTGTATGCATTATAGTAAATTATGCCTTGCATAATTTACAAATTATTATAAGCCCAAGTATTTATTGCAGTTGTACATACAGCAAACCCTGTTAGTTATCCATCTAAGAATGGTACACACAGAGAATAACATCTATAAATTGCTTTATCAGAATATGAGTACACGGGGATTAATTTTTTTCCCCATATGGAAATTAAAAATATAAAATCACTTATATTGAATATGAGGAATTTTCCACTGTTTGTTTGTTGTTCAGTGACATATCAAGTTGTTATAGGAACCTTACTAGTTCAGCCCTGCTATTTGTTACTTAGCCATGAGTGACTCCATCTAAAGCGTGAAGGAACACATTTTTGTAGCTGTGATTTTTGTTTTCATTGTTCTAGCTGAATTAAAATTTGATGCATAATAAACATACATTTCATATGTTTCCATATAGTTTTATGTATTTATGAAGGAGGAAGGAGTTAAAAGATGACTAGTAATAGTGAAAGCACATTATTAACATAGATTTTTTAACCAACTGAATGGAATAGTAATTCAGGTGGAGGGGGCATGATTTTGTAGGTAGGAATCTATTCTTATTCATTCTCATTGTATCTTATTTTTATTTATTTATTTTTTTAATCACAGCTTTCATTTGTGCTGGTTTGTTGCCTTCAGAACCTAACCCTATCTTCACTAAACAGATACCCCCACTATTACTTTATAAATCTGTATATTTGAAGACTACTGTATTTTTTAACAGTATACATTCATTGGACAAAACATTAGAGATATCTGCCTAATAGCATGTTGGTCCTCCTCTAGTGCAAATAACAGCCGGCACTCTCTGAGGCATTGTCTCCACCAATGCTGGCAATTCTAGCCATGCCCATTGCAGCATTGTCCACAACTGCAGCTTACATGTTGCCTGGATACATGGATCTGATGTCTTGCTCTATGGCATCCCAGAGAGATTCAAATGGATTTAAATCCAGGGACCTTGAGGCCTCTGGATGGTCAAATTTGGGCCATGTCTGGGTGGGGCTGTGCAAACAGACCATCGACTGCAGGATGCAAAAGTGTGTAGATGATTATCCAGCACATTCTGGTTGCTCACAGTGACTTTTCCAGACACACATACACTGAGGGATCTAATGTGTCACATGAAGATTTTCCCCCAAATCACCACAGAGCTGACCTGGCATGATAGAGCCATAGCCTCATACTGTCGACTCCACATCTGCACAATCCTGTCAGCTTGGAAGAATCCTATTACAACTGATAATAGGATTCTTCAGACCACATGACTCTAGTTCACTCTGCAGAGGTCCAGTTTTGATGGTCCCAATACCAGACAAGGCACAATACCCAATGAACAGCTGTTCAACAGTGGTACACGATCAGGGTGTTGGCTCCCATAGTCCATGGTATGCAGGATACGCTGTACCATTCTCTCTATGACGCTTCTCAGACCTCTTGTTATTGAAACTGGATGCAATTTGTGTCACCATTGCCCTGTGGTTGGCCTGGACAGTCAATGTCAACCCTGGTTTTCATGTTGTCAGCCACCACTTGCTTGCTGGGCACTGGTGTATGTCCATTGATGGCATACTCATGGTAGACTCTTGATATGGTTGCCCTTGAGAACCCTAGGGTTCTTTCTGCTTGGGTGATAGAATGACCCATCTGTCTTGTACTGATAATGCGTCCTTGATCAAAGTAGCTAAGATTGTCACATTTACCTGTGTTCATTGATTGTGGTACACTGTTGGGAAATCCCAATGTCTTCCTAATGACCATCTGCGTTTGGTTTGGGTATGTGTCACTGTGGGGGGGATGCCGTTGTCAACTTCCCATCATCCCTATCTCTATATGTTTTATCCATCAAGTGTATAACAGTATAATTATGTAAGGATAATGAAAACAATCATAATTGCATTCTAGCGGTGAAAAATTCTTACAGCAGTCTTATTTGTGAAAAAAAAAATTTTTTTTCTTCTTCTAGGATTGGACGTGGAGGTCGGTTTGGCCGCAAAGGAGTGGCAATAAACTTTGTAACTGATGATGATAGAAGATCATTGCGAGATATTGAACAATTCTACAATACACAAATAGAAGAGATGCCGATGGATGTTGCTGATCTTATTTAACAGTCCTGTACTTCTTAGTGATAATTTCTTGGAATAATGTTCAACATAAAATATATGAACATTCATCTGGACATTTTGTAATGCAAAATTTAAGACATTGGTGGAAGGAAATGCCTATTCCTTTTGGACACACATTTTTGCCATAGTTCTTATCTTGAATATATGTGGTATTTCATTCGTGTGGGCTTCAAAAGGAGATCAATTTTCATTTTATTCTAACCTAATGGAAGAAGACTAAAATGGCTTACTCTTCACGAAGTCCTGCTCTGTTCTGGCAGTAATTTATTTGGCAACTGTTTGCTTTAATTCATGGACTGATCTAGTTAAGGAGTGTACAGGGAACTAGAGTATTGTGTAATTTTTTTATTATAAAAAAAGGCATTTTGTGCCTTTGACCAATGTTTCCATTTTCTCTAATTATATGTAGGTTTATAATATTTTCTTTTTCTTCTCCAGCTGTGGTGTCATCATTGACATTAAACTGGCAGTTGAATGTAATAATGGAATGATGTACTTTTGCGATCATCAAAATGAACTTTGTACATTGTGTCATAAGTTCATTAAAGAATTTTTTTTGCAATTACTGCAGTTATTTATCAGTATTCCAAAAGACACATACATTATCTACTCCATTGTTGTCAGCTCAGCATTTATTAATATTTACATACTTTTTTTTTTTTTTTACTTGCATGTTTTTTGCACATATGTATAACTGAAAAACACAAACACATTGTATTTATTTTGAAGTAAATGTGGTGTGCAAAGCTAATTTTGCCATACCTTAAAGGCTGACCAGAATTCATCCAGTCATAGACAGGATTTGACATAGATCTCTAGTTGAGGTAAGTGAGACAAGGCAAAACTTGCTCAGTCACTGAAATAATTTAATTCCCATATGAAACATTTGAGAGGATATTGCATAAATAATTCTTTTTGAGATTCATTCCTTAAAAGTTAATGTCTGAAATTATTAGCTTTTCACAGTTTTGTGTTAATTCTAATTTTTTTTTTTTTAAAGAATTACTCTACTTCATGAAAAGCTAAACTTTATGATAAGAAGAAATACTATTTTTTGTTGTTTCTCAGTTATTACTGTGTTGATTTTAAATACAGACTCTCGAATGCATTGTGTTTAAAATTAACTAATTTTATGAGAAGAAAGTTTTGTACTCTGCACTGCTGTTATTAACTGAGAAATTGTGAGAACCCATATTTTATCATGTCACAAAAACTTATGCCCTAAATGTTCTGCTGAAGAATATTTAATTGCACATTTTACTGATAAACTCTGAAAGAAATAAAGAAACTAGTCTTGTTTTTGTGTTTTCAACATGTGCAGCCAAACTTATCTTCATGACAAGCGAACCATTGTTCTCCTGTCCAGAACTTGGATATTGGAAGGTGTGACAGGGATATTTTTGATAATTAAATGCAGTTGTATTCGAATACAAGTGTTTTGTTGATGGTGAAAGATTAAACACAGTATGTACACAGAAAAAGGCATGGGTGGCTGCAGGGGAGAGTTATTTTGTGAAGTGAATAAGTACATGAGGAAAAGAGCTAGAAAATGTAGCTGAAATTCTAGTAATAATACTATTTTGTAGTGGAATATAGAGGATAATATTTAATTGGGAAATGGTTGACATTTCCTTCCCAGTTGTCGGCAGGAGGAAAGAAGTATGTATGTTTGCGAACGCAGCTTTGATTAACAAAACCAGGTTTGAATTTAATAGCAGTTTTGAGAGACTAGATTTTTATTTCAAGGCAAATAGTTAAAAAAATCATTGGAAAACTATAAATTATATGGGGTAAATGAATTATTACATAGGGGAAAAATGTATAGGCTGTATAAATCAGCATTTAAATTCATACAGAAATAGGGTATGCAAAATCAACAGTCAGATCTTTGTATCTGATTCACTGGTTTGTTGTTTTTGCATTAACATTTGTGAAATCGTGCATCTTCAGTTTCACAGTGAGCACCAGTCTACTTGTGCATATATGAATACCCATGGATTCTAAAACAAAATGCATGTAGTGATGGACAAAAGCCTAAAAGGGCTAAGAAAGTTATGATGTTGAATGAGAAAGTGCAGATTCTAGATAAATGTGGAAAAGAGGATGTTGTTATACGACCATAGGCCACATGTTTGGTATCACCAAACGTGTAGTACATAAGGAAACAAACTAAGATCAGAGAGAGGCAGCAAACTGATGGAATTCTTACTGTTACCTGGGTTATGTACTTGAGAGTTATGTTAAAAATAGAGAATGAAGTGTTCATTTGGATCACAGACCAGCACAAGAAAAACTTGCCTGTGAACATTGGTATGGTTTTTGCTTAGACCCTCATTCTTTACAATAGATTTAAGCTGAAAACTCCCTGTATCAGCAGCACCACTGCAGAAACCACTTTCATTGCTGCTGGTTTGAGAAATTCAAGAGGCATTATTCACTCTATAATGTAAAAATTATGGTCGAGTCTACTTTGGCTGATCATGAGGCTGCTAAGGCCTGTGCTGTACAACTCAAGAAGCTCCTCAAGGAGAATGGATATACCTAAATAGGTTTTCAGTGCCAGTGAAACTGCATTATTCTGGAAGAAGAAAGCCAAAAAATAGTTTCTTGGCATCTTTAATTTATAGTATAATCAAGTGGAAAAACTTTCAGTAACAGTTGTTTGTCTTGCAGTTTTGGAAGAAAGTGAAGGAATGGTGGGAGCTGGTCAAGCAGAAGATTGTGGAAATACTCATAGAAGAGACAAGAGAATGTTTGAGAGTGATAAGGAGTGGTTGTATGAGAGATTGAATTATCGGTTATTTGAATTCAGCAGCAGCCATTTTAAGGAAATTTTAGTGCACCACCCCAAATGTGTGAATAGTGTTTTAACCTCTGATAGATGATTTACAGTGTTAACAGTTATGCAAGTAGTCTTGAGTGGAAAAGTCTCCAAGTTGGTGAGCTGAAGAAACTGTCTGAGATGTCTCTGGGCCATAAAGACAAATCTGATTCTGTTTGGATATCAGGGTATTCTCAAGAGTAAAGGAAAATGAAGTGAGATTTTTTTGATATCATTGAAGCCTACATAGTTATTCTTTTCTCACTGAAGAATAGTGAGAAATGAGCATTGGTTATGGAAACTAGGATAGGTCAGACTTCTTTAATATCCTAGGTGACAACAGTACTTTTACCACAATTGCAGATTCTGCAATTGTGGTAAACCATATTTTGGCCAGACAGAAAAATCAATTGAACTTCATATCGAGGAACATCAGAGATATAAATTACAAGAGAACTTGAGCCAGTGTTTTATCTAGCCATGTTGTCCGCAAATTCCAACGAAGAAGGGCTCCCACATCTGGAAAAAGTCAAATAACATTCATCGTTCTTATGACAAAATAGAAAGGGAAATAATAGAATCAAAAGAAATAACCTTAACCCTGTACATAGCAACAGTAACCTTAGTTACAACTTGTCAGATTGTCATTGCTCTGCTATCCAATATTGGCATGTTTGAGATCTTAAACACATGCATATGCCTAATAATACAGTTAGAGTTCTTTTTTACTCATCAAGGCGTTAGCAAATAACCTTAACAGTTATTTGCTAACGCTTTTTTATGTAATGTTCAGAGCCAGTTATCTTGCTGGTTATTTCTATGTTTTTTTGCACTTGAAGAAGTCTATGAAAGGCAAAACTAGTTGTGTGAATAAAATCTGGTTTTATTTTTTAATTCTCAGTGTTCTAGTCATTAAATACTAAATAAAATGTTCTCAAACCAAATTAAATCAATGTCTAAACATATATTTCTTTTTAGCTAGAAGTACTAATATTAAAATAAAAAAAAGCCAGATAAATTTGTTGTAATAAAATGATCCATGTAATTAACAGAAATAAGCATTTTTTATTTTCAGTATGCAGAACACAAAGTACTGCATTGGCTCGACAGCTAAAATTTGCATGTGAATGTTAAATTGATAAAAAAAAATTTTGGGATAAGGTTTAGACATGAAAATGCAAGCGATTACATGAAAGAATTATTCTCATGTACTCTTTTTATATCTTGCATCTATTACTAATTTCCAAATGATTTTTCAAATTTTAATAGTATTTGCAACACACAACTAAGTCTAGTTTTATGCTTATCAAAAGGAGATCTTTTGTTTTGTCTCCTTATATCACTTTTTTTTTTTTTTATGTTATTTTACTTTCAATCACATTTTATGTCATAATGACATAAACCATAGCCAAAAAAAAAAAAAAAAAGTACATTAAAGTGGGGTGTTCTACTGAATAAAAAGCTTACTTAGATAATGTTATTTAAATTTCTGGTTTTTTAATATTTTCCATTAAAAATGTTAGCCAACCATGTTATATTTTCATGATTTCTTGAGGAATTTTTTTTTTTTTTTTTTGAAATAAAAATGCAGTCTCTGTTTGACCTAAACCCAACTTATTCTTCACCAATTTCCCTTCACTCTTTTGTATAACCTTTTCTGAATTACCATATATGTCGGCGTATAAGACGACTCTCAGATACTACAGGAAAAAACCCTCGAAATCATGGGTCGTATTATATGGCAAGTATAAAAAGGGAAGATTAATTTCTTGGATGAACATTTAGGTAGTTACAATACATCATTATATAAGAAAATAGGCAGTCTTATAAACAAATGAGATTAATTTGTTACATAAATTTATTTAAAATATTACAATAGATGTAAGTCTTAAAAAAACAATAATTATTAACCTCAATTTTCATCATCTCTTGAAAATAGTTCTTCGGATTCATTGTTTAAATGATCGTCATATGGATCTCAGTTTGAATCTGTGAATTGATTTCGTTTTTCATCGTCATCAGTGTCCCACAACAGATCATTTTCCATACCATCCATAAGATTAGATACTACACTTTTTAAATGATTTTATTACAGTCTCTACTTTTACTTCATTCCGTGCTTTGATCACAAAATATCAAGTGATGCAGCATTCATAGATCCACCGTTTGTAAATGATTTTTCACTAGCCAACATCCAATTATTCCACTCTTCTCGCATGTGATCTTTAAATGGCTTGTTCAAGCAGACATCTAGTGGTTGCAATATAGAAGTTAAACCACCTAGTATAACAGCAATTTTTGTGTAATTTTAGTATTGTCAGTTAAATGACTATGAAACATATCCCATACTAATAAATTACGTTTCTTCATTATACCGCCTGGTCGTGTGTTCCACACGTTATTCATCCATAATTTCCATTTTCGTGAAAATGTACAAAAATACCTGAAGGAAATTTTATCTTAGGTTTAGTTTTACGTTTGAAGATGATCATTGGTTTAACTTGGTTCCATCAGCTAAACGTAAACTTTGTTTTTTCATGACCTGTACTTCGAACTTGCACACTCTTACTACCTTTAGACCCCACTGTTTTATTGCTTATCATATCAAAGCTCATAGGGAGTTTCATCCACATTTCCAATATTTCTTCCTCCATTCTCTTACCATCTCTGTTATGTCAAACTTCCTTGCAACAGCACAGTTATTAGTTTGCTATCTTAATTATCCTTTTTTAAATCGAGCTTCATACTTTCTTTGTTTTGTTGCTGATTACATGATTTTAAATAACAATTTTAATATTTAAAATTGGGACTAATCACCTTTAATTAGGGTAAATTGCGTAAATACTAAATCTATGCTATGCAAAAAAATAATGGATATGCATAGATGTAAAAATAACAGATATAACAACAATACCTAATATTGCATTAATACAAGAAGAAATGGTGGGGGGGGGGAAACTGTCTTATACAACCGACATAAGCTTAAAATCTAAAAATAGCCTAAAATTTAGGCCTCGTCTTATATGCTGACATGTATGGTATATTAGCATAAGTAAGGAAATTCCTCTAATTCCTACTACAGTCATCTGAGATTTATCTTTGTGACTAATCCTTTGGGTTATAATAGGGGTCGGCAACCTTTTTGGAGTGAAGAGCTATTTTTAAAATTATATCTGTTTAAAAAAAATTAGGGAGTCGCACGTTTTTTTTTTTTTACAGTAACACACTATCATACTTGTAAAACAGGGATGACATGTCACATGAAATTATGATATTTTAAAATATTAAATAATAAAACAAAGATTTCCTTCTCCTTACAAAAGCATATGTATAAAATCCAATAACATACCTATTTCTTAAATTTTTTTTTAATTTAAAATATCTTCTTAGTGCGACTTTTGCTGTTGAACTTCTTCGGATACGCCGTAATTTTCATTTTCAAACATGACGAAAGACTTGTTAAGTTGGTTTCTCAACTTAATTTTAATAAAATTCATATTAGAAAATATTTGCTCACACAAATATGTCTATCCGAAAATCACTATAAGTCCAAATGTGTATGTTTTTAACTGAATGTGTGTCCGGTAAACATTTCCACGTGTCAAATACAGTCTTGCTTTTTTAAGATCTATTTCAGACCATTTGTGTTGTATTGCAAGGGTAGATTTTTGTCTTTCCAACTCCTCCAGGTCAGCTTTTAAGATTTCTAAATTTTGAATTCCACAAATCCTTGGTTTTCAGGTCCTCTAACTCAAGTTGAAATGCAGCCTCATCATTTCCAGCAAAAGGTGAAACATTTAATTCGGCAGGATTAATTTTAAGTGGTCGCAATAAAAATGACATAGTTGCCTTGTTCTTTCTAAACTCCTCAAATCTCCCATTAAATTCAGATCGCATATTTATCACAATTTCTTTGAAAAAGGTTAAATTTATGGAATTATCAGCTTGTTCTTGTTGATATTTCTTCAACGTAGAAAAATGTAATAATGTGCCTTTCTCTAAGTCTGTCGCAAACAAATGTAATTTTTGTTCAAACGAAATCACTTTTAAAATCAAAACTGCTGTATTTCCCTTTACCTGTAGTTTCTTATTTAGTGCGTTTAAATGAGAAGTCATATCCACCATAAAGTAGAATTTTTGTAACCAATGAGTATCTTCTAACTGTGCATATTCAGGGTCCTTTTGTCTTAGAAACAACCTTAACCTCTCCAAGGCAGGTGGCAAATCGCATCAACACACTCTGGAAAGCCATCTTATTCTGTTATGCAAAAGAAGATTGGAATATTCGCAATTGATTTCTTTAAGAAGTTCACAAAATTTCCGATGATGTAGCGGTATTGCCATTATTTTGTTAACAATTTTTACAACCAAATCCATCACTACTGTTATCTCTTTTGGAAAAGTTTGTGCACAAAGTATCTCTTGATGGATTATGCAGTGAAAGGAAAAACACGTCATGCAAATTTTGTTTTTTAAATAAAGAAACAAAACCTTTTTTGTACCTTTCATCCTCGGTGCCCCATCGGTCGAAATAGATATTATTTTGTTAATATTAATACCCTTACTTTTCAAGCAAGTGGTAACAGCAGATTCAATGTCTTCTCCAGAGTTTGTCCAGTAAGTGACAGTATATCGAGTAATTCTTCCTGAGGTCCTTGAGAGTTTATGTATCTACAAATAAGTACAATCTGTGCAGTGTCGTCCACATCACATGATGATTCATCACAGGGCAATGGAGAATCCCGGTGTTGAATTTAGATCTGTAACCTGCTGATTTGTTATATCTTCTGCCATTCGTATAGTTCTCCCTTACAATCTAGCAGATAATGGCATGTCTTTTATTTTTGTAATTGTTTCCGCTTTGTTTTTAAAATCGCAGAAAAGATATTCGGACATTTTAATAAAACATTCTTTCATATTCGCTGTCTGTAAAAGGTTTTCCTCGTTTTAAAAACTTCTTGAACAGCCACAAAACTAGCAATAGTTGTATTTCTTGATTCTTTTATCCATTTGGAAAATGAACATTTAGTTAGATTTACTTTACGTTGCAAATCTTCTACTGCCTTTTTTCTTTCATCTCCCCGTGGATATGCTTTGTCAAATGTATCACGTTTATCTTTTTCTTCTCTGACATTTTAAATATGTACTATAAAAATATTTTTATTTTGTTAATATTTAATTGAATGTTACAATATTCATGTTACCTAACACAATCACCAGTAAATAAAAGCACGGCAACTTCCACTACAAAACCTTTACTTATTTTAACAAAGTGAGCAGATTTACATACCACACCTGCACTAAATGCGAAGACAATGGGCATGTCCAGACAGGCAAGCCCTACATGTGCTAGCCTAGCATGACGTCATAAATTTCATGATATTTGTTTCTAAACACTTTCCAAAATCTTCCCATCCATCCCTATTATTCATTGGACATCATTAGGTGCTGTGTGATCACTCTACTCCTCAGTGATGTGCCACACCAGTCCTTGCCAGATGGTCCTGTGTGAAACCAGGAACTTTACCTTCTTATGCTTTCAGAAGTCCTTCCATTCTTTCAATATTTCTGAAGTATTTCAGCTTCTTTCTGTCAATACCTGTGAGTTCTACTGGTCCTTTCTAGAACCCATCCATTTGTCCACCTTTCAGTATGTGATATCCTCAGCAGTCTACTGTAATACTACATCTCATTTCTTTAGCCAATTTTTTTACAGCTCTCCCACTTTCTGGGTTCACCATGAGGTTTATTTTCCTTTCTTTGAAGGGCATTTCACCACATTTTTTCCCATTTTATCTCTAACATTTGATTCTACTTTTTAAACTTTCTCCCCCTACCCCAATTTGTATATTTCAGTTTACAGCTATTTGATTTCAAACCCCCCCCCCCCTCATGTATGGTTATTCTATGGGCATCTCTATGGAGTTTGAAGACTCATGGGAAAGCCAAACTATCCACACAACTATCGTATCCCCTCCTTGAACCCATTACCAGACAAATAGCTCACAGCTGACATTTCAACCCATTCCGTTCATTCACTACTCTCCAAGTGAAAAATGCAGTCCTCACATCCCTACTAACCACGCCATTACACAACTTCGAGGGATGATCTCTTGTTCTGCACCCTCTAGTAGTTCTCAAATATTTCCCCTACATCAGTCCTGTAAAACCATTCAAGTAACTTAAATGTTTCTATCATATCTCCCTCTTTTTTATGATTATCACTGATTTTTATTCTGCTCAGCACCAGGTGGTGGTCACTCCCTAATTCAAATCACCTATACACTTCTGTCTTGTAGCAGTCTCAAGACATCATTATTCATAATAATGTCATTTGTTATCCTTGTTTTTGTATTGGATTTAGTCCATGCCTTCAACAGAAACCTACCAGGTGCTTGTTATTATGATTAGTTTTTTCCCTTGTGTTTCCTTCTAAAATTTTATTATACATTATGTATTTGACATTTATGAATTGCTAGTTATTTTTTTATTTTATTTTTATAGATATTGATATTCCATCATTTTTATTTATTAATGAAACAGAAGCTGGGTGTAATTGACTTTATGGTTGAAGGAACTATAAGGAAAAGATTAATTATGCAAGAGGTGAGATTATTATTCCCGACACCTTCAAGGAGCCCGAAGACTCATCGCGGGAGGACACCTACAACTGTCTCAACCACTACACCGAACCTATACTACGAATCATCTCCATCAACACCATCTACTGATTATGAGCATGACATTAATTTTAGCATTACATTATTTTAAATACTGACTACTTCTACGTTTTGCTGGTCTGATATTGAATAACAACTTAGGCTGTGGGTTTGCATTGCATGGTGGCAGATATTTGTAGAATTCTTGGGTTGTAGATAATTTTCACATCTTGCCAAGTTAACGGCGTCTGCACTCTTTTCACAGCTTCAGTATCTCCCCCCCCCCCCCCTCCACACACACACACAAGCCAGGAGATTGAATCTGTGCACACAGTCATATCATGGCTATGTCAAGTAGCAAAATGACCTTATTTCTTGCACATTGATATTTGTTTCAGCATTGCAGTTATCATCTGAATTGTATTTGCAATTTTTGTTATGTCACCTTTGAACTTCAACTTTTTATTCACCATAACAGATCACTAGCCTCATCAGTTTCTCCACATATAATCCCACTAATATAATATACTATTGGAAATGTCATCACACCAAAGTGCATAACTTTACACATACTAATACTGAATTGACAGCCATGCCTATCTTAACATTGTACATTGTCAGCAAACAACTGAACATGTCAGGTCCTTCCCAATATCATTATTGTATAGACTGAACAAAAGGTGGTCCAATTACTGATCCCTGGGGTCCTTCCACTGGTGAACTTAAATCTAGCAAATCCCAACCCCTGTTCTTTACTACTTTCTGATACCTGTCACTCAGCCACCTAAGTTTAGAGTCTATGTTCCTCGATCCTGTAATTTAGACAAGTGCCGTTCTTGTTGCACCCTGTCAAATGTCTTAGTAAAGTCTAGCAGTATCATCGTGTATCCAGCTCAGCTCAAACATAACATTATAAAATGTGGAAATTGCTAAAACATGACCTTCCTTTAGTAAACTCATCCTGTTCCTTGCGAAAGTATGGCTTTTCTGTCAAACCATTTCTATGTGCAAGTTTACAAAGTTCTTTAAAATCTTCACCACTACAGAGATACTGCTAAGTCAATAATTAGAGACATCAGTTTCTGCACTTGGATCTTCCCTGATTTGAGATGCAAAGTACTGGGTGGCCATAAAATAACTTTCCCTCTTTGGAGGCATATGTAGCTAAAACCAATAAATGGAATGAGACCAAATTTTATATTGAGACCTTTGAAGGCACAGGGAGATGATTTCTGCAAAAAAAAATTAGTACCAAAAGTCGCCAATAGGGGAAATTTTGGCGTTGGTGGAGCCAAAAACAAGCAGATAAAATGGAATAATAACATTTCTACGGTGTAAGCGACAGCCACGTCACTTATTCCAGCTGGATATGTGGCACATTACAGTGATGATGATGATAATTAAACTAAAACAACTCGTGAGAGAGAGAGAGAGAAATTAATGTAGTGATTGAACTCACAGGAAATAATGTTTTATTCATCAGCATCAGGGTTCCCTGGAACACACACGATTCTAAATGTGTTGACCTTTCTTGTGTACAACAAATTTCATCCGGTGTGCGACATGCTCTACAGCTGTTCATAACAGCCGTTTTATGTTCTTTTTCAAGACATGCAAGTTGGGAATGCCACCAACATACACAATGGATTTCAAATACCCCCACAGCCAAAAGTCATGTGGAGTGTGTCCGGGGATCGAGGTGGCCATGCCGTCGGGAAAAACTGACCGATAACCCTCTCATTACTTAAATACTGAATGTTCAATGTGTGGCTGTGCTCCATCCTGCATAAAAATTATGGAGTCCAAACATTGTCTTCGCTGCAATGCAGGAATGACAAAATTTTCCAGCATTCATCGACCACATATGCGATTCTCAATGTGCTGACCTTTCTTGTATACAACAAATTGCATCAGGTGTGCAACATGCTCTACAGCTGAGCGTAAGGAATCGGATTGGATGTTCATAACGGCCATTTTATGTTCTCTTTCTAGACATGCAAGTTGGGAATGTCACCAACACACAATGGATTCCAAATACCCCCACAGCCAAAAGTCGCATGGAGTGATGTCCAGGGATCAAGGCAGTAATGCCGTCTGAAAGTTCTCATTACTGAACATTCAATGTGTGGCTGTGCTCCATCCTGCATAAAAATTACGGAGTCCAAACATTGTCTTTGCTGCAATGCAGGAATGATAAAATTTTCCAGCATTCGTCGATAAATCTGTCTAATAATGGACAGGATACAGGCCCTGTAGGGGTAATACGTTCAAAAAAGTATGGTCCTATTATGAAATCGGCTGTGAAGCCACACCACACAGTTTACTTTTGGAGAATTTAGTGGCACTTGCTAGATCACTTGGGGATGTTCGGATGCCCAAATTCTGCAGTTGTGAGTGTTGACTGACCCATTCAGATTAAAATGAGCCTCATCACCTCACAATATTCTCCAAGGCCAGTCATTGTCTACCTCCATTCGGGCAAGAAACATTAGTGCGAAGGTCATGCGCTTATCATAATCTGCAGTAGTTAGTGCTTGCACACGACTGAACTTATACGGATAGAAGTGGAGCATTTTCCGTAAGATTTTCCAGACTGTACCATAACCATATCAAGGTTGAGAGCTATGGCACGAGCGCTTGGATCAGTACTGGTCCCTGTGTCGTCGAACACCACAGTAGCAACGTCTGTTACTGTCTCTTCTTACGCTGCTTTCTGTCCTCTGACAGGTCTAACTCCTAGTGATCCAGTTTCTTCAAACTTCTTAATCATAGCTCTGTGCTACAGCTGACATAAGACCTGTATGCAGGTTATGAAGCTTTCTAAATTCCCGAAAGGCCACTACAGCATTGCACTGTTTAAGGTAAAACAACTTAACAAGTAAAGCATGCTGAGGCAAGGTAGGACGCATATTTAGCACAATTTGTTAGTCATTCGAATGTGGAATTGGTGGCACTGTTCTCACATATGCACAGTAAAATTTGCATAATCCTTTTTACCTGCATTTACTGCAAATCTTTGACTGCTTCTGCTCTGCCAGTTCCAAAATTTCCCCTATTGGCGACTTTTGGTACTAAATCTTTTTTTTTTTTTGTGCAGAAATCATCTCCCCATGCTTTCAAAAGTCTCAATATAAAATTTGGTCTCATTCCGTTTATAGGTTTTAGCTACAGATGCCTCCAAAGAGGGAAAGTTATTTTATGCCACCCAGTATAAACCAGGTAAGAAGCATAGCCAGTTCAGCTGAACACTTTTACTATCTATTCACATCCCATGTCCCTACTTCTAGATTCTTATGAACCTCTGAATCTTTATCCAACATAGTGGTAACACTGTGTGTCATATTTACACACCAGGTTAATATATCTTAGGAAAATTATTTGAACAATCACATCTGCTTTTGACATGAGTGTCTGCATTCATGCTTTCTTTTACTTACCACATAAAGTTAAAATTCTTTTAAGTTGCCTTTAGCATGTACAGTGGATTTTTTTTTATACTACTTTGAGTTGGAAAGCTATATTTCATCTTGTGTTACAAAACTTGTAGCACAAGATGGTTATTGCTTGTCTTGGTCAAAGCTGAGTTAACAGGAGAATATGCTATAAGAGTTCAAAGAGAAATAATGGATAATTTTGTAATTTGAAAACAAGATTGTATAACTTAATTATTACAGGGAGAAACACATATGAAGAATTGATGGCAAAATGTGTCCCAAAACTTTGAGACTGGCATGCACTTTGAGTGATCAAGATTAGGATGGTGTCTCAAATTTAATTTCACCAAGAAACAGGCACACTTAAATTTACTGGAGTGAAGAAGATGTGATTCTAAAGAACTTGTTAGTGTCATGGTAAGCACGGCTCGACTTTGCTGATGAGAATTTGATGTAATCTGATGATCTTGTAACAAAGAAATATATAGGCAACGTGGTTTAACATGTAAGAGAAGGGTGGTCATTATGAGTGTTTTTAATTAGGGTGTTACTGATAACATTGAGGAATATCATCATCATCAAATTCCTGCTGTGTATCCTCAAGGAGTATACAGGATATGACAGTATTGCATGAAAAACTTACACCATTACTAACTTCCTATCTACAATCTTCCTCAAAATCAGTCTGTTAACTGTCAAGACTCCTCATTATCAGATCTTATATTTTTATCTTCTAAGGCACTTTTTACTGTATCAATCTACCAATATCTTTGTGTTCCTCTAGGTCTTTTTCATGCCAACCTGGCAGAGAACACTTGTTTTTGCTGATCTTTCCTTGTCCATTATGTTTTAGTGACCATACCACCTGAGATTAGCTCTACTAATGCATTCCTTGATGCTGACAATGTCAAGTTCTCTCCTATTATACTTGTTTTTAATATGATATTGCTATTGATGCCATCTGTTCATGCCCCTAATTCTTTCTCAGGACTAATATTTATGGTCTCTAGTCTTTGGTCAAGTGTTTTACTTCTAACTCAGCTCTCAGATCCATTAGTTAAAATTGGTTTGAACACTGTCTTATACAGCTAATTTAGTGTTTTGACTAATTTCTCTCTTATTCCATATAAATTTATTCAGTTGACTTCCTACCATGCATTTATTGATTCTGTTATCTATTTCCAGATTTAATTTACTATCTTCGGTAAAAATCGTGCCTAAGTAGCTGAAATGTTTTACTTGTTCTATAGGTTCTCCATTCACAATGCAGTTAATATTTTCAATGGTTCTGCCTATTGTCTTTGTCTCGTTATTGCTGACCTTCATACCATATCTACTACAACAGTTACTCCATTTAGTCAGGGAATCTTGCAGATTTATTTAGAAGTATGACATCATCTGCATAAAGCAAAGCGCTGACATAAACATCCCGAATTTTGATATCGGATTTAATACCACTTTCCTTCATAATGTAATGAATAACAAAGGGGATAATGTACATCTTTGACACCAGATTTATCATTAAACCATCTTCCTGTACTTCCTTCAATTCTAACTGCTGACTTACAACTCAAATAAAGACTAAGTATTGCTTAATATAATGCCCCATTGACACCACCATATAACTATTATTTTGAATAGCTTCTCTCATCGCACCTTGTCATATGCCTTTTTCAGATCTACAAAACTTAAATACAGATCTTTGTTATATTCCCATGATTTCTCAACTATTTGCATAACGTGAAAACTGATCCAGATAGCCTCTATTTGGCTTGAATCCAAATTGTTCTTCCCCAATCCTTCTCAACAGTTTTTCAAGTATACTTGTATAAGTCTTACCAGGAACACTCAGTAGAGAAATATCTCTGTAATTCTCACATTCAGCTTTATTTCCCTTTTTATATATGGGTATTATGAGAGCTCTACTCCAATCTGGTATTCGTCTCTGTCCAGGTCTTCTGAACTATGCAGTGCAGCCACTGTACGACTTTTATACCTCCATACTTGAGCATTTCTGGTCGAACATCATCTACTCCTGCTGCTTTTCCACATTTCAGGCATTTGATGGCTTTTTCTACTTTAAGTATGGCTATGTATTCCTGATTGCATGCCTGCTGAGTGTTTTTTAGCACTTTGCTATCACTTCTTGTATCATTTAGCGATTTTTTGAAGTAATTACTCCATATTTCAAGGTTATCTTTTTCTTCTGTTTCCATGTCACCTTTATCATCTCTAATTGCTTTTACAGCACTCTTTCCTCCATTTTTGAGCTTCTTCAACAACCTCCAGAATATCTTGCCACCTTCTTGATATTTATTTTCTATGTTCTTTCCAAAGTCTTACCATGCCTTTTGTTTAGCCAGTTTTACACATTGTTTAGCTTTGTTACATTTGTTTCTGTATTCTCTAAGCATAAACTGACTTATTTGCCAGGAACTTTTGATATGCTTTCTTCTTTTCCTTCACTGTCTCTTTAACTTCCAGTGTCCACCATGGAGTTCTGATTTTTCTATCCTTGCAGACAACCTCACTACATGCCTCTCTGGCTGAACCAATCAGTGTTTTCTTCAGGGCTTGCCACTGAATCGACAAGGTTTGGTTCCTGTTCTCAAACTCATTTTTTCTTGAATAATGTTTGTGTATTTTTGTTTGCAGTTCATATCTGAGGGCTGCTCAACTTTTATTCACTTTAAAACTTTCTTATCTTTTTCTTTTCAATATTATTCTGCTCAAGAGTGATTACTTCCAATTTCAAATCCTCTGTACACTCAGGTGTCATGCACCAGGAAGAAACACATCACTATTTACAATAACATTGTCAATGAGACTTTCTTATTCCTTGCCTCTTCTCTCCATGCGAATTTGTGTATGTTTTTATGTTGTAACATTGTGTTAGTAATAACCAGTCCATGTCCTGAGCAGAAATCCCACAGGTATTTGTCATTATTATTATTAGCTTTGCTCTTTTCTCCAAATTTTCCCAAAATATTTTTGTATGTCTGACAATCATTTCCTAATCTGCTATTTAGATTCCCAACCAGGACCCACTTTTCCTTTTTCATTGTATCAGTTGCTTTCTTTTCCCTCAAAAAATTCTTCTGTATTTTGGTTTAAGCCAATAAGAATCCAATTTGATCAGTAGATACCTGACAGGGTGCACCACAAGAAGGTGAGGACTGGACATTAGGTCAGAAACCCTGGTCGGTTCTCCGCATTCCTTTAAAGGCTATGTGGGGATCTCCTCTTGGGTATACAGCGTTGACCCTTAAGCATCCCCGTTGAATAAGGGGAATGAATTTCTTGTTCTTAAGGAATTCCAGAAATTATCTTACACAATATGGAACAGACAGTACACAAAGGTTGAAAGTTTTAGTTGTTGCCAGTCATATGGTTACTTGGTGAAGAAAAGATATATGTGGGACCAGAGGACTTTAATAATCACCAAGTGGTGATTATGAAAATTATGCTTAGGAGACAAATTGGATGTACAGCTTAGAAAGAAGATAGATGTTGCTTGGGCACGGATCAAAAGATGTTTTACAGCAGTTTACAGAGTATTCCAAAGGTGAAAAGGCTAAATAAAATGAAGGGATGAAGAATGAAATCTGCAAGAAGAAACTTCAGAGACAACACAATATGAATATTGGTAATAATCACTTGCAGATCATCATCCTTTCAGAAATTTAAGCCCAGTGGCCTGTTCCAGTGTCATTCCACCTTTCCCTGACCTATCCTCCAACAAGGTGGTATTGGAGTGTCTTTTTTGATAGTCTTGAGCTATATATTCTTTCAGTATATTCAATATATTCTTTCAGTATATTCAATCCCCTTGTTTCGGTATTTATATACCGAATATCCAATACTGAGTTTATTTTAAGTTGTTTGCATATTTCTGTGCTTTTGTTTTTTTTGTTCCAGAGAATTAGCCTGCTGTCCTTGGTAGGAATTTCATTTCTCCAGTTTCTATTCTATTTTTTTTTTTTTTTTTTTCTCCAGTCATTAGTGGTATTAAGCAGGGTATAAAGTGCAGTTCAAATGCAGGTTTTATATTTTTCTTCCATTTCCTTGTACTATTTCATCTTATAAAGATATTAAATAAGAGTGATGACATTGGACATCCTTGATGGTCTCCTGTTTATTAGTTTCCATTCTGTAACTTTTTCATTGATCCTTACAGCTATTTGGTTGTTTTGATTTTGATACATGTTATTTGCTCAAGCAGCAGATTTGGATTCATTTTTGACAATTAAGAAATGGGCTGCCGAGTTTAAACGTAGCTGTACCAGCCTTGAAGATGATTCACGTGAAGGACGTCCAAAAAGTGTAACAACACCAGAAACCATTGATCAAGTGCATGATATGGTATTGGATGACGGGCGAGTCAAAGTGAGTGAAATTGCTGAGACTATAGGCATTTCAATAGGATATGTTTTGGCATGAAGAATTGCAAAAGAAAAAGCTTTGCGCAAGATGGGTGCCGCACTTGCTCACTGCAGATCAAAGACGCACTCGCATGAAAATCTGAACAAGACTTCGAGCATTTTAACAAGAATAAAACTGATTTTGTGTGTCTGTTTATTACTATGGATGAGACTTGGATTCACCATTACACACCAGAATCGATACAGCAGTCAAAACAGTAGACAGAAGCCAGTTGTTCAGTGTCAAAGAAGACCAAGTTGGTTCCATCAGCATGAAAGGTCATGGCATCTGTGTTTGGGATGCTAAAGGCATTTTGTTTATTAATTATCTTAAAAGAGTAAAACGATAACCGGGGAATATTATTCCGATCTTTTAACCAAACTAGATGAAAAAATTCGTGAGAAAAGATCCAGTTTGCAGAAGAAACAAAAATCATTGATCAGGACAATACACCTGTCCACAAAGGTGTTTTGGCAATGGGAAAATTAAATCTATCAAGCATCCACAGTTTGTATTGTAACAGCACATCCGCTCTGTGGTAGATGAACCAAGTAACTTACAAGAGTTAAAGGATTTGCTGGTACCAGATACCACAAGAAACCTTTAGAATTCTTGTAGGGTCAATGGCATAGCAGATAACAGCTGTTTTGGCAACATCTGGAGGACCAACATAATATTAAGTAGGTAGTCATAATGTTTTGGCTCTTCAGTGTATTAATAATAAACTCAACCAAATACAAGAAAATAATTTTATTACAACAGGAGGAATACAGGCACATTAAACAGCATTTCCAGATGCACGAAAAATCATTTTTTAAAAATGTCATGTTCCCTTACTTTCTCCAGTATAACAATTTTACTAATTACTGTTTATTAATAATATAATACAGCATTTTATGCTGCAATTACTATCAGTAGTACTATATATCTGCCAATTAAAAGAAAGCACATATATAGTACTACTGAGTTATAGGTCTCCCTGTTTGCTTGCATTTCATCATTCCAGTCTTATGACTTAGCTGTTGTCATAAGGTCATCAATGACACATTAAGTCAAAATCAATATGCACATTTCATTGGGATTCCAAATAAGAAATCAACTGATAAGTAGTGAAGATGATTATTTGATATTCTATTTCTAGTTTTAGTTTGTTCAGTTTCTTAAAAGGAAAAGTTGATCTTTACAAGTAAAGAATAAAACCATCTCAACACAGTGAACTTGTAGGGATCAACAGTTTCTTATGTGGAAGTTTCGTATATATTTTAGAACAGAACTGATTCTCTGAGGAACGTTTCAGTAGTTCACTGAATAAAATTAACAAATAATTACAATTCCTGAGTGAGTATGTAATGTGTAGGCATGCTCACAACTTTGAATTTATACAAATGTTTTTAAACCAATCCTGTAATATATTCTCTTTGAGTCAAATGAATACGAATGGGAAGGAATTTTTATTATATATCAACCTCACGTATTAAAAGTCATAAGACTTACAACATGACAGTGCCATGTTTGAGCAAGATGCATTATCTACATTTTTTTTTATGGTAAGTTTATTGTTGCAGAATTAACATAATATCCATCTTCACCTGTTGAATGAAGTACAGAAAGATGAACAGCAGAAATCCTTGTTTCTCCAAAAACATGCTTCTCAAATTTCTGAAATCAAAAATGCAGTTAGTTTAAAAAAAAAAAATATTCCTTAAATAAAACATTTCAGTTTTATATGTAAAAAAGGAAGATAATAATTTAAACAGTGTAAAATAAACATTTACTCAGCACCAGTGTTACTATCAAGCCCCTGTATCGTTATCACATTTCTACACAAGCTAAATCATTTAGGGAGAATGCACACGTTCCTCTTCTCATTTTTAGAGATTGGTTCCTAATAGTCTCTCACTATCATGCTCTCTCATAAGTAAATCACAATTCTTGTGATTTATTTAGAGCAGTATTCCCAACCTTTTTGCACTTGCGTACCCCTTTTAACCCGGTGTTAGTAAGGTGGGGTGTCACAGACCTCAAAGATTTTAATTTGACTAACTTTTAAACAACGCATGGCAGTGAGTCATGCCACAGTATAGCTTCCCCTCCTGTAACCCGCTACTCAACACCATAGATGACAGGCTGTTGTGCGCAAGCAAGTTTAGCGTGCTGGGGTCCACCAGATCCCACCTTACCAAAAGTGTGACTATATTTCCTTCCGAAAGGTAAGTTTTCATGTATATTCTACTAAAATATTATCGTTACTGCTGTGTTTTCTATATTTTTACATATCAACTATAAGCAATTACGTTTTCGTAAATATTTAGAAGGTATTTTGAGAATATCTTTTTTTTACCAGATGAGTTATGAGCAGGAAGAACAGAGGTTATGTCAACTTATAGATGACACTTTGACAAACGAGGAGCCATTTAGCAGAGATGATAGTGAAATTGATTTAGAATTAGTAACCATGAGTTAATTTGGTGGGTCTGCGTTTTATTCTGTAAAATTATAAGACACTTACACAATACATAATCTAATATTGATTAAAAAGATATGGATTTCTATAATACACTATATTATTTGGGTGGGTCCCACCTTACCACTTTTGTTACATTTTCTCACCTCACCAGTGTCGGGTTAAACCCATCTCTATAAATTGTACCCCTTGTTTTAAAAATAGCTGTTTTTAAATACCGACACTTTTGTTCAGTGCATATCTGAATGTAAAATAGTTTACTTGTTTTCTCACCATTACTAATTATTTTTTGTGTACCTCTGAATGGCCCAGTACATACATCGGTTGGGAACCGATGATTTAGAGCAGTGTTTCTCAACAGGTTCTGACAGTGTTTCTCTGTCAGAACCTGGGGTCCACAATGATGGGACAGGTGGTCTGCAGGCAGACTTAAATTAAATAAATATTTTTTAATTATCTGAACAAAACAAATTAAAATTTGAGTAAGTAAGTAAAAATTATTGAAATAACATGGATACTTATAAAAATCCAACAAATAGTAGCAGAATGTTCATTGCATGGACATTGTAGCAGAGTAATAAAAGAAGGGTGAAGCAAACAATATGGTTTTATTGCTTCTGCCTTCCCTTGTTGTTTTGTCAGATTTGAAATAAATGTGTTATCCACATTTCAACCAATTGCTTGTTGTTTATTGATTTTTATTATTGAAGGTTTTCCTCCTTCAACCAAGGCTCAGTATATCTTCCCCAAAAGAGTATGCGAGGACTAAGGGTGAATCTTTCCTATCTTGCTAAGTCATTTCGTCTTATGCAGCTACCGAAGGAGGCAAGCTAGCCTCAAGGTGCTGGCCCAAGCCCAGATAAATGGCATGGGGTGATGTCAGGAAGGGCATCTGGTTGTAAAACTTCACTGCCAGCTCTAGCTATGATCTAATGAGTCAAAGAGAAAGTAATATAAGGGCTAGGGTGTACCCCCTTAAGCGATGTGCAGCCACATCGCCCTACAGCTGCGAGAAGTGGACAAGGGCGGGTGTGGTTAAAGAAGCAAGCCCAACAGGTGGAGAGGCTGTTGTGAGTGGGAACACTGAATGTTGGAAGCATGACTGGAAGGGGAAGAGAGGTGGCATGATGAGGAAGTTCGACATTTGTGTGCAGGAGACAAGGTGGAAAGGGGAAAAGGCAAAGGAACTGGGAGATGGATATAAATTGTTCTACTCTGGAGCGAATAAAGAGGGAAAAAATGGTGTCGGAATTGTGGTGTGTGGCAGAATGAAGGGTGAAGTACTGGATAGAAGGAACAACAGGATCATGCGAATGAAATTGGGTCTTGGAGAAGAACAAATGGTTGTCTTATGTGTATATACCCCGAAAGTTGGCTGTACAGCAGAGGAGAAAGATGAGTTCTGGAACGTGTTAGATGAAGAATGCGGAAACTGGAAGAAAACGAGATGGTGATTGTCGGAGGAGACCTGAACGGACACATAGGAAGACAGAATAGAGACTGTGAAAGGGTGCATGGTGGCCATAGAGTAGGAATGATGAACCAGGAAGGAGAGAGAGAGAGTTGTGGACCTTGCAGTAGCGTTTGATCTGGCAATTGTGAACTCGTTTTTCTACAGGAGGGAATAACATTTGATAACATTTAGAAGTGGTAACAACAGTTCACAAATTGACTAGAAGAAAACATCTTCAGGTTGTGACAAATTGTAAGGTAATTCCAACAGATCAAGTGCCACAGCAACACCGACTGCTGTGTGCAGACTTTAAAATAAGATCGAAGATAAGAACCTCTGGAAGGCATGGGATGAAGACAATTAAGTGGTTTCACTTAAAAGAAGAGAGTGTGAGGAATCGTTTTAGGGAGAGGGTGTTAGAGAGGATTTTGGATGGACCGGAAAGTGTACAAGATTGGTGGAAACATAATTCAAAAGTAATCCTGAGCTGTGCAATCGAGGTGCTTGGTGAGACATCTGGAAAGATTAAAGAGCAGGAGGAGGATTGGTGGTGGAATAAAAATGTACAAGAAGCACTGACAGCTAAGAGGAAGGCTAAGCAGAAGTGGGATCAGTCAAGAGTGGAAGAGGACTGAGAGAGAGAGAGAAAGCAAGAAGCCAAGAGAGATGTGGCACAGGTGAAGGCCATGGCATATCAAATCTGTATGATCAATTAGAAACAAAGGAAGGACAGAGAAAAATTTACCAACTAGCAAAATGTAGAAATAAAGCAGCAAAGGACATTTAATGTGAGGCAGATCAAAGACACTGAAGGAAGAGTATTATGGAGGGATGTGGATATAAGAAACAGATGGAGAATATACTTTGAGGGACTTTTGAATGAGGAAAATGCGAGGCCTCACAGAGAAGATGGGCAGCCTTCTGAGGGGATGGTGCAGAACATCAGTAGAGTGGAAGTGAAGGAGGCCATGAAGAGGATGAAGAATGGAAAATCGGTGGGCCCAGACAGGATTCCAGTAGAGGCATGAAAGGCACTTGGGGAAGAGGGAATTGACCTGCTGTAGCACCTGTTCATGAAAGTTTGTCAACAGGAAAATATACCCGAGGAATGGAGGGAAAGTACTCTTGTCCCCATCTACAAGGCTAAAGGTAAGAATTACAGAGGAATAAAGCTGATGTCCCACACAATGAAAATCCTAGAAAGGGTTCTTGATGGAAGATTGCGGAAGGAGGTGGAGATTGCAAAGGAACAATATGGCTTCATGTCTGGTAGATCTATGACAGATGATGGAAAAGTTTCAAGAGAAACAACGGGAGCTACATCTAGTGTTTATTGATCTAGAGAAAGCATATGATAGAGTACCAACGCAAGAAGTTTGGAGGTGTCTGAGGGAGAAGAAGGTACCGGAGAAATATGTCAGGTTGGTGCAGGAGATGTACAGAAATGTGAAGACAAAAGTTCGGACCTGTCTGGGACAGACAGAAAGTTTTCAAGTAACAGTTGGCTTGCATCAAGGGTCAGCATTAAGTCTGTTTCTGTTTAATATTGTGATGGAGGTGGTGAGAGAAGATTCACCTTGTACAATGTTGTATGCAGATTCAAGAGAAGAAGTGGCAGCTAAACTGGAAAGATGGAGGAGAGTACTGGAAGAGAGAGGTATGAGACTGAACAGAAGTAACACAGAGTATATGTGTTGCAAAGTGGATGGCAGCCAGGAGACGGAGCTGGAAGGAAATGTCATCAGGAAGGTGAGGGACTTTAGATACTTAGGTTCAACAGTGGAAGAAGATGGAAGGGCTGAGAAGGAAGTGGGATGCAGGATCTGGCTGGAGTGCTATGCGATAAGATGGTGCCGATCAATCTGAAAGGCAAAATCTATAGGACAGCAGTGAGGCCAGCTATGATGTATGCTATAGAAACTGTGGCCCTGAGGAAAAATAACACTATCAGGATGGAGGTAGCAGAGATGAGAATGCTTAAGTAGATGTGCAGTGTGACCAGAAAGGATCATCTGAGAAATGACTATGTGAGAGGAACAGTGAAAGTTACGAACTTAAGAGCGAAGATACAGGAGGCAAGGTTGAGATGGCATGACCTTTCTTCCCGCATATCATGTGATGAGGAGGGAGGATGAATATGTGGGAAGAAAGGTCATACAGATGAATGTGCAAGGAAGGAGGAAGTGTGTGCAGCCAAAGAAGAGATGGAGGGAGCTAGTAGAAGAGGCCTTGAGGATGTGTGGTGACAGCCCAAGACAGGAGGATGTGGAGGAGACTCATCATTAACAGCAATCCCACTTAAGTGGGACAAACTGCAGAAGAAGTATGTTTTTATTCCAGTGTTTTATTTTATTTGATCAAAGTATCTTTCCCTTTGATTTTGCATTCTATTATTGTTCTCATCAGACTTTATTTTGTCGTAAGAGATGTCCAATCCATCTGTCTTTTCTTGTTATTAATATCTTTATCAGTGTTCTAGGTTAATTTTCTTCCTTAAGCACTTCTTCATTAGATATTTTATTTAATGTTTAAATAAAATATCTAATAAATTTATTTGTTGTCTGTCCATTTTATCTTTTGCATTCGTCTCCAACACCACATTTCAAATGCCTCCAAGTCTTCTAATATCTCCTGTCCCCATTGTCCAAGTTTCGCTGCTGTAAACTGCTGTACTCCATATATAAATTTTTTCCATAGTTCTAGACTTAAGTTTCTTTTTAACGCCTTTTCCATTTTATTGAATTAGTTTTTTGCTATGCCTTCTTTCGATCTTCCTTCCTCATTTATTGTAATTCTTTACTTGTTTTATCTCTTTCCCTTTTAATTTAATTTTCTTTATGATCTTTGGTTTTTCCAACCTTTATTTTCATGTGGTATTTATTAAATCTTTCATTTCTTGTTTTGATCAACTTTTTTAGTCATAGTCTTCTTTTTGCTATTAATGCAATATCATCTGCAAATCTGAGGCAAAATATTTCCTCTCCACCATTCTTAGCCATTGTTTTTTCTTCAACTTCTATGCACCCTTGTCTTACTCCACATCTAATATGTGCGGTTTCTTCCTTATTATTTGCTCTTATGTATCCCATTTGTCTTACATATATCTGTTTGTTTACTCTTCTATCATTATAGTCAATGTGACTTTTCTTCATAATATTCCACATCATCTTCCAATTAACTTTGTCAAATGTTTTTTCTAAATCCATTAAGCATACACACACACACACACACACACACACATATATATATATATATATATAATCGAGCTAAACCAAACATACATGTATATATATATATACATATACTTGTATGTTTGGTTTAGCTCGATTATAGTTCTCAGGCTTAGCATTGCTTCTCTTGTTCCCTTTCCTGAATCCATATTGGTCTTCCTCTAGTTGTGAATCTATTCTTTTATATATTCGGTTTTGTATTATTTTTTAAGGATTTTGCTAATGTGTGTAATTAGGGCTTTTGTTCTGTGTTGGTTACATTGGAGAGCATTTGCTTTCTTGGGGATTCGTATTATCAAGGATTTTGTGAAGTCTTCTGGGAGATCTCCATTTTCATATATTTTAGCTATTTAACTATATCATTTTTTGTTTCCTCATCCAGATTTTGAAGAGCTTCACTTGGGATGTTATCGATTCCTAGGCTTTGGCTTTTCTTCTGGCATAAGTCTTTAAGTGCTTTTTTTCAAACTCTTCTTTTATTATTGATGGTCCACTATTGTCTTCAGCTTCTGTGTCATTTTCTTCCTGTTCTTCTCCTTGATATAGGTGTTCAAGATATTTTTTCCATACTTGTAATATTTCTTCAAAATAAATAATTAGTTTACCATTCTCATCTATTAAGGCATTATTATGTGAGGCCTTTTTCAGTTTGTTGCTGATTTTTGTTATTTGGTTATAAGCTATTTCTAGATTTCCTTCATTAAACAGTTCTCCAGTTTTCTTACATTCTTCCTGGCGGTATTCTTCTTTTGCTTGCTTACATTTTCTTATCAGATTTTTTTTTAATTTCTTGTATTTTTCTTTGTGTTCTACTTTTTCTGTATAACCACCTTTTCCCCATTAAATCTAACATTCCTTCAGTTATCCATGGTTTTTTATATTTTGCTTTTCTCTTTCTAGCATTTTGTTACTAGCTTTCAGGATATTCTTTTATTTGATTCCACTTATCGTTATTTGTATTTTTCTTTGCATTTTCTTGTGTTAGTTTTTTGATGGTTTCCTGAAATTGGCTTTTGATATTTTCATTTTTTAGTTTCAATATGTTGATCTTTGTGTGTTGTTATTCTTTTGGTTGTTTTTTGAATTTCAATTGTGTTATCATTAATACAAGGTTGTGGGGTCATATCATCATCTGCTCCTGGGAAGGATTTACTAAACTTGACTTGGTTTTTAAATCTTGCTTTAACCATTATATAATCAATTTTGGTATCTATTTGTGTCTCCGGGTGCCTTCCAGGTGTATCTTCTTTTCTTAACCCAGTATTTATATATTTTTCAAAAACATTTTTAATAATGGAAAAGTGGCATAGAACTAGGATTCTGAAAAGAAAAGCAGATGAAACAGGTAATGTTAACCCTAGTTGAGATACAATTGTTGTAACGGCGAGTAAATCTGATACTATTAAAGTAGAAGAAATAAGCAGTTCAAAGAAAAAATACAGTAGGAAATATAGTAGTTGGAATTAGAGTTTACTTGGTGTGAAGATGAAAGTGAATAGAAACCTCAATTTGTCGAACGAGTGCATGAAACCTGCGAAACTCTGACATTTAGAAACGAAACGTGATCTGAAAGATAAGCCAATTGAATTTTTTCAGCGATGCTTAGGGACTAGGGATATTAAATCATGGAAAAGATATAGTTTCAGCCATGAGTTCGATTAACAGCAAGGCAGTGGTAACATCCTATCTCTTAAGTTTGCACATAGCAAAAACAGGAAACCTCATTCTATCGGGGAAAATTTGCTACTTCCAGCTATAAAAGATGTGGTAAAAACCGTTTGGCAACAAGTTACTAAACGATGTTGATTTAATTCCTCTTTCAAATGGCATGACATAGAATCTCAGTTAATCGAAAGAGTTAAGAAGTGCCCTTATTATGCGTTACAAACAGACAAGACTACTGATGCTACGCAAGATATGCGCATGATAACAACATTCATGATGATATTCTGTTTTGTAGCACTCTGTCAATCCCGAACAAGGGGAGAAGAAATATTTCGCACTCTGAATAATTATATAATACGAAAAGGGATCTAGTGGGAAAGATGTATGGGCTGTTTGGATAGAGCTCGCACCCTTACAGGCAGGCATAATGGGGTTGTTTCTAAGGTCAAGGAAGTAGCTCCGGATATGAATTGAGTACGTTATTTCATACATAAGGAAGCATTAGCCTCCAAAGGAATGCCGCTAGCATTTAAATCTGTGCTATACAATGCTGTAAAGCTATTTAATTTTTATTAAGGCTCGACCTTTAAGTAACAGGTTATTTTCAGTACTCTGCAATGAAATGGACAGTGAATATATACAACTTTTGCTTCATTCTGAAATTCGCTGGCTTTCTAGGGGCAAAGTACTAACAAGGTTATTTCAATTAAGACATGAAGTTTTATTGTTTGAAAATGAACATTATTCTGATTTTGTATCACTCCTTGTTGAAGAAGCATGGTTATCAACACTATCCTATCTTTCAGACATTTTTTCGAATTAAATGAATCTCTCCCTTCAGGGAAATTCTTCAACTGTTCTTGATGCCTACGAAAAAATAAAGGCATTCGAGAAAAACCTGGTGCTATGGATTAGTTACGTAAAAGACAGACAATTTGCACCTTTTTCAACATTGGAATCCTTTTTAGTGTAAAATGATATTTTTGTTGATTCTGAGTTTCTGGAAAGGGTTTGTGACCACCTCAAAACTCTGAAACAGAATTTTGAAACATGTTTTCCGAATAACTTTTATAAGAAATTTCTATGGGTTCGCGACCCATTTCAGGCTTATAGTCACAAGAATGACCTTTCATTATCAAAAAAAGAACAGTTAATCGAGCTTTCAAGTGACAGTGGGCTTAAAATTCAATTCTGTGATCTTGATTTAGCTTGATTCTGGAACTCGCCTTCAGTGACAAGTGAATTTCCCGAATTATCTGAAGAAGCATTGAAAATTGTCATGCAGTATTCTACAACCTATCTTTATGAGAAAGGATTTTTATCGCTCCTTCAAATAAAAACAAAATACAGAAATCGTCTTAGTGTGTGTGCACCAAACCTCGACTGAAGTTGACCAATATTGAGCCAGATATCCAGCAACTCTGCAAGGGCCGAGATTATATCATAAAAAATATAAGACTTATTGATAAACTGACCATAGATTTTTAATTCGTACGTACGTTCGTACAATATTGCCTACCGGTTTCGCTAGTAACTGACTAACTTTTTCAAGGCTTGCACAGTGCAAAAAAAATGATAAATGCAAAAAAGGTTTAAGAATACAAAAAACGTTAGTACCTGTTAGGTAGCTAAGAGGTAACGTTTTTTGTATTCTTAAACCTTTTTTGCATTTATCATTTCTTTTTTGTACTGTGCAAGCCTTGAAAAAGTTAGTCAGTTACTAGCGAAACCGGTAGGCAATATTGTACGAACATACGTACGAATTAAAAATCTATGGTCAGTTTATCAATAAGTCTTATATTTTTTAACATTTTATGACCAAAAATATGTATAATTTAACTAATTATATCATATTATTTGTTTAATAAAAATTAAAATTGTTCAATGATGATACACTTTTAATCTAATTATGTTTCCATATGTATTCAAAACATGCTTTTAGATTTATTATGTTATAAATGCACAGTTTTTCCCCACATAGGGTTTTAAAAAAATTACATAAATTAGTGGTCCATAGAATTGTTTTAGGCATTTTGCTGATCCTTGGGTTTAGAAAGGTTGAGAAACGCTAATTTAGAGTATATACGAGGGTGGTCTCAAACGTTCTCGGCCTCGACCATAGATAGAAAAAAAAAATCATACTGATAGTGTTGCCAAGTTGGTACACCTGTCATAAGCATTCATGTGAAATTACAAGTCATTCTATCAAGTAGTTTGTTTTATATAGATGTCTCAAGCAAAAGTGTTGCCTTTATCCCTTGAAATGGATAAAATTGAATATCATGCAGTTATAAAATTCTTTGTAAAAGAAATTCATTCAAAGTTCATAAAAGTTTATGGGCACTCTTTTCTTTTGCTTTCAACAATTAAGAAATGGGCTGCTGAGTTTAAACGTGGCCATACCAGCCTTGCAGATGATTCATGTGAAGGACATCCAAAAAGTGTAACACCACCAGAAATCATTGATGAAGTGCACGATATGGTATTGGATGACTGACGAGTCAAAGTCCGTGAAATTGCTCAGACTATAGGCATTTCAGAAGAACATGTAGGATATATTTTGCATGAAGAATTGCAAATGAAAAAGCTTTGTGCAAGATGGACACCATGCTTGGTCACAGCGGATCAAAAATGCACTCGCATTAAAATCTCTGAACAGTGCGTGGACATTTTTACAAGAATAAAACATTTTGTGCATCAATTTATTTCTATGGATGAGACTTGATTAGACAGCAGTCAAAACAGTGAACAGAAGCCAGTTGTTTAGTGCCAAAGAAGACAAAGTCAGTTCCCTCAGCAGGAAAGGTCATGGCACTGGTGTTTTGGGATGCTAAAGGCCTTTTGTTTATTAATTATCTTGAAAAGGGTAAAACAATAACTGGGGAATATTATTCTGATCTTTTAACCAGACTAGGTGAAAAAATTCATGAGAAAAGACCCGGTTTGCAGAAGAAAAAAATCATCTTTCATCAGGACAATGCACCTGCCTACAATGGTGTTTTGGCAATGGGAAAATTAAGGAATCTGCATTATGAATTGTTGGAATTCACTCTATTCCCCAGATTTGGCTCCCTCTGACTTCTATCTCTTCCTCGCTGGTCAGCGTTTTTCTTCGAATCAAGAGGTGATTGCAGCTGTAGAGGGGTATTTTGCAGATCTTACCGAGAACCACTACAGGGACGGGATAATGGCACTGGGGCATCGCTGGAATAAATGTATTAGTCTTAAGGGAGATTATGTATGTTGAAAAATAAAAATATAATTTGGAAATTATAAATCCATTTTTTCATTGTTAGGCTGAGAACTTTTCAGACAACCCTTGTATATGGAAGAACAATACAATGTTGTTTATATATATATCAGTGAGGGAAATGAAAACTGCAATAGCTTTATTTTCCTTGGAGCTGCCTATGCTCAATTGTTATACTCTTATTTATCTAAATGTCCACATCAGGAAATGGAGGGAAGATGTTTTTTCCATCAAACTTGCTTGCTAGATTCTTCAATATGTAAACATTATGAAGTGAGATATTTTCAATTCCTTTTGTTGTGATTAAAGATATCTGAGAGGTAAGACATGCTAAATGAGTAGGAAAATAAAGAGAACAGTGAGGAGATAAATGCTACAACAGAAGCTGAGGTTCCATATAACAAAAAAAAAAAAAAAAAAAAGCTATAAAACTTAGCTGAATCAATATTCAATTTTTTATATGGTATTTGTTGTCATCACTCAGAAATGAATTGAACTGTGAGAGATATTTTTCTTTTAGCTCATGTTGTGTAATTCTTATAATGGCCACATATTTTGTATTTAAGACAGAGAATATGACTGTCAGATCTCCTTGGAAAAAAAAAACAAGAAAAAAACATATAGAATGAATCGTAAGTCATATCTTATATATTTGTTCACAGTAAATAATTTTTTTAAGTTCTGATTTTGAAGTCAGTGCACTATAACAGATATGAATCTAAAACGTTCTACTCAAGTTGATTGGATAAATAGACTGGTTTATCACTATGAAACTCTACTTTGTTAACTAACTCTTAATTTATCTCACACTGCAGTTGGGTAATTGAGGAATTACTGTATTTCATCTGAGATTATCAGAGCTTCTCCAAATGTATAGGTGTCATAATGCTAGTTGCAAATTTAATGGAATGAATAATGATCTTATTCATTACACAAGAGTCATCGTGAATTGGTGCACCATCCCATGACTGGGCAGATTTGGGATTTGCATAGAGTTAGCAGGTGTTAAAAAGTATGCCAAGTTTTTGGGTGGCTGCAGAAGCCATAGTTGAAATATGTTTGTGCAGGTCAGTCCAAGAAGAAAAATCTGATCGTGTCTGGATCTCTAAGTATTACTGATGGTAAGAGGGAGAGATGCAAGCTCTTTCTTGCGAGAGATCAGACAGAATTGAGATTTGATGGCATTGAAGTTAGCAAGGTTGTCTTTACCCCTCTGGGATATAGCTAGGAGATCTGAGCTCAGATTTCTGGTTGTGGTAGAGCTTGAGGATTCTAATACTTGAGCACTACAAGGTTTGTCAAATGTAAAGGAGGAATGGAGTATACTCCCCTCAGCAAAGCTATAGATAGGATTGAAAGTCGTGAGAGCAGGTCATTTATATACAAGAGAAAGAGAGTGGTTGAAGGAACAGAACCTCAGCATTGGTGGGAAATCTGAGGAGAGTAAACCATCCACCATGACATGTAGTGCGCAACCAGTTACAAAGGCAGACCATAGGATGGCAGTTTCGTGAGTAGGCCCCTGTGCCAAACCCGATCAAATGCTTTTGAAATTGCCTTAGTATCCCATAATGCAAAGCACATATCCTTATGGACATGTATAATGCTATGTATTATGGGAAGGGCACTACCCAGAGAGATACCATTGAAGTAATGCATAAGTCATATATTTCCCACATCTTATTAAAATACTCTGTATTAGAGATAGATGAAATATTTTTCCCGCTTGGTTATAAAAAGTGGTGATTTTTTTTTTTTTTTTTTTTTTTTGTTGTTGTTACAGTAGTAGATAATGAATAAGTTCAAATGTAGCAAGAATCAACAGTATCTTGATAACACTTTTTTGTACGAAATATAGGCAGACAAAAACTTGTTTGTATTTCTCTTTTAGAGAAATACAGACAAGTTATTGTCTTATTTCTCTTTTAGTTGGATATCCAGAGTACCTTAAAGTAGCAAAGATTGGGTTAGAAAGACCAAATTCCATGTAGGATATAAAGAACTGTTATTGGAGGTTTTCAATAGAAAATGACTTATGCACTTTCATGCAGAAGTGAGAAGCTTTTTCTTCCCATAATTTTTTTTAATACATTCTAAACAAATTGGTCAGCATATGCAATTGAGAGACATACAAAAGACCATGTAGAATCAGGATAAAGGCATTTATAGTTATTTAACTAACTTTTAGTGGTTAGATTAATGCAGTCTATCACCCTGTAATCTTACTCAGCACCACAAAGTACTTTTGTCTATTAATTTTGCTTCTTTGACTAGAAATAGAAATCGCAGTAAAAGTAAACAAATTTCTATTGTAATTAGTCTCACGAAGTACCATCTTACAAGTATTGGGGGGGGGAGTTAAACAATGATACAACTATGAGGCATTTAAGGTGATGAAAAGGTATGTACTCTACATCTGAACAAACACAGGTCAAAAACAGTCTTCCTCCAATTTCTGATAGTCGGCTCTAACTATAATAAACTACTGAAAAATCCCAGCCAAAATAAGCATAATATTTCTGTGATCACTATTAAGTTTTTTGTAGTGAGTCAACTGTATATACTTACAACAAATGTGCAAAATACTAGTACAACATGATTAAGTTTAAATGCTAACAGTGCTCAGTTTATTTTTAATATGCTTTTATCACTGATTTACTGCCTTTCCCTAATTTTTCTCAGAACTCTCATTTCTGATCTATAAGTTAAAACTGGTTAGAAAATTGTCTTGTATGCTTCTGGTTTAGCATTTTCTTTCTATTCTCTCTCTAAATGAATAAATCCATATGAAATTATTCATTTGGCTTCCCACAACATTTGCATTATTTATTTCATTATGTATTTTGAAATTTACTGTCTTCACTGAAAATAATGAACATTTTATTTGTTGTGTAGGTCCTCCATTGAAAACAGAGCTGATGTTTTTTCCCTGGTTCTGCCTACTTTTGGCTTTAACTTTTTACAGCAGTTATTCAGTTTAGTTAAGTAGTCCTGAAGGCTTAATTTATTTAGAGGTATTATTAATTTATTTATCTGCAAAAAGTAATGAGTTTATTATCTCCAATTTTACGGATGAATTACAACTTAAATACTGTCTGTGTATAACTCTGTATAACTTCCCATTTACTCCATACTTGTAACAGTTTCAACAGTTTTTTCTTGGACTCTTTTCGTATGCCTTTTGCAGATCTACAATAAATCTGTTATATTCTCATGTCTTAAAAAATTGATCCTGACAACCCCTATTTAACCTCAATCCAGCTTGTTCTTCCACTTCTTTATTTTTTAGGTTCTCAATATAAAAATTCCTCTGTAATTCTCACATGTATTATTTCTTTTTTTTATTGATGGGTATTATGAGAGCTCAATGATAATCATCTGGAATTCAACCTCCTTACCAAGATTTTCTGAATTGTACACTGTAACTACAGTAGCTTTTATACCTCCATATTTAAGTTTTTCTGCTAGTATTGTATTATGTATTCATAAATGCATTCTTCTTCTTTAATATATTCTATCATTTTGTCACTGCTTGTTAGAGTCCACCTGTTCACCCCCACAGCATTAAGTTGCTGTGAAACTAAATGGTGATCACCTATCTCACATCTGTATATTCTTGTATTATAAAGCAGTGTGAAGATATTCACAATAGCAATCAACATACTTTTCTTATTTCTTATGTCTTCTCTCCATGTGAGTTTATCATCATCATCAAATTCCTGCCATGTATGGGGTGTACAGGATATGAGAGTACTACATGAAAAATTTACATAATTACTAACTTCCTATCTACAATTTTCCTCCAGATCAGTCTGTTACCTATCAAACATGTGAGGTTATGCATACTTTTATGTTGGAGCATGGTAATAGTCCATGTCATGAACAAAAATCCAGCAGGTGTTTATTGTTATCGTCTTTGCTATTTTCTGTTTGTAGCTAAAGGCACAAATAAGTCTTTGTCCAATTTTGCAAATTGCTTGCATCACTCTCTTTGCAAGTGTCTTTTATGTTTAACTTGAATATTGACTGCTATATCTACTCCTTCCTTTCCCTGTTCACTCTTTCCCAAATATAACATCTTATAGTTATATATAGGATATAATACTAAATACTACTATTATTTAGTAGTATTTAGATACTACTAAATAATAGTAGTATCTAACTCATTTTTTGTTTACATATACTAATTATGTCAATATGGTTATTTCTGATTCTTCTAAAGCCATGGTTATAAGTGAAATGCTGTAAACTCAAATGGGTTTAATGATTTAATGCATGAAATAATACCCACAAGTTTTGCTACCTAAATAGCACAGACTAAAGGAGATAGTAATACTAATAAATTAACACAAATGCAAAGGATGCTGATGGATAATATATATATAAACTGTAGAATGTCTGAGTCTTGTACTGCAATCAGATATCTTGCATTACTGTCTGATAAGTGGAATAATTGATGTCAATATTTCCCATGAGTGGTTAATCTCATTACACTTCTTAAATATTAAGTTAATTAACTGTTGTACACTATGAACACAGCCACTGTGTCCATAATGTGGTTTACAAATATATGTAATGCATAGACCTGACTTGTCTTTTATGAGCAGCCACCTATGATATTCACCTTCTCGAATGTGTAAATTTCTGAATTTAGTCAATGTAAATAATTTGCAGTAGATTTTGAAGATAACTGTTTAAAATGCAATTTTCAGGATGCCACTGCAGATAAAAAGCTCATAAGCAACCCAGACATTTATATTTCTAGTGAAGCTGGATAACTGTCAGGAGACCCTCACATAGCTTTCACAGAATGGGAGAAAAGCTAATTGGACTTCTGACCTAATTTCCAATCCTCACCTTCTTGTGGTGCACCTCATTTGTAGGTTACGTGGGTACTAAACTAAAGAGGATGGGCTGGCGATTTGGAATTTACCTGACCAAACTGTCTTCTTATTGACATGAGCCCAAACAAAATGATGGAATTTTATGCTGACTGGGATACTTCCCAGTTAAACAAGACTTCATTTTGTCAGGGAACCAGAGCAAACGGTGAAAAGTCAGCTAATAAGGCAAACTCCAACTCAGCATTAGCAGAGTTACAGATTGGTGCCAAGATGAAATAATTTGAACTACCAGAAGAATTGGATAATTACCAGATCAACATACTGAAACAAAGAAGACAAAAAGAGAAAACTCTATATGTTCACTGGGCATCCACAGATGCTGTATGGTCACTCCAATGCTTGGTGATATGCCACGCCAGGCCTCGCCATGTAGCCCTATTGTTTGCTTTTCTGGAGACTTCAACTCTCTGAAGATCAGTTGCTCCACACACACCATCCATCCATCTCATTGATGGTCTACCCCTTCTATTACTGTTCTGAGAAGTCCACCTTCCATCCTTTCAATGTGTCCAAAATATTTGAACTTTCTTTTGTCATTATCCTTAAGGAACCTTAAAGTTGTACTGATCTTTTCTACGCCTTTCAGTATATGATATCCTCAACAGCCTTCTGTAGCACCATATCTAAGCAGATATCCTTTCCTTATCTGATGTCTTTAGGTTCCAAGTCTCACATTCATAATTGCTGTTAGAAAAATAACTGCATCCAAAATCCTCAACTTTGTTCGCACGGAGATAAATCCATCCTTCCAGATTTTAGACAAGTCTCTGACTGGCTGTTTTAGCAATTCTTAACCTTCTTGTGAAAAGCAATTCTTCTCATTAATAAATCCCAGGTACTCAAACTTGCTGACTTCCTCAATTCTTTCTCCATTAAGGTACACTTGTTTCTCAAGAGTTTCTCTGTTTGTATTTCCTTTGAGAACAATAATCTTCGTCTTGCTAGGATTGAGTTGAAGTCTTCTGTTAACTTTGTCCTAGTTCTTCTATGTCATTACAAAGGAGTACTGTATCATCAGCATACCTCAGATTACTGATCAATCTATCTCCTATCCTAATTCCTGTCTTGAGCTTATCCAATGCTTCACACATGATGTCCTCTGATATATACTAAACAAGTGAGGAGTAAGTAAACATTCTTGTCTTACTCCTTTTCCAACCTGAAGCGATTCAGTCAATCCAACACCTGTTCTTACTGTGGCTTTCTGCTCCCTGTACAAGTTGGCTATCAACTGGATAGTGTGTTGAGGAAAACCCATTCTTTTCATTACTTCCCACAGTTTTACATGCTGAACACAGTCAAAAGATTCAGAGTAGTCTAAGAAACACGTTACCAGAGGAAGTCTAAATTCTTTATATTTTTCTATGATCTGTCTAAGGCAAAGGATCTGATTTCTGGTGCCCTTACCTTTCCTAAAACTTGCTTGTTCCTCGGGCATCTCTACCTCAACTTTGGCCTCAATTCTATTTTGCATGATTTTTAATAAAATTTTGCTTGCATGAGATATTAAACTAATAGTTCTATAGTTCTTGCATACTTTCATATCCTCTTTCTTATGTAGTGGTATGAAAACAGACTTCTTCCAGTCTCTAGGCCATGATCCTGTCTCCCGTATCCTTGTAATCAATCTGTGAAACCCTCTTATCCCTCCATCCCCCGTGGCCTTAATTAACTCTGCTAGGATTCCATCTGCTCCTGGGGCCTTAGCTGTTAAGCTGTTTAATTGCTCTTTCAACTTTTTGTCTAAGTGGAGGAGGTTCCTCCACATTTTCTTTACATCTGTTTTTGATTTCCAGTTCTTCTTGCTCCATTCCTCTTTGATAACATTTAATTTTGGGCTTAAACTTTTGCTTTAAGTCATGAACTAAATAAAACATCCTTTTATAATTGAACCTCCTCATCTGGAACTCCATCTCTTCACATTTATTAATATAGAACTTTTCCTTGTCCTGCTTCATGGCTCTTCTGACTTCTTTATGTAATCTCTTATATTCTTCAGTCCCTGTGTCTCTGTTTTTTCCAACCACTTTCTTTTGATTGATTCCCATGTTGAATCTGATATCCATGGGTCTCTTGGTCTTCTTATTGGGCTGAGATACTTCTTGGCTGTATTCTGTATTATCACCTTAACTCCTTCCCAAAGCATTACTGGTGAGTTCTCCTCACTGGTCTCCAGAAAATCATCCGACCGAGTTGATGTTTCTTCTGTGAATCCACTAGGAATTACTCTAACTTCCAATCTGGTGGAATGTGCCTGACCTGGAAGTTTTCGGAGTCTTAGTCTTACTTTGGCTCTTACTAGCTGATGGTCTGTACCACAATCTGCTTCAGGACAAGTGTCCACATAGGAGATGCTTGTCTTCCATTGCTGGAGAGCCAGGATGTAATCAATCTGGTGCCTTGACCCATCAATGTTAGATATCCAAGTATAGATCCATCATGGGTGTTTCTGAAAGCAGATATTGGTAATAACTAATCTGTTAGCATGGGCAAATTCCAACAGTCTTTCACCATGGGTGTTGTGTTCACCTAGACCAAACATGCCACACTCAGGCCTAACTCTCATACTCTTTCCCACTTTTGCATTTAAATCCCCTAAGATGTAAAGTATGTCTCTCCTTGGTAGGCCATTCAAAACAGTTTGTAAGTTTTCATAGAATTCCTCACTCTCTTCTTCAGGCCTATCCATGTGGGGTGCATAAACTACCATGATTGATACATTGGCAGGCTGAGCCTTAAGCCTAATAGAAAGTATCCTATCAAGAGCGAAGACAGCTCAGGTCTAGCTTTTCGCTGATCCCACTCACCACCATATTGAATGGGACAAGAGCTAGATGGCTTACACAGAGCACAATTTCAGTGCCTGCAACCTCAGAGTCAGCAATGGTTATCCACTCACAAGGCCACTCAACAGAAACCACTGACATTGTTGACAGGAAGTTAGTAATGATGAGAACTTTTTGTGTTATTCTTTCATAATATCCTGTATATCCCCAAGCGTACATATCAGGAATTTGGTGGTTAGTAAAGAAGAAATGCATGTAGAAATTCTAATAAGGTATGGACTTTGTGTCTGATGTTTATCCTGTCTGTATATTCCAGCAATAGCTAACTGCCAAAATAAATATTTTGCACAACACAACCAACTTCTATAGTTTATTTTAGTAACAGTATACATCAATCTTTTTTTGTTTTTCTGTATCCAATAAGAACAGACTGAAATAGAAACCAGTCACCATTCTGGTCACCTCACTCATGTCTGAATCTTCCCTACTGATTGATAGCCAGATAAGACTAAATTTAGACATTATAGTAATGTAGTTGTAATACAATTACATTGACATTATTTCCTAAACATTTCCTGTTTGTAGCTAAAGACACAAATAAGTCTTTGTCCAATTTTGTAAATTGCTTGCATCACTCTCTTTGCAAGTGTCTTTTATGTTTACATAAATACAGGATATAAAATATATGCAGGAATATTAAAAGAGAAGCTAAACAGTTGAAAGTTTAATCCTTTATTCAAATGTGAGCAAACAAAGTTTGTGCCTGAAAGTATCTTCAGGACTGGGGTAAGGTAGTAACAACACCGGGCAACTCATTGCAAAGGTGGACCAAGCTAACATCACTCCTATCTCGGTATCTCCCATAATGCAAAACACATCTCCTTGCGGATATGTATAATGTTATGCATTAAGGGAAGGGCTACTACCCAGACTAGTTTCGACCTTTATTGAGGTCTCTTCAGTGGGAGCCAGGCCCAGAGTTGGAGATACCAGTCAGAAGGGCCTGGCTCCCACTGAAGAGACGAGACCTCAATAAAGGTCGAAACTAATCTGGGTAGTGGCCCTTCCCTTAATGCATAACATTATACATATCCACAAGGAGATGTGTTTTGCATTATGGGAGATACTGAGATAGGAGTGATGTTAGCTTGCTCCATCTTTGCAATGAGTTGCACTACCTTATCCCAGTCCTGAAGATACTTTCAGGCACAAACTTTGTTTGCTCACACTTGAATAAAGGATTAAACTAAATTTATTAGAAGCTAAACAGTATTGTAGAGGACAAACTATTAGAAAAACAAAACGGTTTTTGAAAAGGCCGATCCTGCATGGATCCAATTTTTACTCTAAATATTAATAGAAAATAGAAGACAATTTCAAAAAGAAACACTTGTAGGCCTTTATTAATTATGAAAAAATCTTTTGACAAAAATTGTTTAAAATATTAACCGATTTAAATATACCAAATCAACTTTTACAATTCATTCAAGAAATATATACAGGAAATAAAATAGCAGTTAAATTAAAACACATCTCAGAATGGAAGATATATCAAGAGGAGTAAGACAAGGATGTACCCTCTCACCTCTGCTTTCCAATATATATATATATATAAATAAAATTATAACAATCTGGAAACAGAATAAGCATTTGGTATACAAATAACCCCACAAATGAAGATAGATATTGTTTTACAATTTGCAGATGATCAAATAGTATTAACTACATCAGAAGATGTTTTACAAAGATCATTAAAATCATTAAATGATATCTCAAAACAATATCTAAGGAGAAAACCCAATAAGAAGTAAAATAGTGATAGATAATAAAATACAGCCATACCCCGACTTACGCTAATCCGGAGTTACACGGTTTCTTATATGTACGTATTCCCATCCCGCTTCATGTCTCACCACTAGTTGTATCTTTCAGGCGCTGGCCACATTTGCCAGTGTCACACATGCTGTGAACAAGCACTGACGTGTTTCGCACGATCTCCATTCATACACGATTTTTATAGTCTACAAACCTTACTATTGTTTAATGTTATGTTCTTGATAAACATTTTATCAAATAAAAAATAATAATGTCATCCAAAAGAAGCAAGTCTGATTCTTCTACAGCTAGCAAGAAAAGAAAAACATTGACTTTGGAAACAAAACTCAACATTATTAAGGATTTTGAAGGCAGAATGAAAATTTGTGAGCTAGCAAAGAAGTTCGATCTACAGGAATCCACAGTAAGAACAATCATAAAAGAAAGGTTTACAGATTTTGGAGGACATAGATTCTAACGAGGAACGAATTGTAGCCACAAGGAAAGGAATAAAAAAATCATTAGCTTGCTATGAAGAAATTTTGCGTGACAAAAAAAGACATTATGCCGTCAGACTATTAGATTTTATGAAACTGTAAAAATAATCATATTAAAAATTCTGAATATTTTTACGTATTAATTATGCTTGTTAGTTTTGTTTTCATACACGCAGTGTCTGCACTTATGATGTGCTCGTTATGAAAATGTTATATTAGAAGTAACATGTAAAGAAGTAAAAAAATTTGATGTACTTACTAAACTGAATATTTGAGAAAACTTATAAGAAAGTTTGTTGTGGTTTAAAAATGTTGAATTTTGTGTTTTGTGAAAGACTTTCTCTTAGCGCTAATGGATACAGCGAGTCAGCCATTTTATTGCAGTGCGTAGTTTCTGACTTTTGTGGAGTGCGCATGCTCCCGGAGAGGATTTGATGTGTGATTGACAGCTGACAAGGAAAGCGTTGCGTATCCAAGTAACGGTTGTAAACAAGAGAGCGTTCGGAAGTTTTTAGAACACTGGCCGGTAAATATTCAAGTTGGAAGGAACTTGATTTTTTTTGTGTGTGGCAGTCGGAAGAAATTTTATAGTGTATTCCGAAAAAGGAATAGTGGAAATAATAGGTTTCAAGGAGGAATAAGTAATGAATAAAAGGGAATCTTGACTGTAAGTTTTTTTAAAGTGGAAAAAGTTAAGACTGTCATTTAGTATTGTGAATGAAAGAAGAACTTGTTGCTTACACTCTAAAGTGAATGTTTTTCTTAGAGAAAATATTGATAAAGAAGTTCTATAAGTATTAAGGATGCCTGAAAGTGAATGTTTAGAAAATATATTGATTAAGAAGATTTATAGGTATTAAGGATGCATGATCTGATGAGTATTGCTACTAAAAGGAACAAGATTTAGTCAAGAAGACTTTTATGTGTGTTACATTGATTGATGAAAAGGATCCTGAAAATGAAGTACAGAGCCGTATAACTTCTGGAACCTCATAAGTATATAGTATAATTATTAACAAAGGCACAGCCGGTAGACTAAATAGTTAATATACTATATATATATAAAAAATAACAAAACCATTGACATCGAAATAACTTTCTTTTTTTATGTACGAAAAACTACAATTATGATTATATTTCTTAAAAGATATAGGTGTTTTTGTAAACCTTTGGTCCCAATTGTATGTTTGTATATATAAATTACATGCAAAATTATACCCCGAGTTACGCGAATTCGACTTACGCGCTTTTTGTTGGTCCCACCTACCGCGTAACTTTGGGGTTTACTGTATTAGAACAAGTAAGTACTTTCAAATACTTGGGATGTGACTTATCATACAAAGAAGAAAAAGACAGACACTAAAATATCAAACTTTGCCAAAGTAAATGGCATAATAAATAATATATTTAAGCCAACTCTAGTACAAAAACACACTACAATCAGACTATGTAATGTAAAGTCAAAACCAAGTCTGCTATACTATATAGAAGCAAAACATGGACCATAAAAAAGAAAGATGAGAAACAATTAAAACAGCAGAACAAAATTCTCAGAAAAACAGCTGGATATACCAAGTGGGACCATAAAACAAATGAAGAAATTTTACAATCCCTGAATATAAAACCAATTAATTACCGCATAAGACGGTATAAACAAAAATCGAATAGAATGTTTAAATCGAATGGACAACAGCAGACTACCGAAAATATTATACAAATATAGAATAAGTGGAAAAAGAAGAATTGGAAGATCAAGAAAGAGATGGCCTGAGACTGGAATAGGCCACCTGGTCTAAAATCCGTGTTAGGAGGAAGACAACATTAATATTAAGAAGCACTCTTTTCAGTGTGCTTCTCAATATCTATGTAACCCTTTGAGATATTTTTCCCATCATTTCTTTAAAATCTCTAGGCTTATTAATTTCTTACAACTACACCACCTGTCCTTTTTTCATTCTGAAGTGCATGACTACACTTTGACTCACTGAACTGATAGCCATTATCCTTTTCCCAAACTGCCATTTGCTTTAGATCGTCCTATAAGAACTCTACATAACATGTAATAACTGTGGGGTAATAACAATATTACTCCACAAATCATTTCCAGTATCACAGATATATAAACTGAACATCATCACTTAGATGTTAGAATCAGATGACAAAGGAAGATAGCTGTATTATGGAAAACAAGATAAATAAAATAGTCTGTTATTGAATTAATATATTTTATTTGTTTAGAATTTGTAGAAATAAATATTATTATTACAAAGGCAACTCCATACAGTCCGAAGACTTGTTACAGGAGACCCTAACTATGCACACAATATCTATCGTACCTCTCCTCTCCCTGATTCTGGCAACTCATTCACCACTTTCCAAGCAAAAAATTTAGTCCTGACACTTGCTAACTCAATTTCCAGGACTCTGCTTTCCTGCTGCTCTAGTCAAGTGCTGAAATATTTCCTCTGCATCAATCCCATAAAACCACATTAATAGCTTATTTTGTTTACCATATCCTCTCTTTTCTGCCTATCAACCAACTTTTGCAATCCACAGATCACTCACTATCTTGGTCACTACCCTCTGGATCCTCTCCACCATTTCCTCACCTCTAGATTACTGTAGTTAGATCTGGTCACCCAGGTTCTTCAATAATCAAATAATCCTATGGAATACCTTAGCCACTTTAGCAACATGACCTCGGCACCTCAACTTTCTTCTGGACTTTACTCCTTCATATACTACTTTTTGATACTTGTTCATCAGCCATCCTCGTATCCATATCAAGTTTCATGTCCATTGCCATTTGTTCAAATTGGAACACCTGGGTTCGATGTGGTATCCTGTCAAATGGCCTTGCAAAATCCAGCAGTATCACTGTGTGTCCATTCCCTGTTACCAAACTTAACTGTCATTCTATCTGTACTAAGGCAATTCCATCCCTTCAGAAAGCCATGCTGTCCCCATAAAGTATCATTCTTAATTCACCCATTCCTGATTCTATCTTTGACCATCTTTTCCAATACTTTCACCATTCACAAAATACCGATTAGACTATAATTTGTTACTGTTGTCTTGGAGCATCCTGTATGCAAAGGGACTATTTCGTTTTCCTTCCACTACGGGCTTTACTAGAGTTGAAACTTAAGTTAAACAGCCTAGTCAGAGGCGACACCAATTCCTTTGCACGTTCTCATAATAAGTAATAGCTGGTATGCTATCTAATCCTATGGTCATATTTGCATTGAGATGTAATATTCTAAGTACTTCCAAATCATCAACTTCTATTCTCACATCAATATCCTCACTTTGATGATACTTTTTCAAAATGGTCACTGACAGTTCAACTATTTGATCTGCTTCTGTCACTTCACTACCACCAGAACTTGTTAAAGTTATCCTTCCATAATCATTTTTCCTTTTACTTGCCACATAACAAAAGAACTCTTTGGGATTTTGTTTGGCTTGCTCAGCTGATTTCTTATCATGATCTGATTTTGTCTTCATTACCATGCTGGTCACCTTTCTTGTCTGAATCTTCTATCACTTATGAGTATGCTGATCAGTTTTCTCCTTATATACAAGCTTTTCTTTTTTCCAGTTTCTGCCTAATGATAGTACTCATCCATCTTCCTGCTTAATTTATCTTCCAGAATTTGGGCATACACTCTGATATTGCTTCGTTCAGATACCTCTTGACCACTTCCCATGTAGCACTGTAGTTCCACATTTCACCATCTGCCAAGTCAAGACTGAATGATTGCTTCCACTAGTTGGAAGCAATGTGGGCATCTGATCCTATAACCAAATCCAACACTTTCATATACCATCACATGGTGTTTCAAGTAATTTTATTTCTTTTTGTGTAGATAATAAATGTATTATGTGATAACCACAGTCAGACACTGTGTAAAATTTCTTCTGCAAACAACACATACAGGCAATTGATTCATCAGGAGTTATGTGACCAGAGAAAGACATGAAAGGAGATGTCGTTATGGTTGACAGAAAAATAATGAGGTGAAAGAGAGAAAAATGGAGTTTGGATATTTGAAGAGTTGTGCTAAAAGAAAAATAAAACTCTTGAAGTACACCTTCATTAATGAATAACCTGTGCTGTATTCTCAAGGATAAGAAGAAAATCTTTTCTTCCTGATGTCCTAATTGGCAGATATTCATCATTATTGACTTCATAATGGTATTCATCTAATTTTTCTAATGCCAAAAATTTGGCATATTAAAAAAAAGCCATGGTGCCAGACTTGATTGAATACCATGGAAACATCATTACTGACTGCATGAGTTGACACATGGCTTGTATCCAAAGATCCAAAGATGGGTATAATTAGCGAGAGGTCTACGAACAAGAATTGTGTGATATGTTTATCATTCCATATTGCTGATCACTAATTAACCAATAGTCTCTAGGTTCTTTCTTCCCACAAAACAGGCCAATAGCAAATAAATGCTGTGTCTTAAAGAGCTGGTGTTGTAGTCCTTGGGGAATATTTCATGGGAAAGGGTAACTGTAAAGAAGTGAAGAAGCTAGTTGTTGATGAACTTACTTCTAATTTTTTAGGAAATGACAACATAAACTCAATTATTAATTATAAAAACTTTAATTAATAACTACTTATATTTCAGCAATGTTACATATACAACTGCACCTGGAATACTATTGCAAAGATTTGGTCTCCTGAGGGGATGCAGAAGATGTGCAGTTATAAAGATGTCAGGATTATGGAATATAGATTACGAGGACAGACAGTGTTTACACCATTAAGCAAGAATAAGAGAGATGATATAGAGACCTACACACTTCTGAAAGGATATTATGGGATACCAGTGATGAAATTTTTTATTATATGGAATGGTGCAGAGGGGACAAGTGAGCATCTGAAGAAGTTGAGTTTGTGTGCAGCTAAGAATATTGGAATAGCTTGTTGTTGAAGTGCATAAGACTTTCTTATAAATCCTTAAGAATACAGCACAGCTATTTCCTTAATGAAACTTTACTTGAAGAGTTTATCATTTAAGAAGGTTATGTATCATGCGCGCACGCACACAAAGCAATAAATGAATTTCTATTAATTCTAAATTAAAAAAAGGAAAATAATGATTAAGTATAATTTCTGGGAAATTCCCATGCTACTCCTCTTAAACACTATTAATATAATTAACGGCTATTTTAGCCTGTTTTTGTTTAGGAGTGTCCCTTATATTTAATGCATTGGAAAGGTTGACTGTAGGGCTATGTCAAGGCTGCAACCTTGACATACCCCTACAGTCATTCCCACAAAGTTCCGCCGATGGTCAGATGATGACCGAAACGGTCCATACCCTGTAAACCCTTGCCCCAGTTTCCACATAAGGATACCCTCCCCCCTCCCTCTCCCCACAACAAAATAATATATATATATATATTTATATATATATTATTAATAGTAACCCGGGTTCCCAAACTTATTTCCAGTGTCTCCAGTACATCCCCATGTTCTCCCCCCCCCCCCGTTTACACACAACCTTTCAACAAGAGCTTGGATTTAGAAGGCATCTCTAAACCAAAAACAAGGTATGTACATAATTTTTACACATTTTTTATTCTGCCATAATTGCCTTCTATACTCGCCCATAATGCCCTAAAATATATATATACCCCTTTTGAGTTATGTTAGCCAATGTATTAAATATAAGGGACACTCCTAAACAAAAACAGGCTAAAATAGCCGTTAATTATATTAATGAAAATAATTATTTAATTCAATAACAGAGTATCTATAAAAAATTTATAGTTCCCATGTTTTCCATAATATAGTTACATTTGTTTGTTATTTAATTTGCACATAGAAAACCACATTCATGAGCATTTTTCCAAGTACAGGTATCCCTTGCTTAACGCAGTAATTTGATTACCGCGCTAAAATTAATTGCAGCAATCCCTTGATATACGCAGTAAGAGTTTTGATTAACTCGCCTTTAAATTTACCACGCAAAAACATGCAAGCCTCATAGCATGAGCATGATGACATCGCCTGAGTGCCACCCAATTACTTTGCTGCCAGCATTAAGGGTGGGTGTATTACAAGCTCCAGTTGCTCTGCTGTACATATTTACAAATTACGTTCTTCGTAAATTTTACAGCCCATTAATCATGTCAAAGAATATGAACAATCCCACAATCGGGTCATTCAGTGAAAAAAAGAAGAGGAAAGTAATTACCTTAGATACAAATCTTGATATAATTAAAAGATTTATAAATTGTGAAAGTAAAAGTAAGATCGGAAGCGAATTTGGTTTTAATGAGTCTACATACGGACTATTTTATCCAAAGCTGATGAGTACTGCGAGCAAGGTAAAGTTGCATCTACATCTGCAAGTATGCAATGCACACGTAACCGGAGTGCTATAATGGTTGAAATGGAAGATCTGTTGATTATTTGGCTGGAAGACTGCAATCAAAAGAGAATTCCAATTAGTGCGTATAATATCATGGCCAAAGCTTTAAGTCTGTTTTCAAGACTTAAAGAGACTAAATATAAAGAAGACAATTCAAAATTCGCAGCTAGCAAAGGCTGGCTTGAAAATTTTAAATCTAGGGCTGGACTAAAGAATGTGAAAATAACAGGTTAAGCTGCAAGTGCCGATGAAGATGGTGCATCCACATTTCCTGCTGAACTGCAGACATTTATCGAAGAAAATGATTACGATTACTGCCAAATTTTCAATGTAGATGAAACTGGCCTCTATTGGAAAAAAATGCCATCCAGAACTTTTATATTAAAAAAAGAAGCAGTGCAGCCTGGCTGTAAAGTATCAAAAGATCGCTTAACTGTTATGCTTGGAGGGAATGCTAATGGAGATTTTAATTTGAAGCTGCTGCTTGTCTATCGAACTCAGAACCCAAGGACATTAAAAGGATGTAACAAGAACTCTATACCTGTAATTTGGCAGGCGAATCAGAAGGCTTGGGTTACCCAAAGTCTATTCGAAGATTGGTTTAAGTCTTATTTTTGCCCAGCAGTTGATGCTTATTGCAAGAGAAATAACTTGGCTTTCAAAGCTCTTGCTTTTAGATAACGCACCTGGTCATCCAAATTCTTTTAATGGTCTGAAATGTGAAAGTTTTATTTTCCCACCAAATAGGACATCATTGCTACAACCTATGGACATGGGCGTCATACTTTCAAAGCCTATTTTCTTAAAAAGACATTCTCAAAGGCAGTAGAAACAACAACAGAAGAAAATGCGTTTACACTCAAAGAATTTTGGAAAAAATTTAACATTAAACACGCGATTGAAAACATTCATGACTCGTAGGAGAAAGTGTCTTCTAGCTGCATAGTAAAACCTTTTGCCAGAATGCGCTAATGACTTAGGTCGTTTTCAAAATCCTGTGAACAACGTGGTCAAAGAAATCATTGCAATTGGTGAAGACCTTGGTTTTGATGCAGAAGCTGTTGAAGAATTATTGGATTCAAATTCAAAAGATTTCAAAGACAGCGATCTTGAAATTGAACAACAACGTGCATATGAAGATATGCACGTTGTTGTTCCTTCATCTTCATTGAACAAATGGAATATGAAGATGAGGTTCCAAAGGAGATAACAGTCAAAGAACGCGATGGAATATTTCGCACTTTAGAATCGCTTAAGCAGCAAGGAATGGATATGGATCCAGATGTTAATCGAGGAATGCTTGTTTGCCGAGTCTAGAGAGTCATTTTGCTTGTTATCTTGTAGAATTTATGCCGATAAGAAAAAAACTAAAATTGTTCAAAAGACTCTTGATAACTTCTTTTGATAAAAAAATTGCAGTAACTAACATAGGTATAAGCATTTATTAAACATTTACTTTGCATTCATTTTTTATCTTTCCTAAAAGAGTACCATATAAAACGAATTATTAATACAGTAATCGATCATGGACGAATTGTACTTTTTACATTGATTATTATATTTGATTAACGCGATTTTGATATACGCGGTAACATCAAGGGATTAATTAACCGCGTTAATTGAGGGATACCTGTATTTAACTATTAATTTAAATAAAAAACCTATTCTTGCGAATACATACCTAAAAATTAATGTGCATGTATATTTAGTAAAGTGGAATATCCATATCAGACAATGGAAAACTACCATTATTCTACCTTTGCCAGAAGTTGTCAGAGAATGTATATATGAAATGGCATATATAGCAGGGGTGTTCAACCCGTTGATCGTGGAGCGATTTTTGGTCGACCTCTTGTGTATTCCTCCTTACAAATTTAATTAAAACTGAAAACATAATATTTTATTTATCATTATTTTGTATTATTTTTAATTTGCTTTAAGTGTATTGCTATTGTTTATTTTTCGTTAAAATTGTTAAATCCGTCTGGGTAAATGAATTAATTTGGATTAGTGGAAGTCAAACAGCGAGCGAGTGAATACAATTATAAGCAAAGTGTAAAAAGTCGATTGTAGCTTAAATATTAAATATTCCAAAGCACGTTACATCAATTTTTTACTTAGGTTAAGTCCCATGTGAATATTGTAAAAAAATAAACCTTGTTTGTCTCGGTATAGTTTGTATTAGATGTTTTTGTAAATAACTCTTTTGAAGCTAACTGTATATACTGCTTTAAGCTGTAAAGGGCAGCATTAGAAAGATTGTTATTGAAACTTGTATGTATGAGAAAGGCTTGAAGGCTCTAAGTGTAAACATCTCTGAAGTCAGTTAGAAAGAGTTCAAACAACTTTCTGATGGCTGGCAGCTTACAATCAAAAGAAAGCTGAGAAGAACAAAAGGTGTGCCAAACTTCATGCGAGGTCTCAGAGGAGGCCTAATAAAAAGGGAGTGAAGCAAGCAGAAGGGGTCCCAGTTCCAGAATTGCTGTCACAGAGGAGGCCGTCCAGTCCGGAGTCGCCATCAGAGAGACTGCACAGATCCACGTTGCTTGAGAGAGGAGTTTCCCACTTCCAGAAAGGAGCTTCTCGGTTCAAGACATCGCTAGAGAGAGACTACTTCTAGGCCGCAGTTTCAAATTGCCGGAGAAAAGTTTCCAGGCCAGGTTAATGTCAGACATTCACCAGTGTTTGCGTTTTCATTACAATTTGATGAATCAAACAACTTCACTGATATTACTCAGCTAATGGTATTTATTCGCACAGTATTTCAAGATTATTAAAGTAAATAAAAACTTTTGAAAATTATACCATTATTGGGAAGGACTAGGGGAGAAGACATTTTTTTGGCATTTGATGAATTTGTGAAACAACACACAAACTTCCGCTTTTTAAACTTGTGTCTATTACTACTGATGGTGCTCCTGCAATGATAGGTAATAAATCAGGCTTCATTTCATTATGTAAAAACGATGACAAATATCCAGATTTTTTAACGTACCACTGTATTATTCACCAACAAGTACTACGTAGTAAAAGATTAAACACAAAAGATGTTTTGGATATTACATTTAAAATTGTAAATTCTGTTTGAGGAAAAGCCCTGCAACGGCAGTTATTTAAATTACAGGCAGATGATGATAGGGAACTTCTGTTGTATAATAATGTTCGCTGGCTCAGCAGAAGTAAATTTTTAGAACGATTTCTTGTATTAATTAACGATATAAAAATTTTTCTTGATGAAAAAGGAGATATTTATCCACAATGATAAAAGATGGTTGTTACACTTATCATTTTTAGTAGATTTCTGTACAAAATTAAGCAATTTAAATTTAGAGTTACAAGGTAGCGATAAAAATTTAATTGACATGTTAAGTTCAATAAAAACTTTCCAACAATACTTACTTTTATTAAAGAAAAATATAAATGACTGCAAATTTAGACATCTCCCATATTTATTAACATTTTTTGAACAAAATCAAGAAATGCTTCACTATGATTTAAAAGAATTTATTAGTGAAATAGAATTAGTTGAGGAAGAAATAAATTCAAGATTTAAAGATTTTAATAAAACTGAAATGATTGTATCTTTTATCAATAATCCATTTCAAGAAAACTTGAACATCACAGAAATTTCAAATAAAAGTAGTGGGCTGTTCGATATAAACCAAGCTGAAGTAGAACTTGAGATAATAAACATTCAGAATAGTTTACATTTAAAATCAACGTAAAATGAAAAATTCCCAATATTAACTGATATTGCGCGGAAAATTCTGTCGTGTTTCGGATCGACATACTTGTCAGAATCCGCTTTTTAAATATGACCGTCATAAAAAATCAATTAAGAAACCAAATTACAAATGATCATTTGGATGATTGTCTGCGATTGGCCACTTCTTCATATGAACTTGACTATGAAAATATTGCGAGGTCCAAACAATGCCAAATTTCACATTAACTTTTTTTCTTTTTAATCAACAAGCATTTCCTGTAACTTGTAGTTTGTAATCAATCTGTTTTTTCTAACTTTGGTTTTCCAAAATAGAGAAATAAATATTTTATTCCAATATATATATATATATTTTTTTTTTAGTTGTTTATTTGTGCGTAATCAGATATCAGGTTGGGGGAACATGATTTATATAAGAGAGTAGATCGCCTAATAACTTTTTATAGAGAAATAGCTCACGAAGTAAAAAAGGTTGAACACCACTGGCATATAGCATATCCCAGAACAATGGCCAAAATGGCATAAGCATCACATCATTTTAATAACAGCTAAAAAGTATTTCAATTTTTTAGTTTCAAATACTACGTAGGATCTTCAAGTGATAAATTAATAATTACTTCAAAGTGTTTGACAAATTTGTTAATTTACACATCATGTAATTAAGATTTGCAAATGCAATCAAAGTGACACAATGCACTTATTTGATCATTTGTGTGTGTACGTGTACACTGTGCAAAGACTGGATGAATGTACAATTTTCATGATCTGTGAAAAATCAATTTCTGATAATATATTTTTCACAATAAATTTCAGTTGTCTTTTTCTTTCCACGTGTAGTGACAACTGAAATTATTTATACTATAATTATATCTGCATAATATTAGAATCTGATTATTGAAATTAATAAACTCAAAATATTAATTTCAACTCTTAACATACCTGTAAAATGGTCCGGCCATCAAATGATTCTCTTAGTTTCTTCTTCTTATTGATAAAACTAGCAACACCAGATCTGTCAGTACGAAAGAGTGTATTGAGGGCAGTAACATGCAATTTGACTCTCTCATACTGCTGCTGCATAAGACCAGATGACACAAATTTTCCAACTAGGCTGTCAGCTAGCTTTTGCAACCTATCAAAGAGTTTCATATACATAGAATTAAAAATATTAGCATTATATAACCATCATGGAATCTAGTGAATCAGAAGAGATTCACACTTATCCTCTACATGTGATTATGAAGTTTTTCGCCTAGGCGTTCCATGACAGGCTGCTGTAATTTTTCTACTTCCTGCCCGATTAATGAGCGAAACTTTGCTTAGATCAGGAACATTAGTAGAAACCTGGCAAAACTGACTCGGCTCTACTTCCCTCATTTCCTTTTGGGGCTTTCTGCCTTTCCTTCATAACCCCTGGATCCCTATTGTTATCTCCCTCTTCCCTAATTACATTAACCGACCCTATGTTAGCTGCAGGACAGATGTCACTAAGCAGTAGTTCTTTCTCTTTCACGGCAGCATAGCATTCTTCCAAATTGGTTATTTCCTTACCGAAAGCCATCTCCCTCAGTTCTGGTCTTAATCCAATCCTAAAGTGTTGGAAAACTGCCCAGTCCAAATGGTGCTTGTCTTCACTTGAGACATTTAGGGTACTTGAAGGGTCAGCAACCTGTTATGGAAGTCAGACACTCTCTCCTTATCCTTTTACACCATTTTCTGCAGCTTCCATAAATTAGGCCCTACATTCTTTATCCTCGAGAACTGAGATATAAGGATTCCTTTGAATTCTAAGTAGCTCAGAGTCTCTTTCAGAATTGGTGAGGAGTAGAAAAAGATTTTGGCCTTCCCCACTAGCTTGCTGTGTAGCAGAATAAGGAGTTGGAAATCACTCCATCTACCGATTTTTCTCAGTTCCTCAATATACCCAAAAAACGTTATTACATCATCTGATTCCTCTCCAGAGAACTGTGGAAATACTTGCTGTAGGTTTATCGTACGAAAAAATTCAGTGTCATTCATCTCCGAATTAGTTGGGAGAGACATGCTTGTACTTGAGCTTACACTAAGATAACAAAATATTTCTAATATTCCCAACAAATTTCTGATCTGCCCGATATGAACCAAAGACCAACTCACGGTGATAATCAATTCACTTAATTTTTCGGGACCTAATCACATCCTGTCGGTTGCGCCATTGTTATGTCGACATTTTTCCTTATATTTGGTTTAGTTTAATTATAATCTTGCCTCTCTACAATTACTATCAGACTTCCAATATCTTACTGACTTTAATATCTCTATCACTTCCTATGTTCTTATTCTATATGGGAGGCAAACTAAACTACTCTGGCTGATCTCTAGATTGTACACGTGCTTATTCCAATTAGTAAAGATTAATCCTTTCATCTAGCTGTCTGGGGCAGTCCCTTTTTGGATCTTGGCAAAATTTATTTTTTTTGCTGCGCCAGCCAATATTCCTATAATACAAGACTCTTATTCAGGGGAACTTTTCCAGACTTTAAAAGCACATTTTTGAACAATTTAGTATCCTCACTCATTAAAGTAAACACTCTACTAAGTTATATAATCCTTGTTTGCAGTCATGACCTCTATTACAACATATTATACTTTCTTTCCCCTTTCTCCCGCTATGGTTCAGATTTTATGAGTGGTGGTTTTGGTTCATATTATAGGCAACTCACAGATATACAAGAAACATCATATTTATTGGGAATCTTAAATCATATACAGCTAATCATATCTTATATTCAACTATGTCAATGCTATATTCAATCAAACTATGTGAAACTAACTGACATTCTAGCACATGAAAATAAACACATTCCTTTAAGTTAAATCATTAAAACACACATATTATATACACAATCAAATCAGCATACACCAATGCCACAGCAGCAATTCATTTCAATGGAAACATCTCTACTGTGGGAATACAGAAAGGTATAAGACAGGGTGACACAATATCTCCAAAATTATTCACAACATGTCTAGAAGAAATATTCAAACTTCTTGTCAGGAAGGGAAAGGTCTGCAGATAAATGGAAGATATTTAAGCCATTTATACTTTGCAGATGACATAGTTATCTTTACTTCAACTGCACATGAATTACAGACTCGTATCCATGAGCTCCAAATTGCTAGCAGAACAGCAGGCCTAAAGAAGACCCAAGTTATGTTAAATAGTTATGTCCAACCAGAAATAATAAAAATCAATAATGAGGAAATTAAGCAAGTAGATCATTACATATACTTAGGACAACAGATATCATGGATGAAATTAAAAGGCATGTGATGCGTGGGTGGAAAGCATTTGGAAAATTACATTTAATATTCAAAAGCCAACTACCATTGTGCCTAAAGAGAAAGGTTTTTAACTAGTGTGTTCTTCCTATACTGACATATGGCTGTGAAACATGGACACTGAATGCAAAGGAAATTCAAAAATTAAGAACAACACAATTTAGTATAGAAAGAAGTATGCTAGGTATCACAAAATTGGATCACAAAAGGAATACATGGATAAGAAATCAAACCAAAGTCTGACATCATAGGAAGAGTGAAACATCTGAAATGGCAATGGGCTGGGCATATTGCCCGAAGACAAGATCAGCGATGGACAAAAAAAGTATTGGACTGGATTCCACGAGAGGAAAAACGCCCACAATGCAGACCGAAATCACGGTGGATTGATGATATCATCAGATTTGCAGGAGTGACATGGAAAAGGAGCCATGGACAGAGAGTGTTGGAGTAATCTTGGAAAGGCCTTCATCCAGCAGTGGATTGATAATGGCTGATGATGATGATTATATACACCAAATATATCCAATTACTATTCTGCTTACAAGGTTAATTACACTCACTAACTAACTATGACACAAACTTCTATAATCATTTCCGGACAATCTGTCTATCTGCTACTAAACAAATACTTAAAGTTCTCTAATTCAGTCCACACTTGATTATTACTTTATGAACTTCCTTTTCTTATCTAACGGGGAACAAATATCAAAATTTCTACATTACCATGTCCGCAACAGGATCTTTAGATCGGTCTAGTTCTACCTTCTTTGACCAAACACGACATGCAACATCCATACGCTTGCTTCTACATGGTGGGAATTTAGCTAGTCGTCCATTCAAACATCTGCTCTGCTCCTGGCATTATATCCACGACATTCTGGTTCTGCTTGGCAGAATACCATTCCTGGTATTCTGCCATGATTCATTTAGACAAAATCTCCAGCGAAAGAACGTGGGCAGCACATGCCGATATCTTGTGCTTAGTGCCATCCAGAACTTCGATCATCAAGGAGATAAGCTCACTGTCCGGCATTGGAATAACATCTTGAATCTATCTGAGATCTGCCGGTCCATGGGAGGGAACGAACAAGCAAAAAACGGAGAGAGGGAGGGGTGCAAACTCCTTTTATTCTACTTTTTATCTCTACCCTTGGCGCCCTCTTTTGGCCCGAGACTGACCGCCGCAATACAGTACTTCACGTGATTTTGTATGTCAGGTTGGAAACTTTTGGAACCTACCTTGCAGCCAAGCAGGCCAAAGGAAATTTGAGGAAAATCCTTGTCTGTGGAGATAGATGACATCGTTATCATTTGGAAACATACCCACAAAGACCTTGAAGATTTTGTACATTTTCTGAATAATCAATAACTGAAAATCGAATTAACATTACATGTAGAAAAGGATGGAAAATTGCCATTCCTAGACATCCTTATCAAAAAAAAAAAAAAAAAAAACCCGCTGGAAGAGGCAAGCACCTACATGGAAGCTTGTTCCATCACCTTCGACAAAAATTAGGTATAGCAAAAACATTAAAAATAGAGCTTTAAATGTACTAATAAATGATTAAATTAAAAGAAAAGAATTTCATATCCTATTTAATCAATTCTTCCAAAATGGCTACTAAAAAAAGGTACTAAAGAAATTTTTTTCTGATGAACCATCCCAAGATAACCTAGAAATTAATTATAAAGGCAAAATATTCATACCATACATTGGAAATGAATCAAGAAAAATAACTCAAATATTAAAACCAGTCAACATCTTATGAGCCTTCCTAAGTTCCCCTAAAGACAAAATTCCATTTTATAAACATCCTGGAATATACAAGATACAATCTAGAATCCAGCACCAAGGGAGGAATTACTCTGCTTATGACATTTACAGGAATTTACTGTGAAGTTTTGTTGGATTCAAGTTAAAAATTGATGAAAAAACTGATTCTATAGTGAGACATTTATGTTTGAAATTTATATAATTTGCTTTACTTGTAAGATTAAAATGTATATGGTACTTGGGAAACACTAACACACAAACAGAGTTACATCCATGCATTCCATAATTACATTGATATTTATTTGTAAATAAGATATTAAGTTTGCATTTATTTCATCTCTCCCTGAAACTTTGGTTATCTTTTTTTTTTTGTTAAATTTAGATGGTGTTGATGTTAGATGATGAAGGTTGGTGGAGTAGTGAGATGAAGAGCTGTAGAGTAGATGCCCTCCCTCGATGAGTCTTTGGACTCCCTGGAGGTGTGATGTAATAATAATAATAATAATAACAACAACAACAAGCTTCCCCCCCCCCCCAAGGAACACGGCCTTGTTGTGGTGTTGGGACTTGTGTGCTGCAATATCACTGAAGCACACGAGTCCCATCACTGAAGCACACGGCCTCGTTGTGGTGTTGGGACTTGTGTGCTTCAGTGATATTGAGAGCTATTCTGGTATTAGCATAGCTGCCAGCAGGGCCACCCTTGTCAGACAGGTCTCAACTGAGGAGCCAGACTAACAGTGTTCCATCCCCCATCTTAATGGTGAAAACTAAGAAGAAATCCATACTGGATCAGATGTTGGGGATCCTGGGCATCAGGCGACAAGTGGCCTACAGGACCCAGCTCTCCTTGCTGAGCAATCAGAGCAGGAAACTGAAAAGCAACTGGAAGAAACAAAATGTAAAAAATGGACTGTAGAAGAAAACAGAACATATGAAATGCTTTTACAGATCAACACCAGAAAAATGGTAACCGGAGAGTTCATTGAAAAGGCAATTAATTGAAAGATAATTCATTGAAAAGGCAATTAATCGAATGAACAATTCATCGAACGACAATTAATCGAATGAACAATTCATCGAACGACAATTTGTCGAAAATGCAATTCACCGAAAATTTTAACTTTTCGAAAATGTTATGATAAAAGTGATCCATTTAGAACAAATACTGAACTGTGAAGTGAGAAAGCAATGCTACTTTAATGGGGAATAATTATAGAACAGTATGGTTTCTTATTGTCTTTCTTGTCCGATAACTGTTTCATGTCTGTTCATGGGACTGATTTGCTTGTTCTGGGAGGAAAAGCCCAGCCTACGCAGGCTCCATTATTATTATTGTTACTAGTAGTAATATGCGACTTCAATACAGAAATTATTATGGGATGAATAAAAGTTTCAAATAGCGAATTTGATTCAGATTCGCTATTTGAAACTTTTACAAGAAAATGTTGAACCATTACAGTTTTCAGTTCAGCTGTATTTGGGACAGCAAAGGAATAACGTGTCCAAATTATGTATTACAATAACTCTCTGACATAGCGGAATTAGTAGAAGTTATCGGTACAAGAAGCTGCTGCACGTTCCAGTTTTTGTTCTAAATGAATCACTTTTATCATAAAATTTTCGAAATGATATTAGCAATTCTGCTTTGGCTGAATCAATTTAATGAAATTTTAGTTAAAATTTAAGGTGATTTGGTTTTTTGATGTATTGCATTTTCGACGAATTGTTGTTTGATGAACTGTTCATTCAATGAATTGCCTTTTGATTAACTGTTTTTTTCGATGAATTTTCATGGAACCCAGAAAAACGGGGTTTTAAAAAGTGTATGCATTTAATTCGGAAACAAAAATTCCCAGGATCTACAATAACAGAACAAAGACTTACGGAACAAAAGAATTTAATTTTCCCTAAGAAAATATTTACTGAACATGAACTGCAAGAGTTACATAATAAACCAACAACTCCAGTAACAGCAAATCATCAGGAGGCAACTATAACAAACTTTGAAATTCAACTCAGTAAGCATCAAGCTGACAACATACCTCAGAATGTTTTGACAGAAGTGCAGTGTAAAATGAAGCCAGGGATATTGGAACATATGAACTCCATAAACGACCATATAAGACTATCACCATTAATAGCTTTACATAAATCTAAGCTTAAACAGCTCCTCTTGGATGCAAATGCTATGATAAAAACTATCACAACTAACAGTATAAAGGAACCAAATCAGCTCCTATACAGCACAGCCTATATCATTATAGTGAAGCTTGGTTGCAAAAATCAAGATGAAACAATCTGCACCATGGAAAATCTGGTTGGAACGAAAAGTCAATAAACTTTGAGCTGATCTGAGCAACTTCATCATCAAATTCCTGATATATACCTTCAAGGGGGTGTACAGGATATGATGGCACTACATGAAAAACTACATTGTTACTAACTTCCTATCTAGTATTTTCCTCAAAATCAGTCTGTTACCTGTCAATACTCCAACATTATCAGATCTCATATTTCTATCTTCTAAGGCACTTTTTACTGTATCAATCCACCCATATCTTGGTCTTCCTTGGGTTTTTTCCTGAAAACCTAGCAGAGAACACCTGTTTTCCTAATCTTTTCTCTCCCATTCTGTTTAAGCGACCATACTACCTGAGATTAGCTCAGCTAACGATGCTGACAATGTCAAGTTCTTTCCTAATATCCTCATTTTTAATATGATATTGCCATTGATGCGATCTGTTCATGTCTATCTGTTCCTCTAATCTTTCTCAGGACTCTCATATCTACGGTCTCTAGTCTTTGGTCAAGCGTTTTACATCTGACCCAGCTCTCAGATCCATAAGCTAAAATTGGCTTGAATACTGTCTTGTATACAGCTAATTTAGTGTTTTGACTAATTTCTCTCTTATTCCATATAAATTTATTCAGTTGACTTCCTACCATACTGGCTTTGTTGATTCTGTTGTCCATTTCCATATTTAAAAATCGTGGCTAAGTAGCTGAAATGTTTTACTTGTTCTATAGGTTCTCCATTTATAATGCAGTTGATATTTTCAATGTTTCTGCCTATTTTCATTGTCTTTGTCTTTTTAATGCTGACCTTCATACCATATCTATTACAACAGTTATTCACTTTAGTCAGGGAATCTTGCAGACTTGTAGTGGATTTATTTAGAAGTATAACATCATCAACATAAAGCAAAGAGCTGAGATCAACATCACCAATTTTGATATCAGGTTTAATACCACTTTCCTTCATAATGTGATCCATATAGATAATGAATAACAGAGGGTATAATGTATATACTTGTCTGACAGATTTAACATTAAACCACCTATTGCTTGATATAATGCCCCATTGACACCATATAACTGTAGCGTATTGAATAGCTTCTCTCTTGACACCTTGTCATATGCCTTTTCCAGATCGACAAAACTTAAATACGGATCGTTGTTATATTTCCATGATTTCTCAACTATCTGTTGTAAAGTGAAAATCAGATCCTGAAAGCCTCTATTTGGCCTGAATCCAGCTTGTTCTTCACCAAGCTTCTTTTCCACAATTCTTCTCAGGTATACTTGCATATATCTTACCAGGAACACTCAATAGAAAAATTACCTCTGTAATTCTCACATTCAGTTTTATTTCTCTTTTTATATATGGGTACTACTCCAATCATCTGGAATTCGTCCCTCTGTCCAGGCTTTCTGAACTATGCAGTGCAGTCACTGTAAGACTTTTATACTTCCATACATGAGCATTTCTAGTCAAACATCATCTATTCCTGCTGCCTTTCCACATTTCAGGCTTTTGATGGCGTGTTTTACTTCAAGTATGAATATGTATTCCTAATTGCATGCCTGATCATTGTTTTTACCACCGTACTTTCATCACTCCTTGTTTCATTTAGTAATTTTTTGAAGTAATTACTCCATACTTCAAGAATATCTTTTTCTCCTGTTTTCATGTCAGCTTTATCATTTCTAATTCCTTTTACAGTACTCTTTCCTCCATTTCTGAGCTTCTTCAACAGCCTCCAGAATATCTTGCCACTTCTTGTTATTTATTTTCTATGTTCTTACCAAAGTCCTCCCATGACTTTTTCTTAGCTAGTTTTACACAGTGTTTAGCTTTCTTACATTTGTCTCTGTATTCTCTAAGAGCACAAGCTGATTTATTTGCTAGGAGCTTTTGTTATGCTTTCTTCTTTTCCTTTATTGCCTCTTTAACTTCCTTTGTTCACCATGTTGTTCTGATTTTTCTATCCTTGCAAAGTACCTCACCACATGCTTCTCTGGCTGAATCAGTCAATGTTTTCTTCAGGATTTGCCACTGACTCTCCAAGGTTTGGTTCCTGTTCTCAAACTCTTTCCTTTTTTCTTAAATAATGTTTGTGTATTTTAGTCTACAGTTCACATCTGAGAGCTGCTCAACTTTTATTTGCTTTAAAACTTTCTTACATCTTATTCTTTTCAATATGAAATTCAATTTTATCCTGCTCAAGACTAAATAGTGATCACTTCCAATTTCAAATCCTCTGTACACTCTGGTGTCCTGCACCAGGGAGAAAACATCACTATCAACAATAACATGGTCAATGAGACTTTTCTTATTCCTTGCCTCTTCTCTCCATTTAAATTTGTGCACATTTTTATGTTGGAACATGGTGTTAGTAATAACCAGTCCATGTCCTGATTAGAAATCCAACAGGTATTTGCCATTATTATTAGCTTTGCTCTTTTCTCCAAATTTTCCAATATATTTTTGTGTCTGACAATCATTTCCTACTCTGCTATTTAGATCCCCAACAAGGACCAACTTTTCCTTTTTAACTGTCAGTTGCTTTCTCTAAAGCTTAAGAAATTCCTCCACTTCTACCTTAGTAGAACCATCTGTGGGACCATAGGCACAAATAAATCTCATTGTCCAGTTTCCATTCTCATATTTACCCATATCACTCTACTTGAGACTGCCTGCCATTCAAGAAGATTATCCTCATATTTTGTGTTGAATACTATGGCTACTCCTTCTTTTCCTTGATTGTCATTGTCTGAATATAACATTTTGTATTTATTGCTCAGAAAGATCTCACCAGTTATTGCCTTTTTTGTTTCAGTCATGCCAGCATGAAATTTTGTCATGTTGTACCATCATTCTATATTTTGGTTTAAGCCAATAAAATACAATTTGGTCAGCTAAATCCCAAATTGCCAGCCCATCCTCGTTCGTTCAGTATCCAGGTAGAAACATCTGAACAACTTAAAGAGTTTTAAAGAAGGATATCTGAAAAATAATAACATAAAAAAAACTGATTAACACTAAAACAAAGAATTAGCGACTGCACAGAAAATTAAAAGATATGTAGCAAGAATAAACCAATATGTACAAAATATGCAATTCCGACAGAACCAACGTCAATTTTTTGAGTATCTCCAGATAAATGCAAATGCAAACAATCATTCACCAGAAAAAAAAGAAACAGTCAAATTTTGGAAGTCAATCTGGGATAATCCTATTGAACATAATAAAGATGCCTCATGGATTAAGGAAATAGAATCAGATATAAAACAAAAACAAATGCAAAATGTCATTATCATTAAAGAAATGGTCAGTGTACAAGCTAGAAAAACTGGAATGCACCTGCAAAGACGACCTGCATGGATTTTGATTAAAGCATCTAACCACTCTATGTAAGTTGTTCTGCCATGATCGAATGGCAGAACAATTTAATTATTTGTTACAGTCAGAAGTCAGTAGAAGACAGGATGATATCTGGGTGCACTTTTCTATTCATGAAAGATAAGGATAAGGGTGCAGACCCAAGTAACGTCCAATAATATGCCTACCAACTATGCTTAAGCTGTTCACTGCAATCAGAGTAAATTCCACATACCACTACTTGTCAGATAATCAAATTGATCCAATCGAACAAAAAGGCAGTTTTCAAAAATCTAGAGGAACAAAAAGACCAGATCCTTATTAATAACATGATTCATAGAAATTTAAAAAGACAAAAAAACTAACTTAAACATGGCATGGATATATTATGAGAAAGCATTCGATTCCCTCCCATACACTCCTGGATCCTAAAATCACTACAGATATTTGGAATTAGCAAAAACATTCTGGCTGCTGCTATGAAATCATGGAAAACAACTTTATGTTAATATCTCCAAATCATTCATTACTGAATGATTCAGAGATATTAACATTAAATGTGGGATTTTCCAAGGTGATTTCTTGTCGCCATTGCTCTTCAACATTTCTTTAATACTTTTGTCTATGATTTTTCAGAAATGAAAACTTGAATATGAAATTCCTAAATATAATATTAAAATTTCCCATCTGTTGTATATGGATGACTTGAAGTTATATGAAAAATCAGCCCAGCACATACTCTTTACTGAACACAGTTTCTCTAATGCTTTTTTCTAATGTGCTTTCTTCAATTGCCTGCAGTGGCGTGGGCAGCTGGATGGAGTACACCCAAGATTATACCATTCGATGGTATGGGAATGACAAGCACACTAGAGAGTTCGTCATTCGTGAGGGGGGAACTGATGATAGCTATTCCATGGTGTGAATTAGTTAGAAAAAGTGGACTGATCACAGTTTGTATTTTCAGTCAGGACATCAAAATAGAATTTGGTTTAGATAAATGTGCAATTTTATCAAATAAACGAGGAAAAATGAATGACACTAGCTATTTTAATTTTGATAATGAGAAATATATAAAAGCAATTTCAGCTGATAAACGCTATAAATACCTAGGAATATTAGAAGCCAGTGATATTCTCCACTCGAAAGTTAAACAACAGGCAGCAGCAGAATACACCAAAAGAGTTTGAAATATTCTGAAAACAAAACTAAATGGATTAAACACCATTTGAGCAATGAATTCTTGGGCTACACCAGTGATCCAATATGCAGCTGGCATAATAGATTGGACAAAAAAAGACCTGGACAAATTGGACCACAAAACTAGATTGGTTTTGTGGTCCAATTTGTTGTCCAAACAAAACTAGACAAAATTAATCACTATGCATCATGCATTACATCCACGAAGTGATGTTGAACAGTTGTACCTACCAAGGAGAATAGGTGGATGGGGTCTGCTGCAAGTGAGGCAGAGTGTGGAAGAAGAAGAAATTAACTTAAAAAGTTACATCGACAATAGTTCTGAGCAAATACTTCAAGTAATTACACAAGAGGGCCTTCTAAAATCAAAAGGAAACAAATCCAATTACAAAAAGGAACAGCAAAATAACCGATATGTGCACTGGAAAAATAAACCCTTACGTGGCCAATTTCTTCGAGATACTGAGGACAAAATTGACGTGAACAAGACGTGGCAATGGCTACAATATGGATATATTAAAAAAGAGACAGAAGGATTTCTTCTAGCAGCTCAAGAACAGGCATTACAAACTAATGCAATGAAAGCAAAAATTTTGAATATCAATAATAACAGCAAATGCAGATTATGTGATCAGAAAGATAAGACTGTAATACATCTAATCAGTGCCTGCAGCAAGATAGCTCAAACTGACTACAAATACCGCTATGATCAAGTGACCAAAATAATTCATTGGCATGTATGCAAAAAAATATGGCTTTCCTAATTCTGATAACTGTTGGCAACATAAAATAGACAGCACTGGAAAACAAAATAGCAAAAATTCTCTGGGACTTTAGAATACAAACTGATTGGCATTTGGAACACAATAGACCTGACATCACAATTATCGAACATGTCGATTATTGATATTGCAGTACCCAGTGATAACATGAACAACAAAGAACTGGAAAAAATGAATAAATATCAAGATCTGTCAATTGAAGTTGGCCGGCTGTGGCTTAAACACACCAAAGTCAATCCAATATTTATTGGTGCACTTGGTGCAATTTCAAAGAAGCTATCCAACTATTTACAGGAATTAAACATCAACGAAGCAACCCCATATGATCCACAAAAAACAGCATTACTTGGAACAGTCCATATTTTATGACGCTATCTGACAGACTATTCTTAGATTCTTGGGTAGAATCTGAACTGTTCTGTATCGCCAGTCAAATTTTGTTTAAATGATATCTTGTTTTGACTGTGTATCAATTATGTGAATAAAGTAATAATAATACCAACCTAGATAAATAATATCTGGATGCAAATTTGTTTTATTAACTGGATAACACTAGTTAATAAATTACTTGGTATACAAATAACAAAAGCAATAAAACATGCTAGAAGAGTATACTTACATTGCAGTCAGACCATCATGTAGACTAACAGCACAATATCCTCAAATACACTTTTACATAGTTAGGGCTATTTGTTCTGGTGATACAGCTCTTGTAACAGAACTCAGTTATCTTTGTTGCACCTTTTTAGCCAACTTACAATCCCTATAAAACACAGATGCTCCACTCACATCTGTTCCTCATCTGACACACAGGATCACAACAAACCGATTCCATCTCTTATATCCAAGGTATATCTGAAGGACACATCCCAAAGTGTAAAAAATTTCTATATGTCTGCAACTTAACCTAACTACAAGCAGACTAGAAGTCTGATTGTAGTTAGGCTAATAATAATAATAAATACCCTGTATGCAATTTTTTTTATCATGTTACCTAGCATCAAGCCATTGGGAAACAGCTCTGAAAAAACTGTGTACTAATTGATAACAGTGATTGTATTTTAGTGAAATTTAGTTTATTTTTGATAGTGTAGCATAACTGGAGCTTTGTTACTAATGTTTCTTACTAAATTTCTAACTTGTTCTGAACAACAAAATTACAATACAAATGAGATCTGCACACTGTGTACTCAGAAGATCAAATGCTATTAATAGATTTCATGAAAATGGTTCATTGTCATTAGCATGGCAGAATGTGGAAGGCAGAAAGGAAGACGTGTTTGTAAGGAGACTGAACAGGAGACAAAAGATGATGTGGGTCTGTAAATGTTTTGTTAGAGTAGAAGTTAACAGTGAATGTGAAACAGATGGATCAAAATCTAGCAAGGCTGTGGAAGTGTGAAAGCAAAAATTATGAAATGAGGCTGCTGGGATGAAAGATCTAACGATTCGATTCATCAGAATGAGAAATCAGATTAATATGCACAGTGAAATTAGGCATTTAATGACATTATATATTAAATGGATTTTATATTAGTTCACTGGAGAGGCTGTTGCTAGGAGGAAGTGCAATGAATGATGTAAGCAAGAGATCGGAAGAAGTAAGAGATGAAGTGAAAGATCAGGAGAGTGGAATGAGTGAGAATGAAGTGCTTGTTAATGGAAATAGCAGTAATGTAAGAAGTACTTCAGTCTCACCTGTTCCACTCTTCTGTTCTTTCACATCTCTTACTTCTTCTGATCTTGTACAAGATGGATAGGGAAATGGGAGGGGGGGGAGTCAGGGTGTATACAGGGAGATGTGGCATAAGGAGAGTGGATGTTGGAAGCAATGATGAATGTGTGTAGGGGATAGTCAGCACAAGAATGGAATGGCCTGGGATGTAAGGGGAATAGTTGAATCTGAAGAGATATATGAGGTAAGAGGTGATAAAAGTGATTGGGCATGGGCAGGTGTGGAGAAATTACCACCAATAGATAACATGGGTAGGACTGGTTACAGATCTAAAAGTAAAGTGCTCTGTTTACTTATGAATGCCAGGATTATCAGAAATAAGGGAGATGAAATTGTTTCACATATTGAGTTTACTTACTTATCCAAAAACTATTGGAATAAGTAGAACATGGTTGATTGGATGATATCCTGACAGAAATAGAAACGGAAATATACAATGCTTTTTATAAGAATAGAAAAGGAAAGAAGGAGGAGGGAGTGCTACTGATGACAGCAATAAAATTATGTCCACTAAATTATAGATGCAAGAGGGAAATAGTTGGATAGGGAGAAATAATGATGTTAGTGGCAATGGTTTTGAGGCAGTATGTTGTGAGGTGGAGGTTGACAGGAAGAGATATTTAGTTGGAAGTTGCTATAAGTCAGGAAATATAGAGAGTGGTAATGAAGAAATGTATAAGCAACTTGGGTTAGTGAAGAAGAGGAAGAAATGATCTTAATGGGTGATTTTAATTATGGAGGAAAATGCGACAACACACACACACATTCTCTAATGTAGTGACTGGATCTAAGACACTAGATCATCAGGTGACCTCCTTTATAAGAAGGGCACCTAAGGATCAAGTGTGTTAGATCCGATCACTACAATAGGGGATGTGAGTGTGGTGTCCCATTTTCCTCCAGTTGGTGAAAGTGATCATAAAGTGGCCAGTACTATCAAAACTTCTGTGAGCAAAGGATAATGCTTGGAACTAGAAGGCCAGTGACTATGGAAAGCACAGGAGACAGCTTGAAGCTAGAGCATGAATAAGGAGTTAAGTGGGAAGGGGGGATCTTGAGCACTGACTTAGAGATTTTAACAGCATCAGTGTGTGAATATATTCCAAAGATCTAAAGGTTGGTGCCATGTTGGTGAATGAAGAGATTAAGCATGAAATTTTAAAAAAGGCAGCACTGTGGAGGCAGTACAAGATGAATAATGGTAATATTCAGTTGCACAAAGAGTATAAAAGATAAGCCAGAAAGGTGATTCAGTGGGTAAGGAGAACAAAAATTGTAGGTTGAGTAGAAAGCAACAAATGAGGCCTAGAAAAATCCCAGAGTATTATATTTTTGATATGTGGCAAGTAGAAGGAAGAATGATTATGGTGAGATGATGTTAATGGTAGATTGCACAACAGAGGACACAGTGAAGTTATTCAGTGAGCAGTTCATCATGGTATTTCATCATTATCAGTGTGAAATCATGGGAAGTTAAGTGTAGCAAGAGTGGGAGAAGATGACTTATTGGTGAGTGAGCAAGGGATATATGAAGAATTCAGCTTAATGTCAAAAAGACAATGTGAAATGATGACATATCATCATATGTCTTAAGGGAATGTTCATGGGAGATAGCATCAGGTCTTGCAAGTCCCAAAGTAGTAGAAGAAAGATAAAAATCATTCCACTTCACAAAGATAGTGATAAGACTAATGCTACAAAGTTTACACTAATCTGAATATCTGGAGTTGCAATTAAGGTGTTGGAGAAGTTGGTGATAGAGAAATAGTGGGTTGATAACAGTAGTATTCTCAGTGACTGTCAACATTCATTTGTTAAAAGGAGGTCATACTTTACCAATTTATTTATGTACTATAACAAAATGATGAATGCATTAGACAAGGGAGATGCATATACAGTGGTATACTTAAGTATTATTATTATTAAGAGAGAGAGAGGCCTCCAGGAAGTCAGGGCTTATTGGCGGAGGCCACATACTATCGACACCAGTTGTCATACCTGTTCAATTCATTCACACTACTTGCATGCACACACACATGCAACATCCAGTGGCAATCCATTCCAATCATGAACCACTCTATGAGAGAAAAACCAAGCCCTCACCCCACCCCCCCTCCTGACAGCATTCATTTTCAATTTCCAAGGATTTCCTCTCTTCATTTCTCCACATTCCATAAAATGAAAAATTCCATCTAATGAGCTCCTGTATGGCAATTTCAGAAGTTTGTAATTCTCAATCATATCACCCTTCTTTCTTCTTGTTGGTATCTGCAGGCTACAAATTTTCAATCTGTCTTCATAATTACTATTCCACACTCCTGATATCATTTTCAACAATATCCCTTCCTGTTCTGAGACTGAAATTATATAGCTTGGTCAAAGGAATAGTCAGTGCAGCTGAACACACTTAACATTCATGCTAATATCCCATCAGTCCTTACTGCAGAATTCTTAATCAGTTTGTGCAACAGCTTTAGCACTTCCTCCTCACACATCTGAGTTTCTTCATCCAGTGAAAAGGTAGCAGTAAGCACAATGTTACTCCAGGTTGATGGCTTTTATCAAAATTGCCAGTCGTTAGTTGAACAATCTCTCCTCCATCTCACCCTCACACTAACTGCATTCAGTAGAGTTATTTTTTCACATTCGTTCTTTCTTTTACTTGCAGCATAACGACAGAATTCTTCTGGGTCTTTAGCATGCAGAGCCAATTTCTTTTCATACTTAGTTTTAGCTTTCCATACAACAGTTGTGACACTTCTGGCCTGCTGCTTATAATTTTCACAACTGACAACACCATCCTTATACACACAGTATTCCTTCCATATCACCTTCTTATGAATCTTACAAATTCAGTTTCATTCTTCTCATGAGATTTCACAACTACCCAATTAATGTTCAGATAGTTGAAGTCTCCCATTATGATAACTCATTTCTCACCCATCGTCTTTACTTGGTAATGCATTTCTTTGTCACTAGCAATGATCTACACCCCCTCTATGTATTTGATCTAGTTGGATTCCACCTCACACCAATGCTACATGAAAAACTGTTACTGGTATTGCAGTCATAAGTCTCAATTCTAACTGGATTCAAGTAATGTAATATCATTAGCAACACACCTCCTCTTCTCCTGTCTATCCTTCATAAAAATAATGTATGCTTTACATTCGATACTAGTTAGTATGTCAGCCTCTGATAGCCAGGTCTCACTAATGCCTACAATGCAAGGTCTCAATGCTTTTTTTTGTATACTCTTCTCTGTAGTCTGTGTGACACACTTGGACAACTTGCAGATATCTGTTCTTATCTAGTGCCTTACTTATGCATATATCCTTGCATATGCTTGATAAATCCGAACCAGACACAGCTACAGAACACTGTTGCTCTTACACACAGATTCTTACCATATTGCATAGCTTTTGATAAATTGCCACAGAACAACTTAATAACTAGATAGGAACAGATGAGATTAGATACTATATTACTGAGTTGGATAGGTGACTGGCTGTCAGACAGGTATGAGCAAGTTGTGTATGGGGTACAGTATGTACACTGAAAGAGGAAAATAACTAGTTATGTGCTACAGGGGGGGGGGGATCCGTTTCAAAGTATTGTTATTTAACTTGTATATAATGCTATTAGGGAAGGTTTAACTGATGCAACTCTTTGCAGATGATACCAAATTCGGGAGAATGATGAAGATTCAAGCAGATGATGCGGCCTTGCAGGAGGATTTGAACCGATTGTATGATTAACAAGCAAGTGGAATTATCAGTCCAATGTTGCAAAGTGGAAAATTTTGAAATTTGGTATGCAACAATGGAATGCAAAATATACACTTGGTAGGGAAATTTTGAAGGAGACAGAGGAGATGAGAGATCTAGAAGTGGTGGTTAAGGACTTGAAGTTTGTGGGTCACACTGCACAAGTTGTGAGGTCATCACATTGAATAATGGCAATGATGCATAGGACCATGACATGCAGAAATAAAGAGGTTATGGTTCCAATGCATAAAGCCTCAATCAGGCCTCAGTGTGAATTATTACACAGATTTGGTCACCTGTTTTTATTTATTTTTTTTTAATGATGAGAATATATTAGAAAAGATCTAGAGAAGATTTAACTAAAGTGGTAACTGGGCTTTGGAGTGTTGGGTATGGAGACAAATTGAAAGAATGCAATTTGCAAAGCTTCGTGAATAGGCAGAGGAGAGGGGGAGATTTCATTGAGACATAAGTTGATAAGGAGTTGTTACTGGATTAATCAAATTGTTCACAGAATGGGAGGAGCAGTTAGAACACGAGGCCATTCCTGGAAATTGTATAAGAACATGAGCAAGAAAGTGAGGAGCAGGTTATTTGCCTGGAGAGTGGCTGATGAGTGAAATGCATTGCTTGACAGTGTGATGAATGCAGACACAGTGAATAAGTTTAAAGCACAGTTTGATGAGTTTTGTGTGTTACAGTGTATACTTCCCATAAGTCATTTGAATTCATGGAGATCTGGTGTCAGTAATAATAAATAACAAAGATATTTGAAAAATGGGGTGCATAAGAGTCAAAGCTGTATAACTGGGAGGAGGCCTCCATGTAAAGAATGTGGAGAACTGATCAAGGCTTCTGACCTAATGTCCAATCCACTCCTTCTTGTGGTGCACCCTGTTAGGTATCTACCTGGATACTGAACAAACGAGGATGGGCTGGCAATTTGGGATTTAGCTGACCAAATTGTATTCTTATCGGTTTAAACCACAATATAAAATGATAGTACAACATGACAGAATTTCATGCCCCTGTTGTTTTTGCCAGGGAACCAGGACAAACAGCAAAATGTCAGCTACTGGAAGAAATCATGAAACACACCCTAACTCGACATCACCAGAGTTCAAGATCGGTACTTAAGAAGCCTGAATGGCAAAGAAATGGAACTAGCTGAGAAATTGGATAAGTACCAGATTGACATAATAGGGGTGACTGAAACAAAAAAAGACAAAAACTGGTGAGATCTTTCTGAGCAATAAATACAAAATGTTATATTCAGGCAATGACAATCAGGGAAAAGAAGGTATAGCTATAGTATTGAACACAAAATATGAGACTAATCTTCTTGAATGGCAAGCAATATCAAGTAGAGTGATGTGGGAAAATATCAGAATGGGGAACTGGACAATGAGATTTATTTATGCCTATGGTCCCACAGAAGATTCTACTAAGGTAGAAGTGGAGGAATTTTTTGAGGTTTTATAAAAAGAAACTGACACAATGAAAAAGGAAAAATTAGTCCTTGTTGGAACACAATGTCCCAACATAAAAATGTGCACAAATTCACATGCAGAGAAGAGGCAAGGAATAAGAAAAGTCTCATTGACTATGTTATTGTTGATAGTGATATTTTCTCACTGGTGCAAGACACTAGAGTGCACAGAGGATTTGAAATTGGAAGTGATCCATTTAGTTGTTGTTCTCTTGTCCTTTGAAGAGAATCTTATGTTTTCATGTGCTCCTTGAACTGCTTTGGCTATGTCGATGATTTTGTTTGTATAGAGCTGCTGTTCAGGATTAGGATCTATTTCTTGCAAGGCTGCTGTAATTGCTGGACAGGTAAAGATGTGAGTGGGTGTCGGTTCAGTATTGGGGCAGTTGTTGAAGTTTCTATATGTTCTCGTATCATCTGTATTGATCTTCATTCCTCTATAATGTCCTGTTCGTAGTCTTGCTATCGTGGTGGAGGTTTTTCTGTCAGCATTGATTTTGGGAATTTGATGTTGTATCACTGATTTCAGTGAAATCAGTTTAGCCTTTGCTAGTGTGTTATCATTAGCAAGAGTTATCATGTGAGTTTCTTGGTTGAGTTCTCTGGTCTCTGCTAATTTATCAGCTGCTTCATCGTAATCAATACCTACATGAGCAGGAATCAATTGTAAAATGCAACTTTTCCCTAAACATTTTAGTTGATTTAAGAGTTTATGGGTGTCTTGTGTGACTTGGTATTGCCTCCATAGCTGATCTTGAGTCACTGTAAATTATAATTCCCTCAGATTGTTGAGATGATTGTTGAATGAAGAGTCATAGAAAGAGATCAGCATTTAGTCTTGAGCAGAATAAAATTGAATTTCATATTGAAAATAAGAACACGTAAGAATGTTTTAAAGCAAACAAAAGTTGAGCAGCTCTCATGTGAACTGTAGACTAAAACACAGAAACATTATTTATTGTATATTATCATGTAGAATGCAAAAAATTTATGGTTAAAATTTATGGTCTAAAGTTAGGGGTTCGCATTATATGCGGATCTTAAAAAATATAAGATCTTATTAGACTTGCACACACAATATATACTACCTAATGCCTATGCAACCAAATCTACTTGATCCACTCGCATTTAGCAACCGAGCGCACATCGTATCTGCACATAAAGCCGGTAATGTAAGTAGTGCTAACATCCCGCCCCCCTTGGCGGGATATTAGCACTACTTACATTAACATTATATTTATATTAACGTTACACTTACATTATATCGGTTTAACCACAGTTCATTTTAAATATTATTCGTTAAACAAACCTAGCTTGAAAATGAGCCAACAGAAATGTAAATCTTCATCTTTTGAAGGGATTTAAATTGCACGTGCAATTTGCAGAATAATAACAGTGTTGCTATGAGAGAATTTGGTGTAGCAGAGAGTAATATTAGACTTTGGCGTAAACAAAAAGAGTCTTGAAAAAATCCCCAAAACGAAACGTGCCCGTCGTGGAGATGTAGCAACCTTTCTAGAACTCGAAGAAGAGCTAAATGAATGGATTTTGACGTAACGACAAGATAGCATTATAGTAACAAGAAATGCAATTCGTTTTCGAGCTCTACAACTCAAGAATGGTAAATTCAAGGACACACTAAGTATTTCATCTTGTCTTGCTTCACCTGGGTGGTGCAACAGATTTATGGAATGCAAAGCATTAACATTATGACACCGAACAAAAATTGTGCAGAAGTTACCAAAGCAGCTTGAAGAAAAAGTGGAGTCCTTCCATAAATTTATCATAAAATTACAGAAGTGTTACAGATATGAACTTTCCCAAATAGGCAATATGGATGAGATGCCCATGTACTTTGATATGCCTGGGAATCGAACAGTAAACTCATTTGGTGAAAAGAGTGTCCTCATAAAAACAACGGGACATGAAAAAACCCATTTTACCATTGTTCTAGCATGCATGGCAGATGGAAACAAATTAAAGCCAACAGTGATATTTAAAAGGAAGACAATTCCGAAGCATATGTAATTTCCACCAGGTGTCGTTGTTTGTGCCAATCAGAAAGGTTGGATGGATGAAGGTGTACAATTGTGGCTGTATCAAGTATGGAACATACGTCCAGGCAGCTTGTTACGTCAACAAAGCATGCTAGTCTGGGATATGTTCCGGGTGCATTTAATGGAGGTAAGTAAAGAGAGAGCACGTGAGCTATGTACAGACCTAGCAGTCATACCGGGTGGTCTAACTTCCGTTTTGCAGCAGCTTGATGTCAGCTTGATTAAGCCGTTTAAAGATCGCTCACGTGAAAAATGGAGAGAATGGATGTCATCTGGTTTGGTGAAGATGACAAAGGGTGGGAATTTTCAGAAGCCTGAGATCACCCTAGTCACCAGCTGGGTTAAAGAAGCTTGGGAGTCGATACCATCTGAAATGATTCAACACTCATTTCTTAAATGTGGAATAAGTAATTCAATAGATAGATCCGAAGATGACATCATATACGAAAGCAAGGATGACGCACAACAAAATGGAGAGCATGATGACGATAACTGCTACACTGATGATGCAATGCCTACAGATGAATTTATAAATGAAATGTTTGATGACTCAAAAGATGAAGAATTTAAAGGATTTTGACATTTCGTTTTAAAATAAATATTTCTTTCGTTAATTCGTATTGTATTTTGACATTTTGTTTTAAAATAAATATTTATTTCGTTAATTTGTATTGTTTTATTTATAATGTTAGGGAACAAAATTAACAGATTGCATTATACATGGACATGGCATTTTAGGGTAGTTTTCAAACAAAATTTCTAGTTCGCATTATATGCGATAATATATGGTAAGTAAAAAAAAAAAGAGTTGGAGAACAGAACCAAACCTTGGAGATTCAGTGGCAAGCCCTGAAGAAAACATTGATCGATGCTTTCTTGCAGACAACCTCACCACATGAATTGAATGAACAACAGAAAGGCTTCAGAAGAGAAATGGGAACCATTAATGCTATCCTGGAACTAAAAATACTAATAGAAAGATCACTTTATTAAAACACTTAAGGAACAGAACAACGTAGTTAAGGATATAAATTAAATTAAACTTTAATAAATATTTTCCGATATTTCGGCAACGTCACATTGCCATTTTCTAAAGGAACTTACACAAAAGTTACGTGCACGTAGGCACTACAACACAGAAACTGGGAATGAAGAGATGAAGCTATTGTTCTCCTAACAGTCCTGATGGTGCCCTCTAGCGGATTAAGTAGGTGTTCTTGGCCGTTGGGCTGAAGGTCTGCATATGTAGGCCTCCCAAATTTGGGGCAGTCGCATACAACCAAATTTGTTGAGGTTTGGAGAATTTCTTAGGGCTGAGGCTGATTCCATAAAGAGTCTTTCAAATTTGTATTTGCTACGGTGTATCACTGTAGTTTTCTTCCACCGTATTCTGTGGTGTGTATCCAGAGCATGGTCCGCAAGCCCAGAATGACTGTATTTGTGAAAACGGATGTAGTCCTTGTGTTCCGAAATTCTGATATTCGCTGTCCTGCCTGTTTGGCCAAAGTAAGACAGTTTACAACTGCAAGGGACCTGGTAAACACCAGGTAGGTCTAGGGGAAGTGGTTGGTCTTTAGTGGAGCGAATAAGGGATGCCAATTTTCTGTAAGGTTTGTAACAGGAGGTCAGGTCATGTTTTTTTAAGATTTTGGTAATCTTTTCCGAGGTGCCTTGGATGTAGGGAATAGTGATGGATTTAGAGTAATCCTTGTTGTGGGAGGGGGGATCTGTGGTTTGTAGGTTCTAATATTTTTTGGATTTTTTTGGGAGGGTAGCCATTGGCTGAGAAAGTGTTGAGGATGTGATTTAGTTCAGTGTTTAGGGCCAAGTCGTTTGAACAGATTAGTTTAGCCCTGTTGTATAGTGTTTTCACTACTCCATATTGTTGTGAGGGGGGGGGGGGATTGTTGGTTAATGTATCTGCCTGTATGGGTGGGTTTTCTGTAAACTGAGAAAACCAAGGATCCATTAGGCTGGCAGGTGACTAGTGTGTCTAGGAAAGGGAGGCTGTTGTTTCCTCTTTTTCCAGAGTGAATTTGATTCTGGGGTGTTGGTTGTTTAAGTGTGTTAAGAAGGAGAGAAGTGTTTCAGAGCCATGTGGCCAAATAGCAAACACATCATCAACGTAGCGAAGCCATATGGTTGGTTTTTGTGGGGCAGAGGCTAAGGCTTTTTCTTCAAAGGTCTCCATAAAGAAATTATATTATAATATGGTAAACACCTCTTTGCTATATACAAATGAGTAGAAATTGTAGAACTAATAATATTTTTTTTCCTCTTAATTGGTTAAGTAATCTTTATAATGGAACCACAAAAACCTGTATTTAGTATCTAGAGCTGGGTTTCCAAATTATGTATCATAGTACTGATATACTACTAATTTTGCAACCTTTCTTAGGTGGGAGTCACATAAAAAGGAAATGCTTGGATACAAAAGTTCATGGTTTTCTAATTTTCTATTCGGCATCATATGAACAGTATCTTACCTATCTAAACCATCAGCATCTCGCAATTTCACATACAGAACATCTATTTCTGCAGGATCATCATTCATATATTCAATACCCTCTACAACAACATGTAATGGAGAGCCTTCCAATAGAGACCTGGGAAGAAAAAGATATATAAATAAAACATTTAGTTGGTTTTACTTTAAAAAAAATTACAAATAAAATGCATATTTGAATAACAACAAACAAATCATATCTTAAAAAAAAAAGTCTTCTATTTGGGTATGACCAGTATGAAACTATACTGATGATGTGCCAAATCATTTTTATTTCTACCAACAACTTATTTCTAAAATGCATGCAAGACTTTTCATTAATAATTTACAATATATTATTTTATTAATGTAATAATAATTTAATTTATTTTCTATATACCCCTGAGGGTACATATTCAATCTTCAAAACAACGACCCTTCAATTAACCAACCTTTGCATGCCAACTGACTTCCCTGTAGAGCACCATGTTATAGTACTTTAATTATTCAACCTTTTAATTATCTGAGCTCATCATTCAGATAATTGAAGGGCAAGATAGATTAATGGTTAGATTACTGTATTACTTATTTCATATTATAGTTGCCTCTCACAATAGTAAACATTGCTCCCTTTAGCAAACCACTGAGAACTCCTAACCACCATCTACAAATAACAATGATGAAAGAAATTCATTGTAGCAAACTATTCCTATTATTTTTGAGGAAATTACAATGTATATTGAATATTAATTACAATAACTTTAATTAATATTTCTGATATTCTGGCAAAGTGACATCATCAGAGAACACAGAACAGTTATATGTGCATGCAGTACTAACAATGAGGCTGAAGCAAGGCAACTTGGTTGGGCCTACTGTACTAAATGGCAACTCCCTAGTGGACTAAATTGGGTAGTTTGGCCGTTGGACTAAAGATCTGAGGACAAGCATTTTCCAGTTTCATGCACCCAAATTTGTTGATGTTTGGAAAGTTTCTCAGGGCAGAGGCAGATTCTAGAAATAGTCTCTTATGTTCATATTTGCTACAGTGGAGTAGAGTGGCCTTCTTCCAGCATATCCTGTGGTGGGTGTCCAAAGCATGGTGAGCAAGTCCAGAATGGCCATAATAGTGGACCAATATCAGAAATTCTGATATTGGCTGTCCTGCCTGTTTGGATGCAGTAGGACAGATTGCAACTGTAAGGAATCAGGTAAACACCTGGTAGGTCTTTGGTGGAGCAGATAAGGGATGCTAATTTTTTATATCTGTAAGTGGCTGTAAGGTTGCATTTCTTTAGGATTTTTGTTAATTTTTTGAATATATGGAATGGTGACAGACTGTGTGTAGTCACTATTCTGGCGGTAAGGGCGGGGTTGCAGTTATGGAGTTTTAATATTTTTTTGATTTAGTGGACACTGTAACCATTGGTTAAGAAAGTGTTGAGAATGTAGTCAAGTTCAGAGCACTGGGCAGAAATCACATTGCATCAACACCTCTCAATGGCCATCACAATGCTTTGTTTTAATTAGACAGTGTTTTTTTTGTCCTTTATATATATATATTTTTGTACATTGCATTGAGGGTACATGAGGAATCTGCTGATGATAATGACAATTACTAGCTTCAACTTATCAGAACTGATATATTTTGTCCTGTTATATAGTTTTTATAATCCCATACTGTTGGAGGAGAGAGGGGGGGATGACTATAAGCGAATGTATCTACCAGTATATGTGGGTTTTCTGTAAACAGAGAAAGCCAGGGATATATTAGGCAGGTGTGTAATCAGTGTGTCTAAGAAGAGAAGACTGTGTTGCTTTCCTTTTCTAAGGTGAACTGGATCCTGGGATCTTTATTTTTTAAATGTGTTAAGAAAATGTTGAGAATATTCATTAACATGAATAATGCTCTACATATCATATGCAAAAGTGGGTTTGTGTGGGACAGAGTTTAAGGCTTTCTCTTTGAAAGTCTCCATGAAGTCACATGTCAGTGTGAGGTTTACTATACTGGCTTTAAAGTGGGCTGAGTTTTTTTTTTATGTGTGAAGGAGCATTGCCAGTATATTTTGAGAGCACTTTGGCCAAATGTTTGGCTAATTCACATGTCGGTGAACAATGGTATTCACAATGGAGCGTAATGTTACATTTGTTTATACATTTTTAGTAGCCCATATATATCCAGGAGAAGGTGGGTCTAGAGTTATATGGTTTTTATCAGTGACCACCACAGGCCAAGAGGTGACCTTTTTAATGAGCCTGTAAAGTGTTCAAATCGGCATATTGGTGGGATTATGGTCTAAAGGAAGGTAGATAGAGTGATCTCTAAGAAGCAAGCTGACCTGCGTAATCTTTTTGGTTTAAAACTACAGTAGCATTCCTCTTATCCACTTTTATAATTACTATTCTATTGATGTTATTATTTTTTTTTTTATTTCCAATCAAGCTTCATATTCTTTCCTTGAAGATGTAGCCATTGCACTCACACATGCAACTGGACTACATCCAGTTCCACCATTACAGCCATTCTGGACTTCTTGACCATGCTTTGGACGCCCATCACAGGATACACTGGAAGGCCATTTTACTCCACAATAACAAATACAAATATTAGAGAGTATTCCTGGAATCTGCCTCAGCCCTGACAAGCTTTCCAAATGTTAGATTGTAATTTCTTCTCAATCACGTTATATCATCTTACAATTCTCTCTCTTTAGTATTTAACTGGTTGCAGGCTGATATATCAATCGAATATGAAGAAAATTTATATTATACTGTGCCACTCCATATTCTGAATTGCAAGAGCAATTTAGATAAATCAACCTTCAACTGTATTAGGTTATCATAAGCTAATTTTAGGCCAAGGTTTTTATTCTTACTACATAGGGCTCCCGCTAAGATTCGTATTATTTTAATGAGCGGTGCAATGAAACAATCAGGCAAATACAAGATTCAATTCAAAAAAATTATTTAATGCAGTTACATAAATTACATCATTCTAGTAGCAAGACTTATACGTTGGTTAGACATAACTGGTAATTAGTTTACGGAATTAACAACGCATATAAAGTATATTAATTAAAGGTAACTTTAATGAATAACTTCTATATTTCGGCAATGTCACATTGCCATCTTCAGGAACATAAAGATATGGTATGTGCACTCAGGAACTAACACAAAGCAAATGAGGAAGAAAGCAAGAAACTAATATTGTTCCTAAAGTCCTAATGGTGCCCTCTTGTGGGCTAATTTGGTGGTCTTGGCAGTTGGGCTGAGGTTCTCATAATGAAAGTCTCCCAAATTTGGGGCAGTTTCATGCACCTAAATTTGTTGAGGTTAGGAACGTTTTTTAGAGCTGCTGAAGATTCTTTGAATAATCTTTCGTATTTAAACTTGCTGTGATGAATTATTTTTGTTTTTCTTCCAACGAATTTTATGGTGGGTATCTAAGGCATGGTCTGCCAGCCCAGAGCGGCTGTACTGGTGAAACCGGATGTAGTCTTGGTGTTCTGAAATCCTGATATTTGTTGTTCTGCCTGTTTGGCCAAAGTAGGACAATTTGCAGCTGCAAGGGACCTGGTATACACCAGGTAGGTCTAGGGGAAGTGGTTGGTCTTTGGTAGAGCGGATAAGGGATGCCAACTTTTTATATGGTCTGTAACAGGAAGTAAGGTCATATTTTTTGAGGATATTGGTTATTTTCTCAGAGGTGCCCTGGATGTAGGGGATGGTGATAGACTTGGTGTAATCTTTATTGTGGAAGGGGGGAGGGGGGTTGTGGTTTACAGGTTTTAGTATTTTTTGGATTTTTTTTGGAGTTATAGCCATTGGCTAAGAAAGTGTTGAGGATGTGGTTTAGTTCAATAGTCAGGGCCTTGTCATCTGAGCAGATTAATTTTGCCCTGTTATATAGTGTTTTTATCACCCCATATTGTTGTGAGGGGGGAGGGATTGCTGGTGAATGTATCTGCCAGTGTGGGTGGGTTTTCTGTAAACAGAGAAAACCAAAGATCCATCAAGCTGGCGGGTGATTAAAGTGTCTAGGAAGGGGAGGGTGTTGTTTTCCTCTTTTTCTAAGGTGAACTGGACTCTGGGGTGTTGGTTGTTTAAGTGTGCTAGGAAGGAGTGGAGTGTGTCTGAGCCATGTGGCCAAATAGCAAACACATCATCCACATAACGAAGCCAAATAGTGGGTTTTTGTGGGGCGGAGTTTAAGGCTTTCTCTTCAAATGTCTCCATAAAGAAATTGGCCAAGGGTGGGGAAAGTGGTGAACCCATGGCTGTCCCCTCTATCTGTTTGTAGAACTTTCCTTGCCAAACGAAATAGCCTAAGTTCATTGTGAACTGAAATAGGGCTGAGATATCGGGAGGAAACTTGGCTTGGATGAGCTCAAGGGTTTCTTTGAGTGGGACATTAGTGAATAGGGAGGAGACGTCAAAACTGACCATTATGTCAGTGTGTTGGAGTGTGAGGTTTTCTATACTGGCTTTAAAGTGGGCTGAGTTTTTTGTGTGTGATGGTGTGTTGCCAGTGTAGTGTGCCAGTGTAGCTGGCAGACCATGTCTTGGATACCCACCATAAAATTCGTTGGAAGAAAACAAAAATAATTCATCGCAGCAAGTTTAAATACGAAAGATTATTCAAAGAATCTTCAGCAGCTCTAAAAAACGTTCCTAACCTCAACAAATTTAGGTGCATGAAACTGCCCCAAATTTGGGAGACTTTCATTATGAGAACTTCAGCCCAACTGCCAAGACTACCAAATTAGCCTGCAAGAGGGCACCATTAGGACTTTAGGAACAATATTAGTTTCTTGCTTTCTTCCTCATTTGCTTTGTGTTAGTTCCTGAGTGCACATACCATATCTTTATGTTCCTGAAGATGGCAATGTGACATTGCCGAAATATAGAAGTTATTCATTAAAGTTACCTTTAATTAATATACTTTATATGCGTTGTTAATTCCGTAAACTAATTACCAAATTACATCATAACACAGTATTCCAACAGGGACATTATAATAAAATGAATATAAAGCTCTCATTAAGATTCTAGTATACTACTCAGCTGAGCTTAAACTTTATAATTAAAGATTATATTTAACAGATCTTATTCTTCTTATTACAGAGAACTTCTATCATAACCTTACTCTGATCAAGGTTACATCTCAAAACATTTAAATATCAAATCAGTTCAAGATATTCAGAAAGAATACAACTCGTGAACCATCAGACATTTATTTGTAATTCTCTAAGCTCAATTAATGAAAATTAGTTCTTGTAAGTTCGAGATTCCTAAATTAAAATAATTCAATTCAATAAAATAGCACTTGTCACTTGAAGATGGAAAAGTCTTAGCACATCACACATTAAATTTTGACTCGCTGAATGCAACAACTAGGAACAATTTACTTTCGGCAGAATTAATTTTCGTTACTTCTCACTAAGTATAGTATAGGTAATCTTACCAGAATATACCTTCATACATCTTAAGGAGATCGAACAACAATTTTTAAATTCCTTGCTGACTTTTACTTTGTAGTAACACAAACTTAAAAGAATCTTCCATTTCCGCGACTGATTTATAGACTTGGGAGAATATAACCTTTATGCACTTGGTTTAAATTATCCACCTTTTTCTTCTTTTTCTTATATGTATTACCTATTTCTAGCACTATTTCACTCTTAGGGGTTAGGAAGTTTTGGTAAAAATCCAACTCAGAAAAAGATAAGTTAAATTGCCATGCGATTTCCAATCCTTTAAATTCCGTTTTTGGCACGTCAAAATTTCCCTCTAGTCTCCAGCTACCATTCTCTATACTCCCCTACTCAATTCTCCCTTTACTTTTGTTTTCGTATCCATTCCTTCCCTTTTCCTGCCAATAACTGGTTCTCACCGGTTAGGCTCACATCAAACTTGTTTTTCCTTTCGTATATTTCACGCTTCAACACGCGCTAGGAGAAATTTGCATGTTTTCTCACAACAACCAATCAAATGATATTACAAGAATAAAGCAAATAAAATAAATGACACTTTAATATAGAGGCTTTTCATGTCTATAATATATTTTAAAATTACATAAATAAAATTAACTAACAAAACTCAAAAGGAATTACATGAATAACATTTTATAAGCAAGAGACTAACAAAATAGATTTAAATAAGTCCTGGTCATGATATGGTAGGTCATGTTAATTATGAATGAAGTATTATTATTTACAAATATCTTCATTCACAATTTAACACAAACATCAACCAATTTGGGTGCATGAAATCACTCCACATTTGGAAGGCACTCATTTTTAGATATCCAGCACAACAGCTAAGACCACCTCACACTTTGGGAAATGCTGGCTTAGACACTTGACACCCCCCCCCCCCAACACAACACCACACACACACACCTCAACAATCAATATCCAAGAATCTCACATAGAACAGAGATTAGTATAACATTTCTAGATATCTTAAGACAAGTCTGTCTTTCTTTTACAGTATATGGAAAACATACATAGGAGAGATAAGTTCATAAACTTTCCCATCATGCACTCTCAGCATTATAGTATTACTAAAAGTAACTAATAGAGACATCAATGTCTGTTCCAATGAGCATTCCTCATAGCTGAACTTAACTATACACACACACACACACACACACACACACACACTACCCTTTCTTTCTTAACGAATGGACACAATTCCAACAGAACTAGTAAAATAATCCTTTCTCGGTCCTTTGCCTTCTCTACATATTGATAATAGTAATAGTAATAGTCACTATGTCTGGGATATGTCAAAAAAAAATAATAATAATAAAATAAATAAATAAATGCAGCTTCTGTACTGCCTTCAAACTCATTTGAAATGGGCTGCCAATATCCATTACCCTAAAGATCAACTACTTTCTTTATCAATTCCAGGTATATATGGGATTCCCTGTTGTATCTTTTTGTTGTCGAAAGTAGCAACCTTCATTAGTGTTGTGTCAACTGTTTATGACATTTGTTTAATTAGAAGTCGAGTTATAGTGCCAAGAGTAACAGTGTGTTTTGACAAACGGTTGGTCGTCATGATATTCATGCCATGCACGATGAATTCTCATTATCAATCACTTCAAAACTTTGAGATAAAACTCACCACTGACAGTTTGGCCAGGTGGAAAAAATTCTTTGTGGATAATGCCCTTGGAATCATAGAAACAAATCAGCATTGGCTTTACTTTTGACTTCTCCAAGCGACTTTTTTTTGGATGCCCCTCTTCTGGTGGTCTCCACTCAGCACTCTGGTGCTTTGTTTCGAGCTCATACTCAAAATACCACGTTTTATTACTAGTAACAATCGCTTCAAGGAAGTTTGAGTCCTTACAAGCGATTTTAATGAGGTACTTGCAGTGTTCAATTCGATACATTTTTTGGTCGTCGGTCAACCCGTGGAGAACAAATTGCGAATTCAATTTACGAAGGCCCAAACTCTCGGTCAGAATGTTGTGCACAGTTGATTTTGGAATCCAAAATTCATCTTCAATCAATCTCATGGATGATTTCAGGTTTTCTTTGAAGAAATCACACACTTTTTTGGATGTTAACTTCACTCAGTCCAGTTTTTGGACGGCCTGGCTTTTCGCTGTACTCAAGCGTCTCACGACCACTTTGAAATCGCTTCAACCACTTGTAAATTCTAGTACGGGATAAGCATTCATCACTGCATGCTTTTTGAAGCATTTGATGCATTTCGGTAAAACCTTTACCAAGTTTAACGCAAAAGTCAATAGTAGCTCTCTGTTTGAAACTCATTTTTCGACATTCGTCAAAACACACTATCACTCTTGGCACTATAACTCGGCTTCTAATGAAACAAATGTCACGCCAGTCTGGTTGGTCGAGTGGTTAGTGCATCTGCTCTCCAGTCAAAAGGCTACGTGTTCAAATCCCGCTGTGGGCATGGATATTTGTGATTGTCTGTGAAGATACTAGTGGTGGTGGGCAGTAGATGGCATTGGTGGAGACAGAGTTGTAGAGCAGGTGCTCTCCCTCAATGAGTCTTTGTCCCTGGAGGTGTCACGTAATAATAAATAATAATAATAAACAGTTGACACAACACTAATGAAGGTTGCTTCTTTTGACAACAAAAAGATAGAACAGGTGGCGCCACTAGTTTATTCTATTTTCGAAAAGTCCACTTTCTTTTTGGACAGAGGTATATGTGTGTGTGTAAATATATATATATATATATATATATATAAAATAACCAAGTTTATAAAATTACTTGGTAACCCTAATATGTGTGTGTGTAAATATATATATTACACATTTATTTTTATTAAATTTTTTTTATTAGATGTCAGGCTAGCATAAATGATTAACAAAACATTTACATTTAGCTTACTTTTGTGTGGCATCATTTAGCGTGTGTCCTGTACATATTTATGTATTCCTGATGATGACCATGATATAGAAATTGAACGCTGAGTGTAATTTGCTTCAGTAAAGTAATTACTCCAACGTGAGAGTTTGTCTTCATTAATTATACACAGCAAATAGTAGAAGCAATGTCTAAATGTATTTCAAGGGTCAGAAAGTTAAATAAGGTAGGTACAAAATGGATGAATGAAGAGATTAAGCATGCAATACAGAAAAAGAAGGCAACATAAAATGAGTGGTCATATGGAGGCAACATAAGATGAGTCGTCATACTTAATTTAATGAGGAGTACAAAGAACATGCAAGGAGAGTTATTGGCTTGGTAAGGGTAGCAAAAGTACAGTATAATCAGCAATCAGCAAATGAAGCCAAAAAAACCCAAAGGGAGTTCTTTCGATATGTAGCCAGCAAAAAAATAAATAAAAAAGAATGATTATGGTAGGATAATTGACCGGAGAAAATAGCAAAAGGGCAACTGCTGTGAAGGATATAGTTGAGAGATTTAATGAGCAGTTTTTCAAGGTTTTTCATGCTTGGGAATGTGACATCACCATTAGAGATTCTGAGAGCAGTGGATGATAAGGAGAAGAAATTGACTGTGTGTGAGTAAGAAGTATATGGGGAATAGTGCAAATTTGATGTTAATAAGGTGTCCCACAGCCTTATTAACATCAAATTCAAATAGTCAAGTTTTGAATTTGAGTGGAAGGAAGACAAAATTGTACTGCTTCATAAGGAAGGCAACAGAATTCAAGCATCAAATTATAGGTCGATATGAGCATATCAGGTGTTGTGGTTAAATTGTTGGAGAGGCTAGTAAGAAACAGAATCCAGAATTGTGTGGGCAGTAGTGGTATTATCTTTCATGGACAGCATGGATTTGCTATAGGGAGGTCATGTTTTAGTATTCTACTGTCTTATTACAATAAGGTAATAGCTGTACTGGATGAGGGAGATGGATATATAGTGGTATATTTAGATTTTGTAAAGGCTTTTGATAGATTACTACATAGTAAGTTGACAGTCAAACTAGAGTGGGGTTGAATATTAGACTGGTGCAATAGATTGGAGATTGGCTATCTGATAGATATCAGCAATGTATGGGAGAGCAATATCCTAGAAGAGGAAAGTCACTAGTGGTGTGCCTCAGGGGTCTGTTTTAGGGCCATTGCTGTTTAATCTGTATGTTAATGATACTGGGAAAGATTTGAAGGGGATATGCAGCTGTTTGTAGATGGTGAAAAGTTGGACAACCTATGTGGAGATGAGAACAGATGTTGTGACCTTACAAGACATGAATAGACTGAGTGAATAGGCATGGGAGTGAGGATACCAGTTCATTGTTGTGAAATGTAAGGTTTTAAAATTTGGAAAACAAAATGGGATGTAGAATTTACTCCTGGTGGAGATATATTACTGAAAGTGGAGAAAATAAGAGATCCTGGGGCGATGATGGGTAAGGATTTAAAATTTAGAGAATACATTGCCAAAACTGTGAGGACAACACAATGAATTCTGGCTATGATGCAGAGGACATCGACTTGTAGAAGTAAGGAGATTCATGTTCCATTGTATAAGGTCTTGATTATGCCACATATGGATTACTGTGCACAGATGTTGGTCACCTGGTTTCCAAAAGGATGAAGAGATATTGGAAAGAGTCTAGAGGCAATTGGTTAAGGTAGTTTCGAGCCCTGGAATGCTGAGAATGAAGAAAGGTTGAGAGGATGCAATTTGCAAAATCTAGTGGATAGGAGTGATATGATAGAGATGTACAAGTTGGTATGGGATTGTTATAAGTTTGATGTTGAAGAGGTTTTTCATAAAATGGTAGGATATGGGTAGGGGGGAACAAAAGGTCATCCATGAAAGCTGTATAAGAAGGGCATGAGCAAGGGAGTGAGAAGCAGTTTTCTTGCGTGAAGAGTTCTGAATGATTGGAATGCAATGCCTAAGAGTGTGGTGTCTGCAGAAAATTTTTATATTTAAGACACAGGCACTTCCACTTACCCCATCTATATTTGGATCAGGCAAGTGGGAATGTGGATACATGGTGATAGAATTATTTTTATCTTGTGGGAGCCATAAGTCAAAAAGGTGTTTATGTAGATGAGTTCTGTGGTGAGTGCAGTGTTATCTGAGCATATTAATTTTGCCTGGTGGACTAAAGTTTTTATAGTTCTGTGTTTTGTCAGTTTTCTGCAGACAGTGAAGGTCAGAGGGTGTCTCGGAAGGGCAGACTGTTGTTACTTTCTACTTCTGTTGTGAATTGGATCCTTGGATGTTGTTTGTTTAAATGGGATAGAAAAATGTGTCAGCTGTTCAAAGCCACATGGCCAAGTTGTGAACATATCGTCCACACAGCGTAGCCAAATAGTGAGTTTAAGGGTAGCAGAATTCAGGGTAGCTAAAGAGTGAGCTTAAGGGTAGCATGTTGTCCACATAGCATAGCCAAATACCAAATAGATAGTAAGTAGCAGAATTCAGGGTATTCAAATAATCAGTTTAAGGGTAACAGAACACATCATTCACATAGCATAGCCAAATGGTGAGTTTAAGGGTAGCAGAATTTTCCTTCCCAAACAGGCTAACTTTGTCATGGAGATATTTGAAAAGCCTGAGTTCATGGTGAACTGAAAAGGGTGGAGATATCAGGAGGAAATTCTGTCTGGATAACAGCTGTATTTACCAATGTCCTTAAGTGGGACATTGGCAAATACGGAGAAGACATCAAAACTGACCATTAAGTCAATGTTGAGGAGCATAAGGTCTTGTGTACTGGAATGAGTTTTTTTATATGTGATGAAGTATTGCCAGTAGTTTGAGAAAAAATTTTGGCTAAATGTTTGGCTAGTTTGTAGGTGAGCAAGTCTATACCATCTATATTTGGGTGCAGTGGTGCATCCTCTTTATGAATTTTTGGAAGTCCATAAATATGGGGGGGGGTCTAGAATTGTAAGGTTTTAGTTTGTTGGTCACAATTGCTGGCCAAGAAGTATTTTTAGGAGTCTATGGATGGTTGTAATTTGTACATAGGTGGAGTCAAAATTTAGTTGGTGGTAGGTGAACTGTTCTTTAAGAAGGGTGGTCGTTTTTTTATTATGATCTGTAGATTTAGAATGACAGTAGCATTGCCCTTGTCCAATTTCAGGATTGTTTTTTGCTATTCTAAGATGTAGAAGGGCTTTATATTCTCTGTTGGGCAGGTTGCTTTCAGGAGGGCCTGTGACGGCACGTTGGCTACATCAAGCCTAATACTGTTGCCCTCACTGATAGAAAGGTTGTAGATTCCATGCTCAATTTATTATTATTATGATTTGGATCATGAAATCTTTGGTCAGTACATGTCTAGGTGCAATGATGACATGTTGGCCACAAGAGGGTGTTGATGGCATCTACTTTGAGGAAAGCAGTGAATAGATTAACAACGTTTTCAGGGATCTTGCAGGCAATGGCATATTTTTTACTAGGTAGCTGAACTTTTTGATGTGCTGACTTTTTACTTTTATAAATTCCTTGCAGTCAATGTGTTCCGGCATCTAAGAGGATCGTCCAAAGGTTAGTTCAGCATAACAGAGAGCTCCTCTTGTAGCATACAGATATCTTTTTAATTTTGGCAAGCACAGCAGGCAGTGAGCTAATTTGCTCCCATAGTAGGGCAAAGCTAGTGTGCTTGTAAATGCGGAGTGCCCTGCTTAAATGGAACCAGTGTTTTCATTTTACACAAATGGGAATTTCATTCCCAATTGTGTAAAATTAAACTGGACACACGTTCCTATCTCATTTCAACAGCCAACATCCAAGAATCCAATTCACAACAGAAATAGAAAGTAACAACAGAGAAAATGCACTGTGTCATAAGTGCTGCTACTGTAACTGTGTGATTTTTGGATATGAAATGTTACTACATATGACTGGTCTCTAAAGAGCTGAGAGTCTCAATCCTACTGAACATCTGTGGGATGAACTGAAGTGTCAGACGAGGTCAAAGGATGTCTATCCCCCACAATTCCCAGTGATCACTATTACATGCTTGTGAGATTAAATCGACATCCATAGGATCGCCTTTCATTGTTATGCCTGTAGCAGTTGTACAGGGATCACAATGAAAGGAGATCCTACATCTTATTAAGGAGAGCCACCATGGCTGTTTATTCCTCACACTATGGTGTCCATTGACTTCTTTCCAAGCAATGTATACTGGAATCCCTCTAACCCTTTAATCTCCATTGTCTATTCAGCAAGTGTTATTTTCTTTTCAAGATCAATCTATATATGAAAAACAACTATTTTAATCTGACTACCATGAAATCCTATCAAACTAAATATGCATACAATAATATCTAATAGGATTTTCCATTCTTCTGCTTATTCATGCTCTGCCAGATCCATTTCTATATCATTCATACATCTATATTCATTCTAATTTATTAAGTTACTCCTATTTTCATTTTTATTTATGAGATCTTTAAAACAATGTTGTTACAACATCTTAATCTCTCTCAAGGATCACTATTTATTAATATATTGATATTAATAAATACTTTAATATTAATATTAATATTTAAATTATATTATTATTACGGGCGACTCCAAGGAGTCCTTAGACTCATCGAGGGAGGCCCTAAACATCATGTCCATCACAACGATTCGCCATTCACACAGTATCTATCATACTTTGCCTTGAACTCATTCACTGTCATAGCACCCACAACAGACTCAGGCAGCTTATTCCACTCATTCACCACTCTAAAAGTAAAAAACCCAGCTCTAACATCCTTACTAACCACACTCTTACCCAGCTTCCATGGATGTCCCCTAGTCCTCCCACCACCAGTCCTGTTCTCAAAAATATCCTCTGAATTAATCCTATAGAAACCCTTCAGCAATTTGAATGTCTCAATCATATCTCCCCTTTTCTGCCAATCAACCAATTTCTGCAACCCACAAATCTTCAACCTATTTTCATAAGGTTCATTCCATAGACCTGCTATCATCTTGGTCACTTGCCTCTGTATCCTCTCAACCTCCTCTCCATCAAAAAGAAACCTAGGTGACCAGATCTGGGCACAGTAATCAAGATGGGTCTTATCAAGGCTCGATATAGAGGAACAATAACTTGCTTATCTCTGCTCGTCAAAGTATTCTTCAGCATCCAAGTAATTTGATGAGCTGATTTAGCCACTTTTGCAATGTGCCCCCTAAACTTCAACTCCCTATCCACCAACACTCCCAAGTCCCTGGCCTCATCAATCTCCTGGAGTACAGTTCCACCAATGTGATATACTGCTGCTAATCTTTTCACTCCAAAATGCATAACCTCACATTTTGCCACATTAAATTGACATCCATTCTCCTTAGCCCAGACCTCCAATCTATCTAAATCATCCTGCAAAATTTTGACATCTTCTGCATTAACTATTGCCCTACTCAACTTAGCATCATCTGCGAACAAATGAACCGTTCCTCTCAGTTCCTTCCCTATATCGTTAATGAACAAATTAAACAGCAGTGGTCCAAGAACCAGAACCCTGCGGCACACCACTACTCACAGGCCGTCTTTTGGACTTTACTCCTGAGTAAACTACTCTCTGGTATCTCTCCATCAACCACCCTCCTATCCATCTCGCCAACCCTATATCCATTCTCATATATTGCAGTTTACAGATTAGACTTCCATGTGGTATCCTGTCAAAGCCCTTAGCCAGGTCCAGCAGTATCACTGTAAACCCAACTATTATATATGTCAACCCATTACCCTTATCTAGTTAAGCCATCACTGCGTTATAAAACCTGAGCAAGTTACTGAGGCATGATCTACCCTTCACAAAACCATGCTGTCCCCCATACAGTATCTCATTTTCATCAATCCATTCCAAGACTACTTTCTCCAAGACTTGACAACGACTCCGATATGCCGATTGGTTAGTAATTTGTAACAGCAGTCTTGGATCCTCCTTTATGCAGTGGAACTATTTTCCCCTCTTTCCACCGCTTCAGGACTAAACCAGACCTGAGACTCAGATTAAGCAATAAGGTCAAGGGCACTGACAATTCTTTAGCCGCTTCATGTAAGATCCCGTGCTGATATACCATCCAATCCCACAGATGTATTCACATTAAGGTTCTGAACTATACTATTCACCTCCACTTCATTCACCACAATTCCCATATAAACTAATGATTCCTTCAACATCACCACCTGGATGATATACTCTTGCAAAGTGCTCACTCAGTAATTCCACTATACCGACTGATTCAGTGACCTCCCTACTATCGGCGTTCCTTAAAATCATTTTGCCGTGTACAATTTTCTTTTACAACAGCATATTGAATGAACTGTTTGGGATTCTCTTTAGCTCGCATGGCTAATTTCCTTTCATAATCCGTTTTTGTTTTTCTCACCACACTCGTTACCCTTCTGGCCTGCGCTTTATACCGTTCATGTGCCTGCATGTCACCTTTCTCCTTAAATTCTTTCCACAGTTGTTTCTTTTTTTGCAACTCAAGTTTAATGGTGTTATTTATCCATTTAACCCATATTAATAAATAGTTTCTTATTACTTCTATTTTGCATTAATTCATATAACATTTTCTTGTTGGCAAAAATATTCTTGTTGTCCTCCATGTTTGGTGTAAATTCAACTCAGCTTTTTATCTTGTTGTCCTCAACTATTTTCACTGCATGATTCTTTCTCTCATTATAAACAATTCTATTAGCATTTGACCTAATCTTTATAAATTAAAAAAAAAAGTCTTATTCTTTGACTTAACTGCTTCTTTAACTCTATCATTCCATTGTTTTTCCTTTCTTCTACTATTTCCATTTCTCTTTCCATACACCTCTTCAACTTCCCATCAGATACTTGAAACTTCATTCATGTTACTGTCATTTTTCCTGATCCAAGACACATTTTAGCTTTATCTCAGTCTATCTCCCCTTTTTCCTTACCACATTTTCCATGGTCACCTTATTAAAGGTGGCTACAAGAAGACTTCTTATTCCCAACTATGCCATAAAATTCTGGGCTTTTTCACTTCATGAACCAGGTGTATCATATCTTCAGCTAATTTCTCATGCAAAAATCGATTAATCTGTCTGTTCCTTTGACTGAAACCAAATGATACTAAAATATTTTTTCTAGTCCTGCTCCATCTTCTCTAACCCATGTATTAAGACTTTTGAATTTGATTACACACATTTTGTGTAATACCTTTCATATGCTCCAAAATACCCTAATGAGCCAAAACATGACTGCCTGGCCTGTTTCCAGCTAATTAGGCTGCACAATTGGCAAGAAACAGACCAGTTGGCAGAAGTATCTTGTGGGGATTGTTCTTACAGAACAATCCCCACAAATCTGGGTTCCCTCATTGCCAGTGAATATACCTTAACTACCAATGCCCCAAGTCACAAAGCTTGAGGAGGAGAGTGATGATTGGAAAGATCTGTAGAAAATGCAAGCCAAAGATGGTGAGAGAGTTCAGTCAATAACAAGTTAACTATTTTTTAAAAAACTCGTAGGCACACCACTACAAAGGTGAGAAGAGTATTCAATGGTTGAACAGATTTGTAATATGAATAGAGTTAATAAATGTTCAGAAGTAAAGTAACACTTCGATCAAAAGAAAAAGCTTAATCTCTTGGATGTCAAAGAACAAACAACTGAATATCTTCCTGTAGTTTGTGACAAGATCATTGACATAAAGAGTGGCATAAAGGTGACATATCTTCATTTCACCTTTATCATCTCTGATTCCTTTTATAGTACTCTTTCCTCCATTTCTAAGCTCCAGAATATCTTTGCCACCTTCCTGATATTTATTTTTTGTACTCTTACCAAAGTCTTCCCATGACTTTTGTTTAGCTACTTTATTTATAGCTCTCTTACATTTTTCTCTATATTCTTTTAGGGAATCTGGCCAGTTATTTGCTAGGAACTTTTGGTATTCTTTCTTCTTTTCCAGAACTGCCTCTTTAACTTCTTGTGTCCAGTATGGTGTTCATATTTTTTTTATCTTTACAGACAATTTCATCCAATTCTCCCCCCACTACCTAAATCAATCAATGTCTTCTTTAGAGTTTGCCAATGAGGCTCCAAGGTTTGGTTCTTGTTTTCAAACGGTTTAATTTCTTCAATAATGTTTGTATAGGTGAACAGAAGAACAAGCAGGATTCAGAAAAGGTCGAGGATACATCTAACATCAGACAAATAATCAAAAAAGCAAGGGAATTCAACTTAAGCCTTTATCTATGCTTTATAGATTACTCCAAGGGCTTTGACTCTATGAGATAGGATATTTTATGGGACATCATGCAAGAATCAGGGGTACCAAACCATCTAGTAATCCTCATAAAGAACTTATATCAACAAAATCAAGCAACAGTAAGAATTGAAAACTCAGTGTCCCCTGCATTCCAATTTGAAAAAGGATCAAGACAAGGATGCATACTCTCACCATTACTATTCAACCTTTACAGCGAAACTATAATGAAAAGATCTCTAGAAAAGTGGAATGGAGGCATAAAATTAGGTGGCCGAACAATCACTAACTTACGATACGCAAATGACACAGTGATAATAGCAACAAATGAACAGGAATTAAAATCCATCCTAAATCAATTAGAATGGGAAAGCTTAAGCCACGTATGAATAAATCAAGACAAAACTAAAATAATGGTTATAAACAATGCAGAAGAGACAGATGTAGAAGTAATTGAAATTGTTGACAATTTCAATTACCTAGATAATAACAAAAAAAGATGGATGTAAAAAAGAGATAAGAAGAAGGACAGCACTAGCTAAGAAAGCGATGACTGATTTAACTAAGATCTAGAAAGACTGGCACATCTCCAAAAAGACCAAAATTAAGCTTGTAGAAACCTTAGTTTATTCGATCTTTCACTATGCTTCTGAATCTGGGACAATGACAAAAGATGACAGAAGAAGAATTGAGGAGTTCAAGCTTTGGTGCTGGAGAAAATTGTTAAGAGTGTCTTGGACAGAAAAATGAACAAACAAAAGTATCCTAGAAGAAATGAATATCCACACAAGACTGATAAACATAACTGACAAGAGAATAGTGCAATATTTTGGACACATATGTAGAAGGGAAGGCAACTGTATGGAAAAAATAATCATCCAGGGTAAACATTGTGGGAAAAGAAAAAAAAAGGAAAACCACCCTACAGGCGGATTGACCAAATATCAATAATCACTGGACTTAAACTAGAACAAGCAATAAGAGAAGCACATGAGAAAAAGAAATGGCAAAGCATCATTGGGAAGGTCATGAGTCCTCAGACATGACGAGATCCGAGAGAGAGAGAGAGAGAGTTGAGTCTACAGTTTATGTGTAAAAGCTGTTCGACTTTAATTGTTTTTAAAATATTTTTTTTTTTTACTGTTCTTTTGCAACGTAATATTCTTTTTTTCCTACTTAAAACTAAGTGATATCACTTCCAATTTGAAATCCTCTGTATGATCTTGTATCCTTAAATTCTTTATCTGGATGATTTCAATCGAAGGTGAGTTAGCCGATCTCATACGGAGGTAGCAGAGTTTCCCCTCCCGGAAACTCGGGTTTTTCATCCCACATACAGACAAATCGGCCCTTCAGAACACAAGCAATTTACAGACAAAGAATACCAGTTGTGGTGGTGGTGGTGGTGGTGGTGGATGTGGGCGGTAGATGGCACTGATGGAGATGATTAGTAGTAGAGGTTCGGTGTAGTGGTTGAGACAGTTGTAGGTGTCCTCCCGCAATGAGTCTTCGGACTCCTTGGAGGTATCAGGAATAATAATAATAATAAAATCCTGAACCAGAATGAAGTTATACCTATTTACAATTACACGGCCAATGAGGCTTTTCTTATTACTTGTGTTTTCTCGCTACATCAAGTAGCAGACATCTTTATATTGGAACATGGTGTCAGTAATGACTAGTCCATGTCCTGAGCAGAAATATATCAGATACTTACATTATTATTAGCTTTGTCCTTTTCTCCAAATTTTCTCAAAACTTTCCTATTTGCTCTATGGGATTTCTTTCTTTCTTACTTTGCTGTTTAGATCTCCAACATGAACCACTTTTCCATTTTCTTAATGACTTGAAAAATTCTTCTCCTTCTTCCTGAGAAGAACCTTCTGTGGGAACGTATAAATATGTTTCATTGTCCATTTCTCCATTTTTCCCACATCATTCTACTTGAAACTGCCTTGCAATCAAGAACTTTATCTTCAATGTTTGGTGTTGAATACTACTGCTACTCTTTCCTTTCCTTGATTATTATTTCTTGAATATCACATAAATTTCCAAAATATTTGTTAATTAAATATCTTTCTTGTGTTTACGTGCATATATTATTCGGTCTTTATGTCACAAGTATCCTTAAAACATCAAATTTTAATCCTTCACAGGGAAAATGCCACCAAAATAACTGGTAAATTAGGAAAACTTTCAGTTATACAAGGTAGGTTGCGATCAAGCAAAGATCAATTTTTTAAAAAAATGCCGCGACAACAAGATTATTCCCAATTTCGCTAAGATTAAAGAAACTATAAAATCTCTGGAGCTCATAATATTTACTGGAACACCAGTTTATCGTTAATCCATAACCAACTTAAAACTGCTAAATGTGATCTTGCTATTCACAGTCATCATATTTCTGATCTTCGCACCTATATTTCCACAAACTTGGATCCACATCTTTCACACATAGTTCTAAATGTGGCTAAACGTTCTACTCAATGAACATATAATAAACTAAGTCAACATCTAAACAAAATACGAAGCTCTTTCGTCTAAACAATTCAAGCCCTTCAAAACTCCAGATAATTGGATTGTCAATATATCCGGAAGTCCTCTAACTGATAGTGAAACCCTCATCCTGTCAAAAGGACATGATTTTTCTATTGTTCCTAATAAGATATCCTATCTAGATTTCCTAGTTAACATTGAACGGAATCTCAGTCATCTAACTAGTGATAAAGCTAATGCTCTTCGCCTAGAAGTAGCTTCTTCTCTACTTAAGGCCAAACTTCCTCCTTCCAATATATCTCTTTCTAAAATGAAATCTTTACAGTCCTTGAGAAAAAAACAATTACCTCATTATCACCAAAGCTGACAAGGTTATGGACTCAGCAAATTACAGAAGAAAACTTTCTCTTTTACTTCGAGATTGCTCCACATATCAAGAACTCCATTATAATCCAACCAACAGACAACTAAAGAAATTAAATTCTCTCTTAAATGAAGTCATCAGTTTAGATAGAGATGCAATTGAAAGACTTAAAACTCATTTTGCAAGACCTCCTAGATTTTATGGTCTTCCTAAAATACATAAGATTGACTTTCCTCTTCATCCAATAGTAGATTGTATTGATTCTCCTACTTACCAAATAGCCAAATATCTAGCTAAATTATTGAAATCCGACACATAGGCAACTCTAGTTCCCTTCTAAAAAAAACTCCTCAGATTTCTTAGAAAAATTAAAAAATATCTCATCGCAACCTACAGATCTTATGGTGAGCTTTGATATAGAATCTTTATATACAAATGTACCTCTCAAGAAGACTTTAAAATTACTTGCTGACATCTTTCCAGAAGACATTATAAAACTATTTGATTTTGTAATACACTCTGGATATTTCTTATGTCAAAACAAATTTTACAGCCAAGTAGAAGGAACAGCCATGGGAAGTCCTCTCTCTCCTGCTTTAGCCAACTTTTATTTCGAACATCTAGAAAAAGTCCTCTTCTCATCTATTTTCCCTCAACCATCCTTTTGGGTAAAATATATAGATGACATCTTTACTGTATGGCCGCACAACAAAGACTCCTTACCTTCTTTTTTAAACAGCGTTAATTCCTTACATCATCATATAAAGTTTATTATGGAAATGGAAGAAAACATCCAGTTATCTTTTTTTAGACGTTCTCCTCATCCGGTCACCTTCAAATATTCTTACAACTACAGTTTACAAGAAACCAACGTTCACAGGTCGTTATATCCTTAAAGAATCAGCCCATCATCCTTGTCAAAAAAACAGGAATCATAAAATGTCTAATCAGAAGGCCAAAACTAATCGTTCTACTTCTAATTTTCTACAGAAAGAACTTTCTACTATCCAACAACACATGAAACTCAATGGCTTTTCAGAAAAGAGTACTCAACATCTTCTCGATTCTTATAATCCACCACACAACAACAAAGATTCAATACGTCGAGTTCCAATTCCTTACATCTCCGCGATTTTAGAACCTATCGCAAAAATTCTGAAGAAATATCAGTTAACAGCTACGTATTCACCTATTAACAAATTATCTTCCCATTTTCCTTCTCATAAACACTCAACTATCTCTCTTCCTGGAGTTTATCAAATTCCCTGCAACTGTGATCTCTCCTATTTTGAACAAACTGGACGTTCTCTTGAAAAAAAATCCAAGAACATCAATCCTCCATTCACCACAACAAACCTGAAAAATCTGGATTGGCTCAGCACGGGATTGAAACTAACCACAACATCCTTTGGTCAAAAACTCTCCTCTTACATAGGTCCCATTATAAATTTGAATGTCTATTCAAAGAACTCCATCGTCCTAACATGAATCGGAATGACTGTATATCTATATTAAAAATCTGGGAAAGTCTAATCAGGATAACTCATTAATTCATATTAATTTTATGTTATTTAATATTATTAATTAATATCTTTATTTCGATCATGTCTCTGCTTAAAAATATTCCCTTTAATACTGAGTGATATAACATCATGCGGCTTGTTCTATTTTTAAATGACCTATTGTTAGTACTCCACCTTGTATTTTTTTAAAACTGTTCTTGTAGTGCCACCGAAGATTGTCTGCTATTTCCAGATCGAAATATTTGGTTTATTAAATATCTCTCCTGTGTTTACGTGCATATTTTATTCAGTCTTTATGTCACAAGTATCCTTAAAACATCGAGACTTATTTGTGCCCATGGTCCCACAGAAGGTTCTACTAAGGTAGAAGTGGAGGAATTTTTTGAGGTTTTAGAAAAAGCAACTGACACAATGAAAAAGGACAAGTTGGGGATCTAAATAGAAGAGTAGGAAATGATTATCAGAAATATAAAAAAATTCTGGGAAAATTTTGAGAAAAGAGCAAAGTTAATAATAATAGCAAATACCAGCTGGATTTCTGCTCAGGACATGGACTGGTTATTACTAACACAATGTTTTAACATAAAAATGTGGACAAATTTAAATGGAGAGAAGAGGCAAGGAATAAGAAAAGTCTCATTGACCATGTTATTGTTGATAGTGATGTTTTCTCCCTGGTGCAGGACACCAGAGTGTACAGAGGATTTGAAATTGGAAGTGATCACTATTTAGTCTTGAGCAGGATAAAATTGAATTTCATATTGAAAAGAATAAGATGTAAGAAAGTTTTAAAGCAAATAAAAGTTGAGCAGCTCTCAGATGTGAACTGTAGACTAAAATACACAAACATTATTTAAGAAAAAAGGAAAGAGTTTGAGAACAGGAACCAAACCTTGGAGAGTCAGTGGCAAATCCTGAAGAAAACATTGACTGATTCAGCCAGAGAAGCATGTGGTGAGGTACTTTGCAAGGATAGAAAAATCAGAACAACATGGTGAACAAAGGAAGTTAAAGAGGCAATAAAGGAAAAGAAGAAAGCATAACAAAAGCTCCTAGCAAATAAATCAGCTTGTGCTCTTAGAGAATACAGACAAATGTAAGAAAGCAAAATGCTGTGTAAAACTAGCTAAACAAAAGTCATGGGAAGACTTTGGTAAGAACATACAAAATAAATATCAATAAGGTGGCAAAATATTTCGGAGGTTGTTGAAAAAGCTCAGATGGAGGATAGAGTGATGTAAAAGGAATTAAGATGATAAAGGTGATAAAAACTGTTGAAAAAGATATCCTTGAGGTATGGAGTAATTACTTCGAAAATTGCTAAATGAAACAAGCAGTGATGACAGCATAGTAGTAAAAACAATCAGCAGACATGCAATCAGGAACACATATCCATTCTTCAAGTGGAAAAAGCCATCAAAAGCCTGAAATGTAGAACGACAGCGAGATTAGATGATATTTCTTACATGTTTTTTTTATCATCATCAAATTCCTGACATGTACCCTCAAAGGGGGGGTACAGGATATGATAGTACTTCATGAAAAATTTACTTCATTACTACTTCCTATCTACAATTTTCCGCCACGTCAGTCTGTTACTTGTCAAGACCCCAACATTATCAGATCTTATATTTCTGTCGTCAAAGGCACTTTGTACCATATCAATCCACCTATATCTTGGTCTTCCTCTGGGTCGATTTCCTGCCAACCTGTCAGAGAACACTTGTTTTGCTAATCTTTCCTTGCCCATTCTGTTCAAGTGACTATACCACCTGAGATTAGCTCTGCTAATATATTCCTGGATGCTGACAATGTAAATTTTTTCCTAATATCCTCGTTTTTAATATGATATTGCCATTGATGACATCTGTTCACACCTGTAATCTTTCTCAGGAATCTCATATCTGCGGTCTCTAGTCTTTGGTCAAGTGTTTTACTTCTGAGCCAGCTCTCAGACCCATAAGCTAAAACTGGTTTGAACACTGTCTTGTATACAGTTAATTTAGTGTTCCGACTAATTTCTCTCTTATTCCATATGAATTTATTCAATTGACTTCCTACAATACCAGCTTTGTTGATTCTGTTGTCTATTTCCATATTTAATTTACCATCTTCACTAAAAATCGTGCCTAAGTAGCTGAAATGTTTTACTTGTTCCACAGGTTCCCCATTAAAAACACAGTTGACATTTTCAACAATTCTACCTATTTTCATACCATATCTATTACAACAGTTATTGAATTTAGTCAGGGAATCTTGCAAACTTGTAGTGGATTTATTTTGAAGTATAACATCGTCCGCATAAAGCAAAGAGCTGACATTAACATCTCCAATTCTGATATCATGTTTAATACCACTTTCCTTCATAATATAATCCATATAGATAATGAATAACAGAGGGGATAATGTACATCCTTGTCTCACACCAGATTTAACATTAAACCATCTTCCTGTACTTCCTTCAGTACTGCTGACTTACCAAATAAAGACTAAGTATTGCTTGATATAATGCCCCGCTGATACCATATAACTGTAGCATATTGAATAGCTTCTCTCTTGGCACCTTGTTATATGCCTTTTCCAGATTGACAAAACTTAAATACAGATCTTTGTTATATTCCCATGCTTTCTCAACTAATCGTAAAGTGAAGATCTGATCCTGACAGCCTCTAGTTGGCCTGAATCCGGCTTGTTCTTCACCAAGCTTTTCTTCCACAATTCTTCTCAACCATTTCTCAAGTATACTGGCATAAATCTTGCACAGAACACTCAGTAGGGAAATACCTCTGTAATTCTCACATTCAGTTTTATTTCCCATTTTATATATGGGTAGTATTAGAGCTCTACTCCAATCATAAGGAATTCATCCCTCTGTCCATGCCTTCTGAACTATGCAGTGCAGTCACTGTAAGACTTTTATAACACCATACTTCAGCATTTCTTACCACCTTCTTGATATTTATTTTCTATGTTCTTGCCAAGGTCCTCCCATGACTTTTGTTTAGCTAGTTTTACACAGTGCTTAGCTTTCTTACATTTGTCTCTGTATTTTCTAAGTGCACAAGCTGACTTATTTGCCAGGAACTTTTGATATGCTTTCTTCTTTTCCTTCACTGCCTCTTTAACTTACTGTGTCCACCATGGGGTACTGATTTTTCTATCCTTGCAGACAACCTCACCACATGCCTCTCTAGTTGAATCAATCAGGGTTTATTTCAAGGTTTGCCACTGAATCTGCAAGATTTGGTTCTTGTTCTCAAACTCTTTAATTTTTCCTTCAATAATCTTTGTGTATTTTAGTCTACAGGTCACATTTGAGAACTGCTCAACTTTTATTCGCTTTAAAACTTTCTTACATGTCATTCTTTTCAATATGAAATTCAATTTTATTCTGCTCAAGAATAAATAGTGATCACTTCCAATTTCAAATTCCTCTATACACTCTGGTGTCCTATACCACAGAGAAAACATCACTATCAACAATAACATAGTCAATGAGACTTTTCTTATTCCTTGCCTCTTCTCTCCATGTGAATTTGTGTGCATTTTTATGTTGGAACATGGTGTTAGTAATAACCAGTTCATGTCCTGAGCAGAAATCCAACAAGTATTTGCCATTATTATTAGCTTTGCTCTTTTCTCCAAATTTTCCCAAAACATTTTTGTATATCTTACAATCACTTCCTACTCTGCTATTTAGATCCCGAACAAGGACCAACTTTTCCTTTTTGATTGTGTCAGTGGCTTTCTCTAGAGCCTCAAAAAATTCCTCCATTTCTACCTTAGTAGAGCCTTCTGTGGGACCAGCACAAATAAGTCTCATTGTCCAGTTCCCCATTCTGATATTTGCCCAAATCACTCTACTTGACACTGCCTGCCATTCAAGAAGATGAGCTTCGTATGATGCCCTGAATATCTCGTGGATATGCTAACTACTAGGCCAACCTGGCTGGCCGAGTGGTTAGCATATCCGCTCTCCAGTCAAAAGGCTGTGGGTTCGAATCCCGCCGTTGGCATTGATGTTTGTGATTGTCTGTGGAAATACTAGTTGTGGTGGTCGGCAGTAGATGGCGTTGGTGTAGTTGCGGTCAGTTGGTGGAGACAGTTGCAGAGCAGGTGCCCTCCCTCGATGAGTCTGTGGACTACCTGGAGGTGTCAAATAATAATAATAATAATAAAAAGATGTCTCTCATTTTCCCATAAGCCATCCATCCAAGGTGAATTCTTCGTTCAATCTCTTTTCTTTGGTAATCCTCAAAGGACAATTGGCCCAAATATACATATGAAGTAACTTGTTCTATTTCATGGTTTTCAACTTTGACAGTTCTATGGTTTATGTATTTATTCATCATTATTTTTAACACCTTTACTTGGCCTGAATTCAGCATGGTCTTCTCCAAGTTTCTCTTCCACAATTTTTCTCAGCCTATTTTCAAGAATGCTCATGTAAATCTTGACTGCAACACTTAGTAGAGAAATTCTTCTCCAATTTTCACATTTAGCTTTATTCCTTTTGTTTTTTCTTTTTTAGGAATGGAAACTCAAGAGCTCTACTTCCATCATCTCGAATTCCACCCTCTGACCAGGCCTCTGAATTATTCAGAGTATCTACTGAAAAACTTTTATACCCCCATATTTCTGGTCAAATATTATCTAATCCAGCTGCCTATCCACATTTCAAGTTTTCATAAATTCCAGTAGTATATTCCCATAAGCTTTCTGGTCAACTTACTTTACGGAACTTTCATAGTTTCTAAATTCAGCTTTGAAATAATGCTGGATCTAACATCCACTTTGCTTATATAATTTTGCATTGCCAAACTGAAGCCTTTTGGCTCTTTATTTTAGTAATTACTTCATTAACTTTTTCAACAGCCTCCTTCCTTCCTGATATTCACCTTCTATATTCTTACCATAGTCTTCCCATGACTTTTGTTAGCTATTTTTACACATAGCTTAGCTACTTTACATTTTTCTAAGTATTCTTTTAAGGCATCTATTCACATATTTGGAAATTTTGGTATGCTTTCTTCTTTTCCAGAATTACTTCTTTAACTTCTTGTGTCCACCATGAAGTTCTTATTTTTCTACCCTTAGAGACAGCTTCACCACAACCTCCCTAGCCGAATCAGTTGATGAGTTTGGCACTGAGACTCCAAGGTTTAGTTATGGTTTTCAAACTGCTTCAAATTTTTTTCAATAATGCTTGTATAGTCGGGCATACAGTTGACCTGTAAAAGATGCTCCACTTTAATTCTCTTTTATAACATTTTTTTACATATTGTTCTTTTTCGATGTGATATTCATTTTTATCCTACTCAAAACTAAATCCTCCGTATATCATTAAGCTGAAAACTAGCTAGATAATATATGTATCAACAATTACATAGTCAATGAGGCTTTTCTTATTTCTTGTGTTTTCTGTCCATATGAAGTAGTGCATATCTTTATGTTGGAATGCAGTGTTGGTGATTAATAGTCTGTATCCTGAGCAGAAATCCAGCATATACTTACCATTATTATTATTAGCCTTGCCCTTTTCTCTAAATTTTCACAAAATGTTTCCATATTCCTGGTGGGATTAATTTCTTACTCTGCTGTTTATATCTCCGACATGGACCACTTTTTCTATTTTCTTTATGTTAGCTGCCTGCTGTAATGACTGCATTAAGGAGAACCTTCTCTGTAACAAATAGGCACAAATAAGTTCAGGTCTGTAAATTATATATTTACAGACTTTTATATATCCCACATACAGGCAAATGTAAGATTTGCTTGTATGTGGGATGAAATAGCCAATTTTCAGGGGGGGAAACCCTGCTATCTCCATATGAGATTGGCTAACTCACCTTCAGCTGAAAAAGCCATATAAAGATTCCTCTCATGGCAACGAAAATGGAATTCAAGGTCTTTTCCAATCGAAGTGTGCAATGTCCTGTTGCTCTTCCAAATGTGCTATGGAGGTGCTAATAACAATAAGCATATAATTGTTCACAGGAGGAAGATTTTTTGTAACCCTTCTGGCATGAAACACACTCAGGAAACCTGGATGGAAATTCTGCCTTGATTAATGATGTTAAATAAGAAATCTGTTTTATTAACTTATGATGGGATTTTATCTAAATGTGAAGAGCAATGTGTAATTGTGCCAATTATGCATTCTAGCCTTAGCACAATTAACACACACTGTGACCTCAAATAGAAGGGGTAGCTGATGCATAAGACAAATCTAAAAAATGCTTAACATTTCACAAAGTATACCTAAAAACAATGCAAAGCATATTTATTCATGCATTAAAACTGCAGAGCCACTTTTAATTCTAATTAGTTTAACACATATCATTGAAACACATATTTAAGAAACCACAACAGACAGCTATGGTCTTGTATTTTAAACCTGACAAGAAACATTTTGATGCATAATTACAGCATATTTTACAAATAGTACAGTATATTGTTGTACAAACCTGATAATCTGTTCTTCACATTCTTTGAGTAAATGACCAGCTTTCTGACGCTCTTTATCATCCAGTAACACTAATGTACCAATTGTAAGGTGAAGTTTATCAGGGTTTTGAAATAAACTTTCATCTAATCCACGTGTCTAAATGGGAAAGAGAGGCAGATTATTTTTATTACTTCACAATATATATGAAAAGTTATATGAGAAGATAGAAGAAACCATTAACACAAACTAGAAAGAAGATAAAGTGTATATTTTATTCATTTGTGTAACTCTGACTTAACCAGTTACACAGCAGAAAATATTACTTCTGAACACAGATGAATCTTGACCTTTCTTTTCAATAAAGCAATTTCCTCAGTATACTAATTAGAGAAATATCCGTTCCAAACTAAAAACAGCCAAATTTTATGCACATTTATAGAAACTGGTAGTTTGTGACCAAATTAACAATTCTCTAGAATAAACTATTATGAACTGATTTGTGCATTAAATAGTTTACAGTTCAAATGGATTGAAACTTTGATCCACAAAAATAGATCAAATGAAATACAGATTGTCATCACACTAATCATACTTTTTCATGGGTAAATATGCTCTTTGCATGTGTTTCTTTGTATAAATTTTGAAGTTTTGCTGAAAATTATTTACTTAACCATCATATAACAAGTAGTCTCACACTAATCAAAAAATACTGCTATACCACAATCAAAAAGAACAAGACAAAGTGATGGTTAAAAAGATCTAGGGTATCCAAGATATGAGTTACCTTTATTAAGACTGAACCAACATATCAGAAATTAATAGGCACAACACACTCAAATTGTGACTTAAGCCTACTAATAATTGCTGTCCTTGCAAATAACATTATTAAATGCCTAATATATGTCTGTTCACCAAATCAGTCTGTTCGTTTGCCACAACTCCAAGATTGTCAAATATTATATTTCAGTCTTCTGGAGCACTCTAATTACATCAATATACATCTATATCTTGCTACTGCTTGGGGTATTACTCCTACTATCCTGACATCAAACACCTGCTTCACTAATCCTTACTCTTCCATTAAGTGCTCATACCACAATAGATGAGTTCTGTTTACATATATATAAGTGCCTCCACAATGCAATTGGAAAAATGGAACATTATGCCCTTTGAAAGCTGATGATGCTATAGAAGTGATGTGATTGTACCAGGAAAGGTGTGGAGTAAGAGTCAGCTTGAGAAGAGAGATTTGTTCTCAATGGTTGAATTGAGCATTATCAAAAGTAAGTGGAGAAGATGAGATCTTTTTAATGAGAAAACAAGTAAAACCACATTTTGGAAGCAGTGAAGTTGACAAGATTACTTTCACCCAGTGGCGTGGCGGGAGGGGAGGGGAGTGCCAGGGGCGGCAGTTTTCATTTAAGAAATCTTGCCATACTGTCTATAGAACAACAGAACTCATCTATTTGAACCTATCTAGCCAAGCAATGCAGTAACTACATATAAATAAAATTCCAGCAAAGGTTACAGTAGCACATAAATAGTCAAAGAGAAATTAGTAAATAATATGTATGTACAAAAATTAAGTTAAGTGTTTTGCAAAAGTGTTTTTGCAAATTAATTCTTTATAGAAGGTTAAAAACATCATGCAAGCTGTCTGAGTCTGATAACATCTGCCTGAATGTATATATGGCTTGGCTAGATAGGTACAAATTTCATTCTTCTCTCATTTAAAGTGCTGGTACGTCACCACAATATGACAAACAGTAAGACCCATAATGCATTTTTCACACATAGAAGAGTCATCAGCTCTCAGTAAATAAGAATCTGTAAGATGACTGTGACCTATGTGGAACCTAGCAAGAACAATTTCCTCTCTTCTCCTTGTAAGTCGACTACAATGCCAGCTTCGTTTCAGGTTTAACAACATATAATTTGTTTGTCAATATTTCCTGCCATTATGACTGCCACTGAGCAATTAGCTTTGATCTTATAAACTGTCTGTATATGGTACTGTCAAACAGTATGTGGAGAAAGTATGAACTGATCTATCAGCAGTCTCATTTCTCTTAATTCCAATGTGGCTGGGAATCCAGCACAACCAAACATCAAAATTTAGGATTTCATTTTGTACAACAGGGGGTGTAACATCTCATATAACACTGGATGTGAATTATACATAGGAAAGGATATAGCCTTAAAGAGTTCAATGAATCTGCATAAATTACTCATTTTTGGTAGTAGTTTTCTTTTATACGAACAAGTGCAAGCTGAATGGCATGCAACTCTGCTGTATAAGTGCCTCCATGGTACAACTGGAAGAAAGACTAGGCCTTGGCCTCTTTGACTTGAAAAGACTCAAGTTCCATTCTTGTCGTGATTAGAGAAATCTTTATATTTTGCAAATGGCATTTGGTTTGAAAGTGATAGTGGTGGGAAAGTATGTCGAAAATGCTATGGGAGCAAGGATCAAAAGTGTGTCTCAGGTCGCAAGAGTGAAGTAGTAGATGGAACTCAGAATATGCCTTGAAAATGTGTGTGATGTAATGGCAGATAGGATTGAAAGAGATAAAATATGACATGACTGAGAGAGAGAGTAAAAGTGTTGAACAAAAGAATAGTATGACTGATGTAAAGAATGAAGAATTGGCTATAATGAGAAAGATAGCTTGATAATAGCTTAAGGAGCGAGTCATGTACGATGATTCAGTCATAAAATGTGTGATCGACAACAGATTGACAAAATTGTGCTTTCCAGGTGCAAAAATTAATGGTGATAGTGAGGCTATTAGAGTACAAAAGGGTAGGGTGAAAGGGATGATCGTACTGGCTGGAATGAATGATTTGGAAGGAGAAAAGTAAGGCATGAGAGAGAGAGAACATGAAAAATTCCTGGAAGCAGAAAAGAAAAAGAGTGAGAGCATTAAGAGAACGAGTCTTTTGCCATGGTATGACAGAGTAGAGCTGAGAAGGAGAGCCATAATAGCAAATGACTTTATCTGTAGGTTATGCAGGAAGAGTGGTGTGAAGGGAATTTGACAGGTGAAAGGACTTATACAAGGATGGTTTGCATCTGAATGGATTTGATGTGCAATCAGGGAAACTAGAGTTTTTAAGGGGAGAGGGGGGAAGAAGTTGAGTGGATATGCAGACATCAGTGGAGCAGTTGAGTGTAAGAATATGTATAATATGCCTAAGTTAGTACCACTGGTAACAAACCAGAATGGAATAGTTGGTATAACTATCCCATTCTGAACAAGCAGTAGGAATTTTTGGCATTAGTGAAACATAGTTAATAAAGATTATATAGTTAGTGGGAGAGAATGTGAAGGTTATAGTGTGTTCAGGGAGGATAGAGAGAAAAGAATGGGGAGAGGAGTATTACTGATGACAGTCGATGAACTGCAACCAAAAGAGAGAGAGAGTAGAGGTTCAACTGCAAGACAGGGATATCAAGATCAATTTCATTTAACTCAGTACTTGGTGGTAAATAAATTTGCTGTAATAAGAAATCCCACAGATAGGCAAATCACTACTGCTTCCAGATCAGTATTAAGCTGGACATGATGGAAATGAGTATGACTGCTCACTAGGATAGTACTCCTCCAAGAGAAAGACCACCTTCAGTTCTGTCCTTGCATACAACAGTGAAATTCCTTAAGGTAGGGTTAGGGTTCTCATTGGGAAGTATGTTTCCTGTAGGGAAACAGAAAGGTTTGTGTGTCTGCAACAAAATGTTGATATCATCAATATTCTGGAAAAACCCATGACAGTTCCATTGTATAAGTTTTCCTATTATTTTGGCTTTATAGGCATGTCTATTTTTTGGGAGGATGAAGGCTTACCTTTGTCAGGTTTATATTTATCAATTGCTTTGGGAGCATGGATGACCAGTGTCCATCTCCTCCTCTGGTAAAATATTCAATACCTCTGTGTCAGGGTCAGTTTGAAAGTTTAATTTACTTTCAATGGATACTAACATATCCATTTTTTCTGTGGGGTGTCTGGTGTTTTATCTTTAAGTGATATCTTTCCCATAATTTTTATTTGACAAGTGGGTTCTCATTGAATGGAACCATTTTTGGAGTTGTCTCTGGAGTAAGACCATAGGTCATGTGATTGATGTGCTTAACAGAGAAGCACTAGCGATCATAAAGTTTAAGTAAGGAAAAATTATCAGCTGGTGTAATAGACATATCAGTTTGAGTTGCTGTTGATATTTTCTTAATTGTTACCTTCTCAGAATATAAGGATCTCAGAGCAGGTGAGTGACTCACCTGCTCTGAGATCCTTATATTCTGAGGTCGTGGTGGGTCACTTTCTTTTTGCATCCTGATATATGATAAGTTTTGTTCGGTTTTAATTTTTTGTATTTCTTTTTTATCTTTCCACTTCTGACATACACAAGAGTAAGCTGGATGATCTCCCTGACAGTTAATATATTTAGCTTGTTTTGCAGAACAAGATTTGTTATCATGCTTTTTATGACCATATCAGACACAGGTGGCAGAGCTATGACAGGCAGTTTGGACATGCCCATATTTCTGACATTTAAAATATCTTAGTGGATTAGGTATGTACGTTCTAACAAGCAGTTAGAATATAACCTGTTTTAACAGATGGTGGAGGCTTAGGTATATCAAAAGTAAGGATGATGTTTCTGGTTGGAACTAGATAACCATCTCTACATATCAGGATGTTTCACACACCTGTCATTCCCTGATCTTTAAGCTCTGAACACATCAGGAACATCAAGGAAATCCCATTCTCATATCACTCCTCTACAAGAATTGAATGTTTTATGTGTTACTGTGATTAGCATTCCTCCTGTTGATGTTACTCCCAGTAGGTTCTTGGAATGTTGCTGATGATGTATTTTCTTAACAGTTCAGAGAGGTCCTGCCAGGCTTTCTTAACCCTTTTGAATAAAGAAGGCTAACATTTTCCCTATTAGTTTTTCACCTGTTGCCTGGATGATCAGAAACACTGGTACATTTATAATAGTATCATATATTTTTGTTTCTTACTTCTATTACCAAAAGCTGTATCTACGGTATCAGTACTTAGTTGGGACTTTGTTAAGGCTCCTAAAACATTGGAAGATGAAGAATTTATGCTCAAGGAGTTTTTGTTTCAGCAGAACTCCTCACCCATACTTCTTATGACTGACTTTAATGGTCACAATACTCTGTGGAGTATTGTGACTAACACAACAGACGATGCCAACACAAACAGACAAGGTCAAATCACTGAACGAATTCTTGACAATAACGAACTCTCCAATTTGAAAGATAGACTCAATACTTTCTTCCATATGCCTACCCACTCATATTCTGCATTCGCTCTTATAATCTGCTACTCTTCCATTCTTTCACTGCTCATATGGGATGTCAAAGAGAACATATGGAAGTGATCACTTTCCTGCTCTTTGCACAATGTCTTTACAGGGACACAGATGCCCATATGAAAAATGGACCAGGCTGACTGGAACACTTTTTCCTCTTGCAAAATTGAATGCTGATACCATCAGTGAAACACCTATCATTGAAGCAGTAAACTATGTAACAGACTGCATTGTCCAGGCAGCAACAGCCTCCATTCCAAGAACATCATCTCGATTTCCACTCTACCCAAAGCCTTGGTGGAACCCAGAATGCCAGACAGCCAAACAAAGTCAACACAGAGCATGGGTATATTTCGTAGATACCCCCTACTACATCAAACTTAATAGCTTTTAAGCACGCTCAGGCCAAAGCATGTTAGGTGAGACATCAGAGTCAAAAACAATCTTGGATCCAATTACCTTATCAATTAATCCAATGACCAGTGCAAAAATTGTAAGGGATAAAATCCAGAAATTAAAGGGTAGATATAAAACACCCTGTTTGTCTACCTTAGACCATAATGGAAGTGTTATTGGTGATCACAAAGCTATTGCTGATACTTTGGGAGAAACTTTTGCCAGAATCTCAGAGAATCTCAGCAATAGCTTCATATCTGAATTTTTAATGCTGAAAGAGCAGCAAGAGAAACAAAGGCTAAATTTTTCTACAATGGACTTAACAATCAGCCATTTGTTAAGGAGGAACTAAAAGGAGCTGCTTTACTGACTCAATCTAGTGCAATCTGGCATATGACAACTGACATATGAGAGATTCTTGGCATATGTCAGTTTTCATTGCCATCTCAAAACAAGGATCCAACACAAGCAAATAATTATCAACCGTTTGCTCTGATCATGGTCATTGTAAGATATTAGAGAAAACGATTAATGCCAGGTATTTAGAAAGCAATGATCTTCTCTCCAATATACAATGTGGGTTCCACAGACATTGTTCAACTTTAGACCATTTCGTTCATTTAGAAACTTGTATAAGAGAAACATTTCTGAAGAATGAACATTTGGTTTTCTTCCACATGGAAAAGTTTATGACAGTCTGGAGATATGGCATATTAAAAGAGCTCTATAACTGATATCTCAGAGGACATCTTCCTGTAGCTATGTCACTAGCAGCCACCACGGCATACAGGCACCGCATAGGAAATGTGCAAGACCCATGCAGTCCAACATATGACACATAAAAACCCTACCCATCCACTTCACCAACATCCGTGGCCTAAACTCCAACCTGAATAGTGTCCACTACCACCAACAGTCTACCAAACCTCACCTACTCTTCCTGGCAGAAACTCAAATCTCATCTTCCCCCAGCACCACTTATCTCAACCTTCCAAACTACTCACTCTTTAACAACTTTCGTCCTAAGGGTGGTGTCTGTGCATACATCTGCTCTGACATACCTTGCCAGAGAGCACCCAACCTAGAATCACCCAACTTTGATCTTCTTTGGTTGAAAATATCCCTTCCCCATTCAGTCCAATTCATCTGCTGTCTCTATCGCTTCCACAACACAACCAACCACCCTGAGCTCTTTAATTTCCTCTCCCTAAAAATCGACTTTCTCCAATCCTACTTTCCCAACAGCGAAATCGTCCTCCTAGGAGATTTTAACGTCCACAACACTAGCTGGCTTTCCTCCTCCAGTTATACAGATCTTGCAGGCAGAGATGCTAAAACATTTGCCATCACTAACGACCTTACACAACTTGTCCAGATGCCAACCAGAATACCAGATAACTCAAACCACTCCCCAAACACCCTAGATCTCTTCCTTACCCAATGATCCTCCCAAATACACAGTGAAAGTAGTGATCCCCCCCCCTGGGCAATTCTGACCACAACCTAATGCTCATCTCCTCCCCCATGCAACAACATTTACACAGACACCCCCTCCCATACAAGAGTAGTTTGGCACTATAACAGTTCCAAGTGGGACGGTCTCCGCAACTTCTATGCCGCATTCCCATGGTTGGACTATTGCTTCCGGCATTCCAACCCAAACATATGCACTGAGCTTATTACCAAAGTAATCCTCACCGGCATGAATACATACATTCCACACAGCACTCTGAAATGCCATTTCCTAATGAAATCCTGGTTCTCCAAAAGATATGCCAAGGCTGTAGAGAAGAAACACCAGACATACAACTGGCTGAAATCAAGAACCTCATCCTCCTTCAAAGCTTACACCGAAGCCCATAATAGATGCAAAAAAACAATCAATGCTTCCAAAACAGAGTTTGAAAGAGCAAAAAGCAGGAAACTAGCAGCCTGTCCAAATGGCAGCCGAGCCTTTTGGTCTCTCAGCAAAGCAATTGGCCGTAACTTCTGTCCAACACTATTCCCACCCCTATCATACCCAGATGGCTCTACTGCATCATCACCCACAGAAGAAGCCAATCTTCTGGCTTCATATTTTGCTTCAAATGCATGCATAACTGACAATGGTAAATGTCCCCCAACCATTCCAGACACCCAACATACAATGCCCCCTATATCCTTTTGCCAGGATGAGATCAGAAAAATAATGTCCAAATTAGACACAAAAAAGTCTCCTGGCCCTGATGGCATTCTCCCAATTGTTCTGAAAGTTTGTGCTCCAGAACTGACCCCTATCCTATGTCACCTATAACACTCTCTTACTCCACTGGAATCTAGCCCACAAACTGGAAATTGGCCTATATTCAGCCCATTCCCAAGAAGGGTGACAAGTCACTGCCATCCAATTACCGCCCTAAGTTTTAAGAGAGGTAAACCATGAGTAGACATATAGGTACACAATAAATAACGGAAAAAACTCACGTAGAAAGATTATTTATTAGTATAATTTTTGCCTGTGTATCACAGGCATCCTCAGTACATTAGGCTCAAAATTAAACACTAACTGACAATTCCAAAAAGCGCCACCTAAGTAGCTGGTGTAAGATAACTAAAAAGGTCAATAACTTTCCTAAAAAAAAAAAAAATTAATATAATAAAAAGTTAGGAAAGATTAGCTGATTTGTAAAGTACTATCTCCCATAAAGGGGACAGAAGCCATCTGTCCCCTTTATGGGAGATAGTACTTTACAAATCAGCTAATCTTTCCTAACTTTTTATTATATTAATTTTTTTTTTTTTTAGGAAAGTTATTGACCTTTTTAGTTATCTTACACCAGCTACTTAGGTGGCGCTTTTTGGAATTGTCAGTTAGTGTTTAATTTTGAGCTTAATGTACTGAGGATGCCTGTGACACACAGGCGAAAATTATACTAATAAATAATCTTTCTATGTGAGTTTTTTCCTTTATTTATTGTGTACCTAAATTACCCTCTATCTCGCTTACCTCAGTCCTGTCAAAAGTAATGGAAAAAAATCACCAATTCCCAACTCCTAAACTATCTTGAAGACACTCACCAAATAAATGACTGTCAGTATGGATTCCACCACTGCCGATCAACAGGAGATCTACTCACATACACAAATGCTATTGAGGGGTTTGGCAAATCTCAAGTGGTTGCACTAGATATCTCCAAAGCCTTTGACTAGGTCTGGCACAAAGGCCTACTAGGCAAACTACCATCATTTGGTCTGACCCAGGACTTCTGTAGTTGGATTGCCAGGACACACAATGTGTGTGATGGTTGGACAGCTCCCTATCCTCTCACCACTCAATTAATGCTGGGGTCCCACAAGGTTCTGTTCTCTCACCAACCCTCTTCCTGCTATGTATATCAATGACCTACTGCAATTGACCTCCAACACAATACACAGTTTTGCAGATGACAGCACACTTCACTCCTCGCTTGCATTTGATAATCCTTACCCTTCACAACTCACCTCAACCCACAGAACATCAACCACCACCACCACCACCCTCAACTTCAATCTCCAAGCCATCCTACAATAGGGTTCAGATAACCTCATAAATTTCAACGCCAATAAAACCCAGTTCTGTACTATTTCACATAAAAAAGAACCATTTTTCCCCAGTATCCTTTTTGATGATACCCAAATTTCCAGACAGTCTGAGATCTCGCTTCTTGGAATCACCCTCACATCAAACCTCTCCTGGCATAAACATATCACAACCATTGCATCCTCAGCCTCAAAAAAACTAGGATTTCTCTTTCGCTCAAGAAGTTACTTCACCCCCGAACAGCTACTAACATTATACAAATCACAAATCCACCCAGCTATTGAATACTGCTCCCACATATGGGGTGGGGCCCCTAAAAGCTCTCTCAAAATGCTCGACTCAATACAGAGGACAGCAATTAGACTTATCAATGATCCATCCCTTACCAACTCTCCCCCCCCCACACACACACACACTTTCACACAGACGTATGGTCCCTGCAGTATGTATATTCTACAAATATTTCCATGGGAAATGCCCATCCGAAATAACATCAATAATTCCTCTGCTCAGTACAAAGCTCATTGGAACATGTGCAGCGGCTGCACAACATCCCTTCACAGTACACCTACAAACAAACAGAACAAGTTTCTTTTCCTCTTCCTTCATCCCTGCAACTGCTGCACTGTGGAACAGTCTCCCACCTGCTGTGCTTCCCAAGGAATACAATTTAAAGTCATTCAAATCAAATGTAAACAAATTTCTCCTTTTCCAACCCACTACCCATACATGGTACTAATGTACTACAGGTTGACCAACCAACCTCCTGTGCATGGGCCCCCGACATTAAAAAAAAAAAAAAAATCAGCCATATCATCAACAGCAATCCTGCTATTGATGATATGGCTGATGATGATCACTGAACAGCTTCCTTTCATTGTAGACAATGAGCCATATTTTGATGACTTCACAATTTACTGTCACACTCTCATAACACAAGGGTAATTGAAAGACAACTTCAGCAAGCAGTTGATAATATTTCTCTATGGGCTCTTAATAATGGGTTCATCAAGTTTTCAACAGAAAAAAGTGTCTGTGTACATTACTGTCAAAAATGCACTGTTCATCCATATCCTGAATTAAGAATGGGACGAACTGTTGTTCCAGTAGCAACTAAAGCCAAGTTCTTGGGACTCATCTTTGACAGAAAATTTACATCACACATTCTTCAACTAAACATTGAATCACCTTTGCATTCTATCCTCTGCTGAATGGGGGTCCTGATCAATCTTCGCAGCTTAATCTTTATCATGAACTTATACGTTCATAGCTGGATTATGGGTCTCAAGTCTATGGTTCTGCAAGGCAGAACAACCTGTGATGGTTGGATCCCTTTCATCATCATCATCATCATCGTCATCAGTGCATACAGATAGCTACTGATGCCTTTTGCACATTATCCACTCAAAATCTTTATGGTAAAGTAAATGAACTGGGTCTATCACTGAGATGAAAGAGTTGTCTATTAATTATTCTATGAAGATAAAGTCTCATTCAGATCATCCTACATGAACTAGTCTCTTTTCTCTGTTTTGAGAAGCTCAACATCACACACATAAGAGTGTTGTATGTCCTTTTGCTATGAGTGTTAAGGGGCCTGTGGAAGCTGTTGGGATGAATATTAACAACACTGCCTACACCAAACATAACAGTATCCCCTCCCTGGCGGGTTTGCACTCCATTCTGCAACCCTTCACTTTGTCAACTACAGAAATCTCATATTAAACAGTTGCAGGTACACAGATGATGCACACAGAACAAACCACTCCGATTTTTTGTCCATGTATATTGATGGCTCAGGAACTGATATCTGTGCTGCTGTGTTTTCTGACGTTACTCTCTCCAACCAGATCCCACCTGACTGCAGTAATTATATGGAAGAGTTGAATATCATTCAGCTTGCAAGTGTATATATAAAAGAAAACTGCTACCAAAGGTGTGTAATTCATAGAAACTCATTGAGCTCTTCATAGGCTATCTCCTCTTCTATGTATAATACATGTATAGTGCTGTATGAGGCGTCATGCACCTGTGTACAAAATGAAAACCCTCAATTTTTATGTTCGGTTTTGCTGGATTGCCAGCCGCATTGGAATTAAAGGAAATGAGACTGCTGATGCAGCCGATAGATCAGCTCATACTTTCTCCACATACTGTTTGACAGTACCATATACAGACTACAGACAGTTTATAAGATCAAAGCTAATTGCTCAGTAGCAGTTATCATGGCAGGAAGCATTGACAAACAAATTATATGTCGTTAAACCTGAAATGAAGTACTGGCATTCTGGTCAACTTACAAGGAGAAGAGAGGAAGTTGTTCTTGCTAGGCTCCACATAACTCGCAGTCATCTTACAGATTCTTATTTATTGACGGCTGATAATGCTCCCATGTGTGAAAAATGCAATATGTGTCTTACTATTTGTCATATTGTGGTGAAGTGCCAGCACTTTAGATGAGAGAGGCATGAAACTTTTACCTATCGAGCCAAGTCATATACACTCAGGCAGATATTATCGCTCAGAATGCCTGATGAATTTAATCTCCAAAGAATTATTTTGCAAAAATACTTTTGACAGTAATTTTGTTTATATGTGAATACTGCATTGCTTAACTTAATTTTTGTACATACATATTATTTACTGATTTCTCTTTGCCTGTGAGCAGCCATGATTTCTGAGCGCTATAGGGTATTGCTGTAATTTTATTTATATGTAGATTCTGCATTGTTTACCTTAATTTTGCACATACATTTTGACTTTGTGTATTGCTGTGACCTTTACTATAATTTTGTTTATATATAGATACTACACTGCTAAACTTAATTTTTGCGCATGCATATTTGTTGAAAGTTTTTCCACTTGATTATATTATAAATTAAAGATGCCAAAAATTATATTCTTGCTTTCATTCTTTATCCAAGTGTAAGCAAACAAAGTTCGCATGAAGTAACTTCATGTCAAGGCAACTCATATATATAGAGGCTAATGACTTCATATCAATTGCCTTAATATCCCACAATGCAATGAACATATCTTATAGACATGTATAATGCTATGCATTATGGGAAGGGCCACCACCCAGACCTTTATTGAGGTCTCATCAGTGGGAGCCAGATACTTACACTTGGATAAAGGATGAAATCAAGAATATAATTTCTTGGCATCTTTAATTTAGTGCATGCATATTGTTTACTAATTTCTCTTTGAGTATTTATGTACTGCTGTAACCTTTGCTATAATTAGCAGCAGATTAAGCAAACTGGGGACACCTGGCAGTGATATTTACAGGATCCCTAAAAAAAATTCTACATTTGGAAAAGGTGATATTTCTCTTGCAGCCTGGTATATTTGTGTGACAGTGTTTAATTTGTCTTTATCTTCTTTTAAAAACAGCACTGTTCTAATTCATCATCAAAATGTGTTATATCAGTATCATTCTTATAAATCTCTTTTAATTTTTTCACATTCAGGGTCCCTGGCGGCTGTCAGTGCTGACACTTGCTTAATATGCCTCTGGCTGTAATTCTATTTATGTGTATATACTGCATTGCTTGGCTTAGTTTTAGTACATGCATATTGTTTATTAGTGTATTGCTGTAACCAGTGACACACTCAGGATTTAATCTTAGGGGGGGGGAGGAGCGAGTTGAGTAGACAAGTTGAGAATACATACTATGCATTGCATATGACCCATGACTGAGCATCTACAGTGATCGCCAATACATGACACTCGATCTCCTCCGGCCTGGCTCAGGCAAACGAAGTAGCGCTTGGACCGCCCAATCACTACTTCGTTCGCTTTGAATTCACAGTGGCCATGATTTCCGAGAGCTATAGGGTATTCCCACGTTATGTGACTGCTAATTCATAAGTAGTATAGAAATAGAAGACACGACACAAAATAAATAAAAAACTGAATTTTAATTACGAAAAGATTTTTGGAAAATTTTCTAGTGTTTTTTCCCTTTTACTTTTTTTTTGGGGGGGGGGGGGCCTTGGCCCTTGAGTATTGCTGTAACCTTTGCTATGGAGCAGTATGACCTTTGTGTTCTTGTGTCAATAAACCTACTTTCTTGTATACCACCTTCAATGCTAATTGCTGAAGTATAACTAAACAACACAGACTATGTATCGCTCTATATAATACCCAATTTACATCATAATTGTAGTGTTGCTCAATAGCTTTTCTCTTGGCATCCTGCCATATGCATTTTTCTGATCTAGAAATCTTAAATACAAAATCTTATTATTCATAAAACACAAGAATTTATTAGTCGTTACATTAAATAAAATACATTGACTAGTTTCACCTGTCTGGTCTATCTATGGGCAGCTCTTCCACCCTCTTCTTTCAGTTGACCCTCTCATCGATAATTTTGAGAACACTTTTCTAACAGAAATGAGTCTAAAACCAGCAGTTTGGTGGAGATATGTGGATGACATCTTTATTATTTGGAAACATGGCCTTTCAAAGCCTGCAACAATTCCTACATTATCTTAACTCTTACAAACCTACTATCAAAATTACATTAGAGCTTGAGAAAAAAAAAAACTCCCTTTCCTTGATATTCTCATCACTAAAGAGCTTGAAAGGGGTGTTTTTCTTATTATGTGTATCATAAACCTTCACATACAAGATTTAATCTTCATGGCTCATCCCTTCACCATCCTTCTCAAAAATTAGGCATAATGAACACTCTAAAGAATACAGTAGCTTTTATTATACAAAATGATAGTCGACTCAAGACAGAACTCCAGACTCTATTTTTTTTTTTTTTTTGTTGTTCCAGATGGTAATTCCAATTAAAACCAGTTGAAAGGATTTTATTTTCAATCCCTACTGCTCCCAATAACGAGAATATCCAATACCGACTCCATTACAATAATACATATTGGAAGTCTATTAATTAAAATAGCATCACTTTTCAAAGATGGCAACATCTGAATAACTTTTAAACTGATCCAAGCTGTTCATAGACTTCTGAGATCTCCTAAAAACAACGGCCTTTCTACAAATACTCGGGAGTATATAGAATTCCATGTTTGTGTGGTTTAGCCTGCATAGGACAGACAAGCTGTGGAATTGAGATTAGAAAGAAAGAGCCAGATCACAAAGAAAAGTTGCAGGTGCTGACAATAAAAGTAAAGATAGATCTGGTTTGTCCAACATACTTTTAATACCAACCACAGTTGATTGGAAAGTTTTAACCAATCATTTTTATAGGAAAAAAAACTTTTATTCCAGACTTCTAAAGGAATAGGTTAGTTATTCATTCACATGTATCACTGAATCAAAACCAAGGACTGATACTAAGTAACATATGGAAATTTCTTGCTCATTAAATCTTTAACATTAGACATTTCGACTTTGCCAACAATTACCTTCTATTGCTAATCGCAGACAGCTAATGCATATTACATGTTTTTATGTTTATTGTGTAACATGAATTTACCTTTCTAACAGCTATTCAGCACATTTAATAAACTTTGTGATCTTTGTAGTTAGTTGTTTTGAGATGTCTAACCCTGAAGAAGCCACAAATTATATTTCAGCTGGTGAAACTAATCGGTTTATGTTATTTAATATAACGACTAATAAATTCATGTGTATTATGAATTGTTTTATTTGTTAAAAATTTCTCTGTTAGATTCTTGTTACATTTTCATGAATTCTCAACTATGGATCATCATCATCAGCAATTTTCTGATATGTATCCTCAAGGGCTGTTCAGGTTACTATGACAGCACTACATGATTAACTTTACATTATTACTGATCTCCTATTAACAATTTTGCTCAAAATTGGTCTATTACTTGTCAACACCCCAATATTGTTGTATCTAACATTTTGTTCTTCTAAGGCACTTCTGACTGAATCAATCCATGTAGACCTTGTCTTCCTCTGGATCTCTTTCCTGCCATCTTGGCTTCAAACGTCTGTTTGACTAACCTTTCCGCATCCATTCTATTTAAGTACCCATTTAGATTAGCTCTGTGCATATGTTCTTGTCAAGTTCCTTTATGATATCTTCATTTTTAATATGATTTTGCCATAATGCTATCTGTTTACCTCTATCATATTAATAATCATAATAATAAACATCTGACCTCATTAAGTCACCAACTAATGGTGAAAGGTGTACACTATCACACACAAAGCTCATCCAACAGTGCCTTAAAGTGACTCAATGTGCCAACATTCACAACACACTCAGGCAATGCATTCCACTCACCAACCATTCTCCATGCAAAGAACCTTCTCCTCATTCCTCTGATTGAGACATGTAAGTCTCAATCATATCCTCCTCCTCCTATTCATGAGGCTTTGCAATTTACATTCTTTCAATCTGTCTTCATATTTCACATTCCAAAGACCACTTACCATCTTTGTGAATATTTTTTGTACCTTTTCTGATATATCGTCATCACCATTCAAGCCTGATCAAAGGCTCATACAATGGAATCATAACCTCTTAGTTCTGCAGGTCAAGGTGCTCCATATCATTGTCATTATCCAATGTGACAACTTCAAAACACTTGTGCAATATGGCACCTGATATTCAGGTCCTTGTCCACCACCTATCCCAAACTCTCAACTACTCGACCTCATTTAAAGTTCCCCACCAAAATTTCAAAACTTCGTAACATTGAACTGACAGTTCCATACTGTTGCCTTTTCCCAACTCGTACAACTTATTCAAGTCCTCCTGTAAAGTCAAAACATCTGCTTGACTCTGCATTGCTCTCCCTAATTTTGCATCATCTACAAATAGTTGCATATTAACATCAATGCTACTGCCAGTTAAATCCATCCCAATATCATTAATAAATTGAACCACAATAGCTCCATTAGTGACTTTCCTCTTTTGGAATACTGTACCTCCCACTCTCTGATATCTATTTCACTAGTCTGTTATCCAATCCCATCTGTTTCAGCTTATTTAGCAGCTTATGGTGTGGCAGCCTATCAAAAGCTTTTGCAAAATCAAAGTATACCACTACATATGCATCTCTCTTGTCCATGACATTTTTCACCTTGTTATAGTAAATAAGTTGGTAAAACATGATCTCCCTTTAACAAACCCATGCTGTTATCAACCTATTTCTGTATCCTAGTTCTCACCAATCTTTCTAACACCTTCACCACAACCCCAAATATACAGATTGGCCACAGCCTTATCACCACCTTTATGCAATGGAACAATTTTACCTTTTTTCCACTCTCTTGGAATCTGTGCTTTGTAAGACTTATTAAACAGGTAGGCTAATGATATTGCCGATTCCCTAGAATATTCCCTAGGATATTTGGCGATATGTCATCAAATCCTTTCACCTTATTGGCATGAAGCTTATTAATTTCCTCATATACCTCCTACGCATTCACAATTAAGCCATCCTCTCCTATGCCTTCTACACTTGAGATTATTGTGATTTCACCTTGAAGAGGATGAAATACCCTTATAAATTATTCACTGAATACCTCAATGTCTTCTGCAGCAGTTACCATTCTACCATTTTCATCCATTAATATCAACTTAGCATAATCATTCTTTCTTATACTTGTCACATACCTTAAAAACTCTAGGGTTTTCTTGACCTGATTTGCTAATTTCTGCTCATATTATAGTTTTGCTGTTCTTATCAACTCAGTCACCTTCCTGGCCTGACTTTATACTCCTCATGCAACTGACTCCTACCATTCTTTATCATGTGCTGCCTCCACAGTATCCTCTTCTTCAAATTTCATGCTTAATCTTTTTATTCTTCCATTTGACCTCTGCTTTTGATAATTGTCGTCTTCGGAGCTCATGGGCAAAGTGGAGTCTATGTCACGTTGGCTTCATATTTGCACTGAATTTTCTGTGTTGATTTCTATTGGTGGGAATCTTGGTCTAATATGACTGTGTGCAGCTTCCAACTCTCTGAGATTACATAGGGGCAAGTAGAAGTTTATGGAGTTTTTGTTTCATGTAATATATTTATAGTTTCTGATATCCTTAGCATTGTTTCATTATTCTGCAAGTCTGATATGATGGTTTTTTCGATTTGTGGGGGTATGCTTCTGTTCAAGCATATGGACTGCAATTTCTGTTTTCCTGTTATAATAAATTTAGTTTAATCCTTTATCCAAGTGTAAGCAAACAAAGTTTGTGCCTGAAGTATCTTCAGGACTGAGGCAGCTTGTGGTAAAGGTGGACCAATCTCTCATCACTCCTTGTCTCAGTATCTCCCATAATGCAAAGCACATCTCCTTGTGGACATATATACTGCTATGCATTAAGTGAAGGGCCACTACCCAGACTGGCTTCAACCTTTATTGAGGTCTCGTCAGTGGGAGGCAGACCCAGAGTGGTGATACTAAGGCAGAAGCAATGGAGAGGTCATATTTACCTATACGAGTTGCCAACTGGTGTACCACCTTATTATTAAATTACTCTGGATTTAGAGAAAGATGTTGGAAGTTTATTTTGCACTTGGTTAGACTATAATAAATTTAGTTTAATCCTTTATCCAAGTGTAAGCAAACAAAGTTGATACGAGTTTTTGCTATGGGTTGCCAAGGGATGTACCACCTTACCTCAGTCCTCAAGATATTTTCAGGCACAAACTTTGTTTGTTTACACTTGGATAAAGGATTAAACTAAATTTATTCTAGTCCAACCAAGTGCAAAATAAACTTCCAACATGTTTTCCCGGTATTTTGCTTTTGTTCTTATTTTTGGTTTTACTCTTCTTATTTCTTAGATGTTCTGGAATTAGTATATTGCAATCACAGAAGTCTTCCTGTAATCTTGCCCATAATGATCTAATCATGGAACCTGTATAGGTGACATTACAGTCATGTTTGCAAGGAAATTTGTACACCAAGTTATGGTATTCTAAAATTTCCTTGTATGAGTGAGATTTGGTAGGTTTTAGAAAAGTTGCCAATTTGCAACTAGTAGCAAACACTAATTTATAGTAGGTTTGCTTGAATATATATTAAAAAAAACAATGAGGTAATACAAAGGGTACTCATGAAAATAGGCAAAAGTCATAAGTATCAATATCAAGTTATGTAAAGTTTGTGGAATGTAACTCTTATGTAAGTCAGGGGCTGTCTGCACTTCATAAATACAACTGGGATGATTAATAATGTTTATAAACTTAAAAGTTTTCAAATCATAAAGAATACACATTTATAAAGCTTTTGCAAGACCTTCTCTATTGTGTGGCAATGACATATGGAACATAAAAACTGCAGGAACTGAACTAGTGTGTGTGTGGGGAGGGGGAAGCACAGAAATATGTAAAGAAATAACAACATACTCAGATAAAATATACAAATACAGAGGAGTGGTTGATGCACAATATATAGCCTCTTGCAGTGAAGTCATCTTCACCTTCATACAGTATAGCGTACTTTCACAATAGGGTTCTCGTGAACCTGGCAAGCATTGCACCCACAAAAGTATAACTTCCCTAGGTGGAGGAAATGCCAATCAAACCTCTAGGTGGTGGATGTCTTTCATTGCCTAGTGAAATACCACCACCTTTCAAGAGTTCTAGTTTTTGTCCCCCCTCTTACCACATGCAGTAAGAATGATCTTTCAATGACATACCAATCACCTTGTGATTTGAGTGTGTAACAATAAAATGGTTCTGTAAGCCGGCTGCTGGTTAGCACATGGAACCAAACCAGTTAGTAATGAATCTGGAGGCTTCCCAATCAAGCTAGCTTTAAATCTGCAGCCACATATGAGGTGCTATCAAAAAGAAACCGGACTGTGTCAAATACTTGATGACAGATTGAGTTACAGTCTCACACTGCCAACTGTCAGTGCCATAGACATTGTTGAGTCAGCCTGCAACATGGCATTAAACTGTATAACTCATGTAATGCACATTATTCTTATCATGGGTTTGTGCTGTTCTGTGATTTAGCCATGAACACGAAACTAGAACAAAGAGCAAATGTAAAATTTTGCATAAAACTGGGGAAATCTTCTAGAGAGAGAGACCCTTGAATTACTTCGTAAGGCATATGAAAATGAAGCCATGAGCTGAACTCAGTATTTTGAGTAATTCAACAGATCATCTATGCAGATCGATGCATCACCATCCAGGAAGTTGCTGACAGAATTGGGATTTCATATGTATCAGATCAAGCAATGATCAAGAGAGAGAGATTTGAACATGTATTGCATTGCTGTCAAATTTGTTCCCTGTCTCTTGACCTCTGATCAGAAGGAGCACTGTGTGAACATCTGTCAAGATCTTCTTCAAAAAAAGCCATTGATGACCCAACCTTCATTTCAAGGGGTCATCACAGGGGATGAGACTTGGGTTTACAGGCTACAACCCACAGACAAAACAACAACTGTCACAGTGGAAATAGTCCACATTCCCCAAGAGCAAAGAAGGCAAGTCAGGAGTGCAACAAAGAGCATGTTAATCACCTTTTTTGACGTTAAGAGGGACTGTATGCTGAGAATTTGTCCCACCTAATCAGGCAGTCAATACAGAATTCTACTGCAACGTTTTAAGGTGGTTGGAGGAAGACGTCTGTCACAAAAGACTGGAACTGTGGTGAAGCTACAAATGGCTTCACCACCACAACAACAATCCTTACCACAGCACCTTAACAACATGACAGTTTTTGGAGGTCGTCCCATATCCACCTTACTTGCCAGATTTAGTCCCTTGTGATTAAGAAGATCCAAGACGAATCGCAAGCAGTGCTTGATGCGCTTCAACAAAAAGGCGTTCAGAAGCATTTGGAGCATGGCTAAAGTGGCAAGTTTACTGCATGAACTCAGAAAGAGACTACTTTGAAGGAGGTTGAGTCCAAATTTAAACTGGGTAAGTTGTAAAGATGTTATTTGCCTAGTCTGATTTCTTTTTTAATAGCACCTTGTATTTTGCCAGTTAGTGAATGGAGGGAGACCAGATACAGTGGCCACAGGAGGAAACTGTCGAGGCCACGTATAGACAGTAGGCCGAGTTCCCTCTGTGTGAGCGGTATGTTTGCGAGTCTGTCACAGCTCACTGCTAGCCCACGTTCCTTTTTATTTTTCTCGCCACATACAATGGATCACGACCCAAAAAAAGTGCAATTTTACTGCTGATCACAAAAAAATAATTTAAAAAAAAAACAGCCCACCAACATTAATTCTTACCAAAAACAAGTTTCCACATTCACTTCGCCAACATTTGTGGCTAAACAGCAATATAAATGACCTATAGTCATCTAAATCCGAATTACTATCCCTATCAGAACCCCAATTAACAACCTCAACAAATGTCTGCTTCAAATATCCAAATTACACATAACACAGTTCTTTCCACCACAAGGAAAGCACTTGTCCATTCATCAGAAGTCCCATACCATGTCCAAGATTGCAAACCCTAGAATCCCGACAATTTGATTGGTTTTGGCATTGCATTAGCAATGACCCTTTTAATATGCTCTCTGTATTGCTCTCCAAACTCCGTTAACCACTCTGACCTCTTCAACTTTCTCTCTCTAAATTTTCTACACTCAAAATATCCAAGTAGTGAGGTCATCCTTCTTAAGGATTTCAATGTCCACAACTTATATTGGCTTCCCTTCTCCAGTTTCACTGATTATGCAGGCAAGGATGCCAAGATGTTTGCCATTAGCAATGACCTATCACAGATCATCAATCTCCTGACCAGAATATCTGAAGATCCACCATCCAATTTGCCATCACACTTCACCTCTTCCTAACAAGCTCTCTTTCCAAGTATATTGTGGCTGTCAGTTCTCCTCTTGGTAACTCAGATCACAACCTCATACAAGTCTCTTTTGCCACAAAACAACCATCACCCAGTTCTCTCTCTCTTGTGTCCTCTGGCACTACAAGTTATATTGGCTTCCCTTCTCCAGTAGTAGTTGCGTAGTTAAGTCTTTTATTCAGTAGCGTAAGTTCGCTGTTGTTCAGGGTGTGGCTTAATAGGTTGATCACATGGTTCTTGCTTGCCGGTGGTTGGTCGCTCCTTGTCTCCCTTGTTTGTTGTTCACTGTCAGTAATTGTTTCAAGTACTTGTAGAATGTCTGGATTAATATAGTTCGATGGTTCGGATTGTAATTTTGAAATCAGATTTTGTGTTGTAGCTAGGTTTTGGCAGGCTGTTTGAATCTGTTCTCTAAGCATTGCTTTTTCTGTGCAGTCATAAATACGGCGTGCCTTAGCGGATAAATTTCTTTTTTAGCCTGATGCAGATAGGAATAAGGTTATTGTCTCCGCATCTCTTTAAAAAGGCCAGCCGATTGATCAAGAGGGAAATAAGAATCTTTAACTTACCACAGCGATTGCAGCGCTTATGGGTATCATTTCCATGGATGATCTGAATCCTTTCTTTTAAGCTTACACGGTGATCCGAATGCATTTTTGAAAATTATGGAGACAACTACCGTGTTTGAATAAAAACTTTTGTTTAATATAACTAAAATCTACATTCGACGTTTAGACCTTTATGTCAAGGTCATCTTCTGGAGCATACAACTATACACAGAAAACAAGCTACACTACAATCAAACTGGTTTGTTAAAGACACTGACCAACCGCTACAACAATTGTTGGCCTGACCTCTGGTGAAAAAAAAAAAAAAAAAAAAAAAAAATTATTATACATCAACGGTAGAGTCCTATTATTAGTGTTATCTGTTGGTTGTAGAAATACATTGGGCACAACAACAAGTATCTATCTATATACATATATTAACATCATGTACATTCCAACCAGTTGGTATGGTATGGTTTCTAATACTAACTGAAGATTGGCTAGAGTCCTGACTTATGCTGGATCTTATATATTAGGTAGGCTGAATGTGTGCCATGCACTACTAATAATAGGACTCTAGCGTTGATGTATAATTTTTATATATATATATATATATATATATATATATATATATATTTTTTTTTCACCAGAGGTCAGGCCAACAATTGTTGTAGCGGTTGGTCAGTGTCTTTAACAAACCAGTTTGATTGTAGTGTAGCTTGTTTTCTGTGTATAGTTGTATGCTCCAGAAGATGACCTTGACATAAAGGTCTAAACGTCGAATGTAGATTTTAGTTATATTAAACTAAAGTTTTTATTCAAACACGGTAGTTGTCTCCTTAATTTTTAAAAATGTATTCGGATCACCGTGTAAGCTTAAAAGAAAGATAAATATGGAATAGACAATAGAATCAACAGAGCTGGTATGGTAGGAAGTCAACTGAATAAATTTATATGGAATAAGAGAGAAATTAGTCAAAGCACTAAATTAGCTGTATACATGACAGTGTTCAATTTTAACTTATAGATCTGAGAGCCGAGTTAAAAATAAAACACTTGACCAAAGATAGAGACCACAGATATGAGAGTCCTGAGAAAGATTAGGGGCATGAATGGATGACATCATTGGCAAAATCATATTAAAAATGAGGATATCAGGAAAGAACTTGACATCGTTAGCATTCAGGAAAGAACTAGCAGAGCTAATCTCAGGTGGTATGGCCATTTAACAGAATTGGAGAAGAAAAATTAGCAAAACAAGTGTTCTATGCCAGGTTGGCAGAAAAAAGACCCAGAGAAAGACCAAGATGTAGGTGGATTGATATGGTAAAAAGTACCTTAGAAGACAGAAATATAAGTACTGATAATGTTGGAGTCTTGACAGGTAACAGATTGATTTGGAGGAAAATTGTAGATAGGAAGTTAGCAAACGATTTAAGTTTTTCATGTAGCACTATCATATCTTGTACGCCCCTTGTAAGAATTTGATGATGACCTTTCATAAAAATTTGTTGAACCGTTCCAGTTTTCAGTTCAACTATATTTGGGGCTACAAAGGGCAACATGTTCACATTTTATATTGCAATAACTCTCTGACTTAGTGGAATATGCACAAAGTTGGAATTTATAAAATGTACACGAAGTCTGTGTGGTTCAGCTTTAGTTCAAACAGGATCACTTTTATTAGAAAATTTTGCTAAAAAAGTTTTGAAATTATATTAATAATTCTGCTCTAGCTGGATGAAATTTAATAGCTAAGATCTATATTGTAAAAAGTTTTTTACCTTGAGTATAATATACGTTAAAGATACCAAGCTATTTTAAATTTTAAATATAAACCTGGTTTTAATCCATTTCCCAAGCAAGCAAAAACAGACAAGTAAGTCAAGTTTGAACCTGCAAGTAGTGCAAGTCTGGGTGACCCACACGTAGTGCAAGTCTTAGGCAACTCGTGGTAAAGGTGGAATAAGCTCTGATCATTTACCCTTAATATAAAGCATTAAGGGTAAATGATGTTATGCATTAAAGGAGAGGGGCCACTACCCAGACAAGTTTCGATCTTTATTGAGGTCTCATCAGCGGGAGCCAGGCTTAGAGATACCAAGGTTTAAGTAATACAGAGCTTATAAATATTTCACCAAAATAAGTTACCACTGTTACATCCTGAATGAAGAACTTTATTAAAGAAATAATTCATTCAGGATTTAACAAGTCAGAAAAAATCAGCTGAGAGATAAAACTTGTACTGGAGCAGACGAACTAAAGTACTAAATAGAAATGGAAATGGAATTACTTCCTTTTAGTAGAATTGTAATACCATGTAAAGAACTTTGTGTATAAATTAGTATTATATAAAATGCATCATGTATACAATGAATGGGTAAATCAGATGTAAACAGTAGTCCAAAGGTCATGGGCAGGCCTGGGGCATTTTTAATCTCGGAAAGTGACGCACATTCGTTTCCCGGAAGACGCTGCGAGAAATCTCGCGATGTACCGAAGTTGCCAAGGACGAAGAAAGTAGCGGGCAGGAAAAGATCGCAGAAAAAAAAAGTAAGAGGGCGCTATTGTGGTAAGAACAGGGTGCAAAAAGGGGGAAGTGAATGGAGAATAAAAAGAGTTTGCATCCCTTTCTCAAGGCTTTTTTTGCCTGTTTTCCTGGATGAAGATTTGACTTCTCTCGTGGACCGGTGGTCCCTGATGGTGTTTCGTGGCGATAGTTTGATATCGGAGGGTGCGCCTTTCCCTTCGATGTCTGAATTTCTGCCGGTGCTAAAGCGCGAGATGAAGGCACATGCTGCCTTCGCTGAAAGTACCAACGGAATACTATCGCATACGTACATTATTAACCGGCAGCTAGAATTGAGGATGGCCCGAAACAAATCGAGAATAGACGAGGGAAACTGATGACCATAGTGACCCACCACGTGGACACAGGCTTATGGTGGATTCGAAAGGTAATTCAAACAAAGAAGGACAGTTCCGACGGACCTGGAGACCCTACCCCAAGAAATGGTAATGTACAGATTTTGTTGTATAACTATCCAGTCGGAAAAAGGAAAAGATCATTGTAGTGTATTAAATGAGTGTGTACAGTATTTAAGAATTTTAAGCGATTGTTTAGCAGTGGCTAATATCCATGACAAATTGCTAGAAATGATTATAGATGATTGTGTCTAGTTTAATATGTAAGACTAACACAGTGGGTAGAATATCGATTAGAAGAGTATAATGTGTATATTATGTGTGTTTGTAGTGTATTAATTGAGTATGAACAGTATTTAAGAAATTTAAGTGATTATTTGGCAGTGGCTAATGTCCATAAGACAAATTGTTAGGAATGATTATAGATGATTGTGACTAGTTTAATATTCAACACAAACATAGTAGGTAGAATATAGATTAGAAGTGTATAATGTGTATATTATGTGTGTTTAGTCTTTAACTTAAGAGAAGGATTTATTGTTCATGTATAGAGTATTAATCAGTTTGAAAGGGTCTGATTTAGCATGTCATTGAACTAATTGAAAGTGAGATTGGTCTAAGTGTATATTATATCTTTAGATTGCAATAAATATGTTTTTTCTTTTATACCTGAGATTTGCCTGTGATATGAACCAAAACTACCCCTCATTAATCTGAACCATAGCGGGGGAGGAATTGAAAGAAAGTTATAACATAATTAAAATGAAAAGCCAAACGGCTAGTTTTCTGGCAACTTAATAGATATGAAAGGGATAAAAATCCTATGTTGTTATATAGCCAATAAGTGAAACTCAAGATCGAGAACTACGATCTATGAGTTTAAATGCCGAAAAACTATCAGCGAAGGCAATTCGAAGCAAAGGTGGAGCAAGCTTCCTCACTATTCTTGATATTCTCTCACAATGTAAAACACAGCTCTTAGGAGACGTAATATTGTGAGATAATATGATGTAATAACATTGTGAGAGAATATCAAGAATAGTGAGGGAGCTTGCTCCACCTTTGCTTCGAATTGCCTTTGCCGATAGTTTTTCGGCATTTAAACTCATAGATCGTAGTTCTCAATCTTGAGTTTCACTTACTGGCTATATAACAACATAGGATTTTTATCCCTTTCAAAGGTATAACATATTGTTATAGAGGTTACGACTGCAAACCAGAATTTACTTAGCCACAGTAGAGCATTTAATTTATTCACCTATGTGCACCAAAGGTCTGGAAAAGTCTCCTGAATAAGAGTCCATTCTATTCTAAGATATTGGCTGGCGCAGCATTAAAAAATAAATTTGTCAATATCAGAAGAGGAGACGTCCCCAGAAAGAAATTAGAGGATTCGTTTCTTTTAGCAAGGAATAACCTTAACAGTCAGGGTAAGCATGTGAGTAAAATTAGGAATCGGCTAGAGATATAGAATTTACTTTCCTTACAGAATGAACACGTAAGAAGTGATATTAGTCAGGGAAGTCTTGTAGTTAAAGGAGAGAGAGATTGAATTCATAAGGGAAGTAAAGTTAAAATATTGTAGGAAAAGCAACGACATAAAAATGGCGCACATGGCAATGTAACAATGGCGGTGAGCCACACTACAAAAAGATGTAACACCATAAGATGCACTACTTGCAGGGCCAATACTTGTCTTGACATACTTGGGAAATGGATTAAAACCAGGTTTATATTTAAAAGCTAAGTATCTTTAATGTATATTATACCCAAGGTAAAAAACTTTTTACATCTATCTCTCATCCTGAGATTTTTATTTAATAAGGTCAAAGCACCTTATGGTAACTTATTTTGGTAAAATATTTATAAGCTCTGTATTACTTAAACCTTGGTATCTCTAAGCCTTGCTCCCACTGATGAGACCTCAATAAAGGTCGAAACTGGTCTGGGTAGTGGCCCTTGCCTTTAATGCATAGTATCATACATCTCCTCAAGGAGATGTGCTTTACATTAAGGGTAAATATAGTAAGAATAGTGTTCAGAGCTTATTCCACCTTTATCACGAGTTGCCTAAGACTTGCACTACATACGGGTCACCCAGACTTGCACTACTTCCAGGTGCAAACTTGACTTACTTGTCTGTTTGCTTACTTGGGAAATGGATTAAAACCAGGTTTATATTTAAAATAGCTTGGTATCTTTAACCTAAGATCTATATTAAAATTTGTCTGTTTTGATTTTGATCTGATCTTTGTTGTTGTGAAAATATTAGGCAGAATGAACTTTTTTCTAGAGATAAATCACTATTTACAAGCAGCTACACTTACCGAATAATGTTGTAAAAACACCAAAATAATTAACGTCTCAATGACCATCTTGGATGACTTTAGGTATTCTTACCAAACACTTTAAAACAATAGTTTTCAAGAAATTAATCTTTCGATGAATTATGAGACTTAATTGAAAAATTATCGGTGAATTGTGTTTTCGATCAATTTGCAACAAATTATCATGCGATGAACTGTCATTTGACAAATTGTTTATTTGATAAATTGCCATTCATTCAATTGTTGTTCAATTAATTGTTTAATCAATGATTTGCTTTTTTAATGAATTCTCATTTGGTTAACTGTCTTTCCATAAACAGTTTTTGATGAATTTTCATGGAACCATTCTTTTGTTTAGAGAGACTGGGTTAGAACCTAGTCTTTGTAATCAAAGGACATGACAATACCAATTAAGCTATCAATTGCTTTTAAATTTCAAGTAATTTCTTTTAAAGCTTCAACGCCCAAACATAGTATGCCCACACTGTATATAAAACAAATAGATATTTATAATCCTCCCTTTTAATTCAACATTCAAACTTAAAAAAATATATATACTGGGTTGGCAAATAAGTTCATTTGGTTTATGCATTAGTACAAGTTTAAGCCGCTTCGCCTGTTGCTATTGTTGTGCTATTGCGCAGCTGAAAGGTGACATTTCACATAACCTTTCAGTGAATTTTTGCTCGGCCTACTTCAGTTGCACGTGTGTAACATATTTTTAGAAATGGAAGGAAATAACGTATATTACTGGTATATTTTGCTTTTTTATTTCAAAAAAGGCAAACAAGTTGTGGAGGTCCATAAAAAATATGCAGTGTATATGGGGATGGTGCCTTAACAGAACACGTATGCCAAAAGTGGCTTGCCAAATTCCATTCTGGAGATTTCGACATCAGTGATGCGTCTCTCACCGGTCGCCCGACTGAGATTGATTTGAGTGTTGTGAAGGATATCGTCGACAAAAATCCATCACAAACAGTGCAGGAGATTGCTGCAGTACTGAAAATATCCCATACAAGTGTTGAAAACCGTTTGCACAAGCTGGGATATGTTTCAAAACTCAATGTTTGTGTGCCGCATGAATTGACTGAGGCCAATATGACTGCTCGCATATCCATCTGTGATTCGCCATGACGTCACCAAGAAAACGACCCATTTTTGAAGTGGATGATTATGGGAGATGAAAATTGGGTCGTGTACGATAACGTAGTATGTAAAAGATCATGGGGGTACAAGAACAAACCGCCACAAACACCCTCCTTTGAATTGTTTGTTGTCTACACTGATGATGTACTGTTAATTTCAGTATGAAATATTTGTACCTTTATTTCATTATTAAAGTTACTGTATTTGCTGGCGTATAAGATGCACCCCCTTTTTTGTACACATTTTTTAGGAAAAAAATATTTTTTTTTAGATCCTCTTCCTGATTCCGCCAAGTTCTTATCATTTTCTCAGTTGGGGGTGACCGGAAATGCCTCTCTGCAGTCCTGTTTCCATATTCTTTAGCATACGCAATCACACGTAGCTTGTATGCAATACTGTAGCAATGCCGACGTTTTTCAGCCTTAACTTGCCAAGAAATTTAAAGAACATTTAATGGCAGAAATTTATCACAACAACCGCAACAACAAATGGAAAGTTTAAACGAACAGGAACACAGCTGTGATAGTCGATGACAGTGCATGCGCATCCACTGAACTCTATGTAACCGAAATGCTCTCGCACACTGCAAGGAAGCAAGAAAGAAATTGCGTAACTCGAAACAGAGAAAATTTTCAGAAAAGAAAGTAATAAAAATCTGAGTATTGGCGTATAAGATGCACCCTGTTTTTCAGAACTATTTTCAAAGAAAAAAAGTGCATCTTATATGCCGGCAAACACGGTAATTACTGTGGTTATTGTGTAATTAATTATTTATCATGTAATTTATTATTTATTATTTTTAGTGTTAGGAGTAGATTTTTTGCTTGGGGGATGGTGAATGGGTGGAACGGGTTGCCAGAGGTGGATGTGGGTGCTTCATCAGTAAATGAGCTTAAGGAGAGATATGATAGGTATTGTGTGAATGATGGATTTCTCAGGATGATGGATTTCTGAATCATTGTGTGAGATCCATATAATAATAATAATAATATCTAACACAAACAGAAGTTTAATTAATCATCTTTCAGTTTAATAGTACAACATCAAATTGAAGCAGTTAGGTTCTTTCCTTTAAAAGGGAAAATTAAATTCAGCAAGCTTTAGGAGTATTTCATAAAATATTTATATATGTGCTTATCAGAATACTCATGTCTTCTCTGTTGACATATCTCTTTGGAGGTATTCTAATGAAGTACAGTACATGGGAAGTTTATCTAGTACAGGGGATCTGTGTTAGATAAAGCTTCCATGTTGTTGTGGACAAATTCTACTTTCAGTTGAATTTCAGTTTAAATCAGTTGACATAATGAGTTTTCAATGACTTCCATTCTTGTACATGCTGATATTTTTAGTAGCAAAATTAAGTAAAATTAATTGAAACAATGCAAAATGATATATTACAAATTATCTGAATTTGACTGTGAAAAATAGAGATTTTTACCACAAGAATGCTACTGTGGAACATTTTTTTATGATATCTTGAACCATCAAATCATTTCTACACTTGTTAATTTAAAGCTAAGCAACTTTAACTTATTTAAATTTATTTAAAGACTGTCAGTTTATAATTGATCAATTGATATAAACTTAGCAATTTTCATTAAAAGCTTACCAAAAATAGCAACTTAATGAAAGGAAACAAAATGGCTTAAATAACACTATTTTATCAAGTTCTTGTGATCCTATCATATTCAAATTTATATTGATATATATATAATACTTTACCCTATGACACGATCGCAAAACATCTTCTTTGAACTCTATAAAAGCATTCTTGATATTTTCCATATTGAAAGGCAAAGAAAGAAAGTGGGTAAAATCCATTTTTTGACGTAATGAGTTGGCAACCACTTCAATTCTTGTACATGCTGATATTATACCTTTGTGATCCAATCCAGTAATTACTATTGTGAAAATAGATAAATATTTCATATGTAATAAACATCTGTTAATTTTAAAAAATAGCATTAAAGATTAAAAGTTCAAGGAATGTATAGGCTTTTCTAAGTAAGTCATACCTTTAAATTTAATTAACAAATCAGTAATGCAAAATTAGTAAAAAAAAGTAAATACAAAAAAAGGCCATTTTTTTTAAATTTTCACTTTTCAAATTATGAAATGTAGTTCAAAGTATTTCTTCTACCTTTTTGAAAAATAACTTTTTGGTACTTTTATTCTTTCATTTTTGTATTTCCCATTGTTCCTTTGCATGTTACACTCAATAGCATGCCACAGTTAAAAAGCTAATTAATGCTTTCACAGGGTAGTTAATGATATCTGTATGTTGTATTATGGTTGTCAATTGCATGTGTTCTTCTGGCCAGTTTGTCTAATGAAAAAACTGAGTTTCCAGGAGAGGGCCTTGCAACCTCCATGTGAGAATGGTTAATTCACTTTCAATGAATAGTCTGTATAGAGGTTCTTCATGTCCCTTATTTTGTGAGGAAAAAAAAAATTCAACTTTACAAACTTCAAAAAAATTCACATCAACAAATTCCTTTCTTTTTTAACCACTTGTCCACACACTGCACCATTATATCATGGGTCCAGGGACCTCTCTTGCTTGCATGTGTGCATGGCTGATATTATATAAGATTTTGAAAGTTCATAATGTTGAATTTTTTCCTCATAGTAAGTGATGGTTTTCAGCTGGCTATCCTTGTTCTTGTTGATGAAATAAGATTTTGACTGATCACATGAAAAATAAACAATTATGAGATGAAAAAAGAAAAAAATAGCAGTAGGTTATAAAATAATGCGCAATAAGAAAAACTCCACCCTTCTGCTTAAAAGTCCAAAATAAGCAAGAAGCATCCCAATTTCATATACATAAAATAAAACTATCTCAAAAAAAGAAGGAAACTTCTGATTACTTTTTGTATGTAGTTTTCTTCTTTTTATGAGATAGTTTTATTTTATGTATATGAAATTGGGATGCTTCTTGCTTATTTTGGACTTTTGAGCAGTTTTTTGTATTACTATAATGTATCAAAAAAGATAGAAATTTATCAGAGAATATGCTTTAAATGAATGCATAAGTTTCTGTGGCTTAGGTTTTGTAGATAGTTTTCAGTATTGAGAACACGTTTTCAGATAATTAACAAGTTTCATAAAATATAACTATATGAGTTTCATGCCATCAGATTTAATGGGATATTAACAAAAGTTGTACAGAAGAGAGACTAGAAACACAATTAATTACACAGATGTTATCAGAACTTCACAATTCACACATATAAATAAATAACCAGAATAGAAACATTAAATTAATCACTGCATGTGTTGGAACAATACTAGTTGTTGCTGTCACTCTCTGTAGCATTGCACATATCATATTGTAAGTCTGCAATAGTTAGATTTTTAATGAAAGCAGACCACACTTGGTGTAGGATTAAGCCTTGATTTCTCTACAATGTGTGGAGATCCACAGCATTTCAGAGGCTTCCTTGAACTTTCTTGATAAACAGTTATGATCAATATAAATCAGTTACTAAAATAAAGGAGCCAAAAGGCTTCACTTCGGCGATGCAAAATTATATAAATTAAGCGGATATTAAATCCAACATAATTTCAAAGCTGCAAATGCAGAGACTATAAAAGTTTCATGCAAAAATTTACCAGAGAGCTTGAGGGAATATACTCGCCATTTTGATTAGGTTTCACTGGTCTGACAGCTTTTTCAAACTCATTGATTTTTGTCAGAGACCAGGCAGAAACCTTAGAGAGCAAAAACTCTCAATACTAAAGATCAGCTTTTGGCTTCGAAATGAATTGAAGCCTTTTGGCTCTTTATTTTAGTAAATACTTTATGCACCGACCAAGAGTTCAGTGGTAAAGGTGATGGCTCAGATGGTTATGACTATAAAATTAGACAGCTTCTTAACACTGACACTTATTTCATTATGGATCATGAGGGCTACTAGAGAGCTTCAAAATTGCACCAATAACATTTTAAACACAACCTATGAATTTATCAGAGAAACCAGACTAGCTCTCTGTTCTAGTCATCCTCTCCCACCTCGTCTATACAGGACACCCAAAATTCACAAAGCAGACATCCCTATGTCCAATAGTAGAAGGGATAGATTCTCTGACATATCTTCTTGCCAAACTACTAAAGGGTCTAAGTGGACAATCCTTTATTAAAAATTCTGAGCATTTTGTTTCAAGCATCAGCAATATTATCCTTGATGAACATGACATTTTAAGAAGCTTTGATATAATCAATTTGTTTACCAATGTTCCTACTGATGATCTACTTGCATTGCTTCAAGATAAATTCTCTAAGAAGGTTATGGCACTCCTCAAACACTATATGTCATCTGGATACCAATATAAAAATACAATATACAAACAAAACTCAGGTCTAGCCACAGCAGACTTCTTTAGCCAGTTTTAGCAAATCTTTATATGGAAACATTTGAAAACAAGGCCCTAGAAGAATATCATCATAAACCAAAATTATGGAAAGGTATGTCGATGATATATTCTTAGTCTTAACCATGGACTACCTTCACTTCTGCTTTTCATGAGTACCTGAATCATCAACACCCTAACATAAAATTCACCTATGAATTAGTATCTAATGGTTCACTCCCATTTCTGGACCTTCTACTAACTAAGGAATTGGGTAAATTAAAAGTCTATATTTCGAAAGCCTACACAAGCTGAAAAATATCTACATGCCTTATCCCATCATTATAGACCTCAAAAATTGAGTATCATTTCCACACTAGGAGCAAGGGCCTGCTGACTGACAAGGACAAACTAGTCAAAGAACTTCAACATTTATATAAAATAGCACCAAAAATGCAGAAGAAACGGAAAGCTAACAAGAACAGTGAAGTAATGAAAAAGATTTTCTCCACTAAAGATGATACTGAAAATAATTTAACCTCCAAGACTGCTAAGTTAAAGCAGATTATTAGACAGACATTGAGGGAATTACAGAAAGTCAAGTGGCATTTAGAGGAACACAGAAAGAATAAAAAAAGTTTAGCAACAAAATGGAAAACAACCAAGCACAGAATCAGGCAAGTTAGTGTGTAATATAACAGCAAAATTCTGGAAAGTAAAGTTGATTATAAAAAGAAAGATGTTCTTTGGTATGGTGACTATCATAAAGCATGTCATTGATGAGTGGATTATAGTGTCAAGTTTTCCCAGAGAAAAAATTAAAAATCTAACGCAAGCAATTGAAAAACAGAAAAGCAAAGCAAAAGAGGTCGTAACTCTGGTAGGTACCAATGACTTAACTGGCGATAAATTCAGGATGAGGAGAGGATACAAATTGTTGGAAGAAGCGAGAGTGAAAAGTGAGAAAGTAAAAATCGTTAGTATATTACCTGGCTATGATAGCAAACAATGCATAGGCAGTGTAGAAGGAATGGATGCGAGTTTTTGGAATGTGTGGAATGAGTTTGAGGAGATTTTATTTGTATAAGAAGAATGGACTACACTTAAATGTCTTTGGCATCAGGAGTGCTTGAAAAATTATTAATTAATATGAGGCCTAATGCAAAGCATCAGAAAAACTGAATTCTGATGGGAGGAACTGCAAAAATCTGTGTGTAAGAGCGACAATGTTAGTTAATTGTGTTAATGATGGGAATAGCTATTATTATGGAAATGATTATGAAGAGAGAACGATTCTGTGTTCATCTGGTTGGGACCTATCATGCATATGTAAAGATATCAGCATAACTGCATAACTAAGAAACTAGATAAGAACAGAGATCTGCAAGTTGTTGAACTGTGTCATGTGGACCATAGACAAGAATATGCAGAAGACCATGCAGATATTATGTCTGTACACGAATGCTATGAGTATCAGAAACAAAGGAGTAGAATTTGCTGACTTGGTTAATACAGTGGGACATCATATTGTAGGCATTAGTGATACCTGGCTATCAGAATCAGACGTACCAACTAGTATCAAATGCAAAGGACATAGTACTTTTAGGAAGGATAGACAGGATAGGAGAGGAGGAGCCATGCTGCTAATGATATCTGATGACTTGAATCTAGTTAGAGTTGAGATCTGTGACTGCAATAATAGTAACAGTTTTTTTAAGTGACAGCGAGTTTGAATCCATCTCGTGTTAGGTGGAGTCTAACAAGATCAAATACATACTGGGGTGTTGCTATAGACATGGAGAATCGGTTGCTAATGACAAAGAAATGCATCATCAAATAAAATAAAAAGAGAAAAAAAAAATAATCATAATGGGGAACTTTAATTATCCAAACATTGACTGGGTTGCAGTAAAATATCATGAGAAGAATAAAACTAAATTTATTGAACTGTTGTGAAACAACTTCCTCACACAGAGCATGTGACAGTAAGAGTTCAAGGTCAAAGAGTGTTAGATTTGATTACAGTGTGTCAGAGGACGTTTCAGTTAAAGATTTAACTATTCATCCTCAAGTTGGTGACAGTGATCATGCAATACTCACTTGGGAAGCGGACAAGTTTATGAATGTTCCGTAATACTTTCCTACAAAGCAGGAAAGTATTACCAACTGAGAAGTAAGCTGGGTTCTGTGCAATTGTTTCAGTTGTTGAATGGGTGGGATATCAACAGTGCATAGGAAGCGTTTAAAAAATACTTAAATGATGCAATATCAGAATGTGTTGTTAGAGTTCAAAAAATAAATAAAGTAGGAGTGAAACAGATGTGTAATCTAATCAAGAAAACAATGATGTGGAAGGAATACCATGTACATAAGGATGATGTCAGTTATGATAATTATAAGCAGCAGGCCAGAAGAGTCATAAGCATTGTACAGAAAGCTAAGTCTGAGTATGGAGAGAAACTGGCCCTGAAGTTAAAGACAACTGAAAAGAATTCTATTCATATGCTGCAAGTAAAAGAAAGAACGAATGTGAAAAAATAACTCTACTGAATGCATATGGTATGCAGGTGACTGACGCAGAAGTGATTGCCAACTTATGAGTAGCAATAATTTTGCTAAAAGCTATCTACCAGGTATATACAACATTGAATTCACCACTACCTCTTCACTGTATGAGGAGGAAGTACTAGAGCTGTTGCACAAAGTGAATAAGAATTCTGCAATAGGAACTGATAGAATATCAGCACAGATGCTAAAAGAGTGTTCAGCTGAACTAGCTATTTCTTTGACTAGGCTACATAATTTGAGTCTCAGAACAGGGAAGATTCTACAGGAGTGGAAAGAATGTATGGTAATCCCATTGCACAAAGGTGGTACAATGACCATTGCATCCAACTATCAACCAATCAATATCTCAGGAGTGGGGATGAAGATTTAGGAAACATTGGTTAGGACTCACATTCAGAAATAGGTTGATAGAGAATCTCTACTTTGCAACGAACAGCAAGAATTTATTAAGGAAAGTTCATGTTTCAGCAACTTACTCGCATTCTATAATAATGTTACCACAGAGTTAGACATACTTAGGGGAACAGATATGCCATGATACTTTAGGACAGAAGGCTTTTGACAGAATACAGCAGAAGACTGTTGCATAAATTGGAAAATATGGGATTAAATTATGGACTGCTGGCATGGATAAGAGGACAGCTGACTGACAGATATCAAAGAGTCGTGTATGAGGATGTGAATCTGAAAGATTCAAGGTAACCAGTGGAGTGCCTCAAGTATCAGTACTTAGTCCATATTATTCAATCTGTACATTAATGACACTGGGAAGTATTTGACATGCGACAAACAGTTATTTTCTGATGATGCAAAGATAGGTAGGCTAATCAGGAGCTGTGATATGCAGTACTTGCAGAATGATTTGAATAGGCTAGAATTGTGGACATGTGAAAATGACTGTCAATTCAATGTTAATAAATGTAAGGTCATGCACTTTGATGTGATTAGATATCCAATGCTGTATTATTTTGGTGGGACTATGAGAAAAGAAACTTATCAGGCTAGGGATCTTGGAGTTTTAGTAGACAGGATGTTCAAAGGTCATACATAGAAAATATTGTAAATACAACTCGGAGAATAAATGCAATGCTGAAACGAATTTTGACACATAAAGATAAGGAAGTCATTTTTCTCCTTTACAAAGCCTTGATAAGACTTCACTTTGGCTACTGTGTGCAAGTCTGGTTTCTGTGGTGATTTTAATATAGTGAAAAAATGATATCAGGATTGTGAATACTGATTATAAAGACAGACTGAGAATTTGTAGGCTGCAAACAGAAGGAGGGGTAATATGATTGAGAGTCACAAACTTCTGAAATGGTTATATAGCATTTCAGTAAATGGAATTTTTCATTTTATAGATGATGGGGAAAGGATGTGAGCATCATTGGAAGATGAGAATGAATGCTATTAAGATGAGGGTGAGGGCTAAATTTTTCTCTTATAGAGTAGTGCATGATTAGATGGACTGCCATTGGGTGTTGTGTGTGCAAATAATGTGAATGAATTCAAGAACAGGTAAGACAGCTGGTGCTAATAGCATGGTCTCCCTCATTACTATTATTATTAAGAGAGACCTCCAGGAACTCTCTTAATAATAATAGTAATATCCAAACCTTAGTTTTCTAATAACCATGCAAAGGAATTTGGGGGGGTGGAAGCAGTATAGTGCAAGTGGCTTGAGACAAAAACTGCAAAACCACCATCAATAAACCTGATTGTGAAAGAGAAAAATGCAGAAACTTGTAGGATATCTGCTATTTAGCAATATCAGATTATCTAATATTATTTTTTTTTAATTCTTAGCAGCAGCCAATTTTCCATAAGTACAAAAATAAAAAAGGAAAGGGAAAAATCTTTGTTTTATTTATTTCTGTAAATATTTCCTAAATGTATAGCAAAAATGCATTATTTTTTATAATCAGAGATGTCTCTACTAATGTTATATATAAAAGAAATCTTTGTATAGTTATAGCCTGTTGCAAACTTTTACTTTGATATTTATTTGTAAAAAGGACTCGCGTCTAATTTAGTTTTTTATTTCTGTACCTTGACTGTGAGAGAAGAAAATACTGAACTTTCTGACGACGTTTTCACACTACTGAAGAACTACAGTTTTGTTTACAAGAAGTGACTTTCATCTCACTGCTATGTTGCTTACCACGTCCAGCAGTAGCGAACTTGCACAAAGTTTATCATTCTGAAGAGAAAGCTGAATTACGTGAGAGAGGAAGAAAATAGCTGTTGCATTGAGGAGAATAGAGCCGACGTTCTTAAAAGTTGAGAGTTTGGGGTAGAAATAGTTTAAAGGGATTTTTAAGCTAAAAAAGGTAAAGAGTGTTATAAGGGAAACAAACAGTTATCCCAAAATTAAGATGAATTTCTTTCAAAGGAAGCTAAGTTGTAGTTACATAAAAGTGATATATAGTTCGGATGCTTAAGGGTCAAAGCAGTATAACTGAGAGGAGACCTCTACATAGCCTTTAAAGGAATGTGGAGAACCAACCAGGGCATCAGACCTAATGTCCAATCCTCACCTTCTCGTGGTGCACCCTGTTGGGTATCTAACTGGATACTGAACGAACGAGTATGGGCTGGCAATTTGGGATTTAGCTGACCAAATTGTATTCTTATTGGCTTAAACCAATATACAAAATGATGGTACAACATGACAAAATTTCATGCCGGCTGGGACATCGCCCGGTTAAACAAGGCCCCCGTTGTTTTCGCCAGGGAACAAGGGCAAACAGCGAAAAGTCAGCTACTGGAACAAATCTGAAAGCACACCCCAACTCAACATCACCAGAGTTAAAGATCGGTACTATCAACATAAGAAGCCTGAATGGCAAAGAAATGGAGCTAGCTGAAGAATTAGATAAGTACCAGATCGACATAATAGGGGTGACTGAAACAAAAAAGACAAAAACTGGTCAGATCTTTCTGAGCAATAAATACAAAATGTTATATTCAGGATACGACAATCAAGGAAAAGAAGGAGTAGCCATAGTATTCAACACAAAATACGAGGTTAATCTTCTTCAATGGCAGGTAGTCTCAAGTAGAGTAATGTGGGCAAATATCAGAATGGGGAATTGAACAATGAGACATATTTGTGCCTATGGTCCCACAGAAAGTTCTACTAAGGTAGAAGTGGAGGAATTTTTTGATGCTTTAGAAAAAGCAACTGACACAATGAAAAGGGAAAAGTTGGTCCTTGTTGGGGATCTAAATGGCAGAGTAGAAAATGATTGTGAGACATACAAAAATATTTTCGGAAAATTTGAAGAAAAGAGCAAAGCTAATAATAATGGCAAAAACTTGTTGGATTTCTGCTCAGGACATGGACTGGTTATTACTAACACCATGTTCCAACATAAAAATGTGCACAAATTCACATGGAGAGAAGAGGCTAGGAATAAGAAAAGTCTCATCGACTATGTTATTGTTGATAGTGATGTTTCCTCCCTGCTGCATGACACCAGAATGTACAGAGGATTTGAAATTGGAAGTGATCACTATTTAGTCTTGAGCAGGATAAAATTGAATTTCATATTGAAAAGAATAACATGTAAGAAGGTTTTAAAGCGAATAAAAGTTGAGCAGCTCTCAGATGTGAACTGAAGACTAAAATACACAAAGATTATTGAAGAAAAAATGAAAGAATTTGAGAATAGGAATCAAACCCTGGAGATTCAGTGGCAAGCCTTGAAGAAAACTGTGATTAATTCAGCTAGAGAGGCATGTGGTGAGGTTTTCTGCAAGGAGAGAAAAATCAGAACTCCATGGTGGACACAGGAAGTTAAAGATGCAATGAAGGAAAAGAAGAAAGCATATCAAAAGTTCCTGGCAAATAAGCCAGCTTTTGCTCTTAGAGAACAGAGACAAATGTAAGCAAGCAAAATACTGTGTAAAACTAGCTAAACAAAAGTCATGGGAGGACTTTGGCAAGAACATAGAAAATAAATATCAAGAATGTGGTAAGATATTCTGGAGGTTGTTGAAGAAGCTTAGAAATGGAGGAAAAAGTGCTGTAAAAGGAGTTAGAGATGACAAAGGTGACACGAAAACAGGAGAAAAAGATATCTTTGAAGTATGGAGTAATTACTTCAAAAAATTGCTAAATGAAACAAGTAGTGAGAGCACAGTGGTACAAAACACTCAAGCATACAGTCATGAACATATATCCATCCTTGAAGTAGAAAAGCCATCGAAGGCTTGAAATGTGGAAAGGCAGCAGAAGTAGATAATATTCGACCAGAAATGATTAAGTATAGTGGTATAAAAGTCTTACAGTGGCTACACTGAATAGTTCAGAAAGCCTGGACAGAGTGACGAATTCCCGATGATTGGAGTAGAGCTCTAATAGTACCCATATATAAAAAGGGAACTAAAACTGAATGCGAAAATTACAGAGGTATTTCCCTACTGAGTGTTCCTGGCAAGATCTATGCAAGTATACTTGAGAAACGGTTGAGAAGAATTGTGGAAGAAAAGCTTGGTGAAGAACAAGCTGGATTCAGGCCAAATAGAGGCTGTCAGGATCAGATCTTCACTTTACGACAAACAGTTGAGAAGAATATAACAAAGATCTGTATTTAAGTTTTGTCGATCTGATCCTGACAGCCTAAGACAAAAGGCATAAGACAAGGTGCCAAGAGAGTAGCTATTCAATACGCTAGAATTATATGGTGTCAATGGAGCATTATATCAAGCAATACTTAGTCTTTATTTGATAAGTCAGCAGTTAGAATTGAAGGAATTACAGGAAGATGGGTTAATGTTAAATCTGGTTTGAGACAAGGATGTACATTATCCCCTCTATTATTCATTATCTATATGGAAGATGTTAATATAAGCTCTTTGCTTTATGCGGACGATGTCATACTTCTAAATAAATCCGCTACAAGTTTGCAAGATTCCCTGACTAAATTGAATAACTGTTGTAATAGATATGGTATGAAGGTCAGCATTAAAAAGACAAAGACAATGAAAATAGGTAGAATTGTTGAAAATGTCAACTATGTTGTTAATGGGGAAACTGTGGAACAAGTAAAACATTTCAGCTACTTAGGCACGATTATTACTGAAGATGGTAAATTCAATATAGAAATGGACAACAGAATCAGCAAAGCTGGTATGGTGGGAAGTCGATTGAATAAATTCATATGGAATAAGAGAGAAATTAGTTGAAACGCTAAATTAGCTGTATACAAGACAGTGTTCAAACCAGTTTTAACTTATGGATCTGAGAGCTGGGTCAGAAGTAAACCATTTGACCCAAGACTAGAGACTGCAGATATGAGATTCCTTAAAAGAACTTGACATTGTCAGCATCCAGGAATGCTTTAGCAGAGCTAATCTCAGGTGGTATGGTCACTTAAACAGGATATACGCGATTTGAAGAGCTCCTGATTCAGATAAGTATTACTAGGAATAATTAAGTATATATGCGTAATTGTTAGTAAGAGCAGCTGTGAACGTTGTATGCTACTGGTATTATTAGTGTGGGTGATTTTTCTTGCCTAAACTAAATTACGAAATCGTTATTATTAGACCTAGTAACCTGCAGAGAGAAAAAAAAAAAAAATGGCGGCGGCATTGTCATTCCATGATTTTAATTTAGATTTCAGTCGTTTCGTTAAGTGTGAGGTCTGTTATATGTATTCCTTCGATTACATAAATGATTTGTGGATGTTTAGTGCGGATGGAAGAAGGGTGTGTGCAAAGTGTGACCTGAATGAGGAACTGATGAATGCAAATATGAAATTGATGACAGAAAGTGTTAGTACCGATTGCGTCGCGAGTGCACGCTTGAAAGAGGAGGATGGTGAGAAAGAGAAGCAAAAAAATGTTAAAAAAATCAGGAAAAAAAAAAAAGAACGATTTGAAAACCGTAACGGATGTTAAAAGGGACAAAAGTGAGGCGGAAAGTAATGAAATTGAAGAAAACGAATGAAAGTAGAAATGGCGTGATGCAGAAATCGCAAGTGGAAAAAATCGAAAGAATAAATGATAGCGAAAAAAGAATGAATGATGGCGAAAGTTGGACCGAAAGTACTGAAACAAAGAAAGATGAATGACAGTAAAAGTGAGAAGAATGATAGCGAAAGTTGGACACATGTTAGTCCAAAAGTATGGAAAGAGAGAAAGATAAATGAGAGTGAAAGTGAGAAGAATGATAGTGAAAGTTGGATGTATGTTGGACCGAAAGTACGGAAACAAAGAAGGATGAATGAGAGGGAAAGTGAGAAGAGGGGGTCGAGAGTTAGAAAGTTAGAAAAATTTAATGATAGAGAGAATGTGTCGCGAGATTCGGAAGGTGAATTGGATTGGATGAGGCAAGAAATGAAATTAAGAGAATTCAGGTCAAAACTATTAAAAAAAATCATGATGGCATGAAAGAGTTAACGAAAGATGAGCGAGTGGCGTTGTATGGCGACTCCATTATTAAAGGTGTGCTAGAGGATAAAATGCACAAGGTATGTTTTCCAGGCGGTAAAATGAGTAGAGTGATTGAGGCATTGGATATGAGGCGGGAGCAAGCAAAAGAGTTAATTGTATTAATTGGTACAAATGATTTGAGAGAGAACAAAGAGCATGTCAAAATGAATGTCAGGAGACTGCTTGGAAAGATAAAAGAGAATAGTGTGACAGGAAGGGTAGTCAGTGTGTTACCTAGGTATGATTGTGGTGAAATGCGGTGGAGAGCAAGGATTATGAATGATATTCTGGCTCAAATGTGTGAGGAGATAGGATTACAATTGTTAATGTGTCGAATGAGTTTGAGGGACGAAGTGAGCTGTATGGGAGTGATGAACTGCATTTGAGTGGTTATGGTGTGAGTCGCTTGGAGAGATTGCTGCTGGAAGGTAGAGAAGTGAATAGAGAGAATGAATCAGATCGAGAGAGGGGAGTGATTTGGAAGAGCAGGAGAGTAAGACAGGAGAGATTGAAGAAGTGGAAATGAATGGGGAAGTGAGTGGTATGAGTATAGAAAATGAGAGAATGGGTATGCAAGAGGAGCAGGGAAACGGGGAGGCTCAGGGTGGACAGGGGTACACAGCATGAGAAAGGCGGATGCTCCAAGAGGAGGTGAGAGCATGTGTAGGCAGGAAAGAAATGGGATGACCAGGGATCAAAAGGAAACAGATGGAATTGCAAAGGGTTCTGAAATGAAGAAGCAGAAAGGGAAATGGCCCCAGTACAGCATGGAGAGATCACATCGAGTGAGTGGTATCAGTGGAACTCTCTGTAGATCCAGAAATGAGCTGTTGCGTTTGTATACAAATGCTAGAAGTATAAGAAACAAGGCGGATGAAATGGTTGCACTAATTGCGTCTGTGCACCCAAAGATTGTTGGAATGTGAGACATGCTTAGATGAGGACGGCATCCTGACAGGAATAGAGATAGAAAGATATGATGTGTTTCGTGAGGATAGAAGAGGTAAAAAGGGAGGGGGAGTGCTATTGATCATAGAGAAAGAGTTATGTCCATACAAGGTAGAGATGCAAGAGGGAAATAGGGCCAGTGGTTTTGAGGCAGTATGGTGTGAGATAGAGGTGAATAGAATCAATTACTTGGTGGGATGTTGTTATAGACCTGGTAATGTGGATGGTGGTGATAGTGAAATGTATAGTCAAATAAGCCAAGCAAATAAGAAAAGGGTGATCATTATGGGTGATTTTAATTATGGCAATATAGATGGGAATGAAGAGATAGCAACTAGAAGTAAAGAAAATGAGTTTCTTGAGTTTTTGAGGGATAACTACCTCAGACAGTATATAACAGAGGGCACACGAGGATTAAGGGTCTTGGATTTGGTCATCTCATCAGAGAATGTAACTATAAATGAGGTGTCAAATCATCCACCAATTGGTGAAATTGTCCTTGCAATGCTGGCAACTGGGTGGTTACCAGCAGTGCAAGGACTGCTGTGAAAAATGGGTATATGTGGAACTACAAGGGGGGGGGGGATGATTGTGAAGAGCTCAGGAGACAGCTTGCAGGTGTAGCATGGAATGAGGAGTTAGCTGGAAAAGAGATCAATGCAACTTGGGGGATTTTCAAAAACTATTTAGTAGATGCAATGTCTAAATGTATACTATGGGTGAGAAGGTTAAATAAGGTAGGTGTGAGATGGATGAATAAAGAGATTAAGCATGCGATACAGAGAAAAAGGGCATTGTGGCGGCAGCATAAGAGAAGTGGAAATAACCAATTTCATGAGGTCTACAAAGACCAGGCAAGGAGGGTGACTTGGTTGGTGAGAGTAGCTAAAGAGAGGTATGAACAGCAGTTAGTTAATGAAGCAAAAAGAATCCTAGGGAGTTCTTTCGATATGTAGCCAGCAAAAGAAAGAATGATTATGGAAGGATGACATTGATTGGAGGAAATGGTATAAAGACAGCTGATGCAGAATGTGTGGTGGAGATACTTAATAAACAGTTCATAAAGATCTTTAAATCTTGTGAATGTGACTTCATCGAGTAATTGAGAGCAGGTGATGATGGGGAGGAGAGACTGACTGTCAGTGAGCAAGAGGTGTTTGGGGAGTTGAGTAAACTAGATATAAATAAGGCTGTGGGACTTGATAATATATCACCACATATTCTGAAGGAATGTGCTAGAGAATTGACACCTGCCTTGACATATTTTTTTAATACGAGTCTTGCACTTGGTCAAGTTCCTAAAGAGTGGAAAGAGGGCAAGATTGTGCCACTTCATAAAGGAGGTGATCGAACTCAAGCATCAAACTATAGGCCTATCTGTGTGTCAGGTGTTGTGGTTAAGTTGTTGGAGAAGCTTGTGAGAACTAGGATCCAGAGTTGGGTTGACAACAATGGTATAATCTTTGATGGACAGCATGGATTTGCTAAAGAGAGGTCATGTTTTAGTAATCTACTTACTTATTACAATAAAGTGACTACTTCCTTGGACAGAGGAGAAGGATACACAGTAATATACTTGGATTTTGCAAAAGCTTTTGATAGAGTACCTCATGATAAGTTGACAGTCAAACTAGAGCAGATGGGGTTGGATATTAGATTAGTGCATTGGATTGGAGACTGGCTATCTGATAGGTATCGATCAACAAGTTGTGTATGGGGTGCGATATCCAGGAAAAGGAAAGTCACTAGTGGAGTGCCTCAGGGGTCTGTTTTAAGGCCATTACTATTTAACTGGTATATTAATGATACTGGCGAAGATTTGGATGGAGATATTCAGTTGTTTGCAGATGATCCAAAGTTGGGACGAACCATAAAGAGTAGTGAAGATGTTGTGGCCTTGCAAGACTTGAATAAATTGAGTGAATGGGCAAGCAAATGGGGATGTGAGTTCAATGTTGCAAAATGTAAGGTTTTAAAATTTGGAAAACAAAGATGGAATGCAGAATTTATGCTTGGTGAGAATATATTGTTGGAAGTAGAGGAAATAAGAGATCTAGGGGTGATAGTGGATAAGGATCTAAAATTTAGGTGACACATCACCAAAATTGTGAAGACAACACAAAGACTTCTGGGAATGATGTGGAGGACACTGCCGTGTAGAAGTAGGGAGATTCTTGTTCCATTGTATAAGGCTTTGATCAGGCCACACATGGACTATTGTGTCCAGATTTGGTCACCGGGTTTTCATAAGGATGAAGAGATGTTGGAAAGGGTCCAAAGGAGTAGTTTCTGACCTCTGGAATGTTGAGTATGAGGAAAGATTGAGAAGATGTAATTTGCAGAGTCTAGTGGAGAGAAAGAAGAGGGGAGATATGATAGAGACCTACAAGTTGGTGGGGGGTTGTTATAAGATCAATGGTGGAGAAGTTCTACAGAGAATAGTGGGAGATCAGGGGAGAACCAGAGGTCATCCCTGGAAACTGTATAATAATGAGGGTGTGAGCAGGGGAGTGAGAGGCAGGTTTTTTCATGCAGAGTTGTGAATGATTGGAATGCCTTGCCTGAGAGTGTGTATCTGCAAGGAGTTTGAGTGTGTTTAAGACATGGTATGATGAGATGTGGTCTGCGCAGTTAGCCTAGTGGCTATGCGCTTCGCAACCGTATGCCTGGGGAAGAAGTGTCCTAGGTTCGATTCCCGTCGGTGACGTGAGGAGCTGAAGGATCTTCCTCAGCCATAGCCCAGTTAGCCAGTCTTGGGCGTGGACAGCAGGGTTTTTTCCCCAGTTTATTCTGAGGTTTTTCATCCCGCAAAGCAGGCAAACTGGCCTTGAGAACTTAACACTACAGGCCATAGGATATACTGGGGCATAGGGCTGACCACCTTATCCTGTAAACGGATTGAGGTCCGATGATCAATGGACCCTCGACACCACAAGGTAAAAGAGGGTATAAAGATGATGATGAGATGTGTGCGAGATAAAAGGACCTCCCAGATGAGGCTTTGACTCCATGAGGTCTTGTTTAATAATAATAATAAAAACAAGCGTCCTCTGCCAGGTTGGCAGCAAAACAACCCAGAGGAAGACCAAGATATAGGTGGTTGATACGATACAAAGTGCCTTAGACGATAGAAATATAAGATCTGATAATGTTGGAGTCTTGGCAAGTAACAGACTGATTTGGAGAAAAATTGTAGATAGGAAGTTAGTAATGATGTAAATTTTTCATGTAATACTATCATATCCTGTACACCCCTTGAGGGTACATGTCAGGAATTTGATGATGATAATGATATATAGTTTCTCCCAAAGCAACGAATAGTTCCTTTTGATTTGTTTTAAGTGTTATAAACCTGAAAGAGATGAATTATTTTTTGTATTAAAGGTCAAGAAAGAAGTTTCCACAAGGAAAAAGAAAACTTTAAAATTATCTTTGTATTTCAAGGAAATAGAAAAGGAAATGATATTGCAGAGAGATGTGAAAGAAGAAATATTTTCTTTCTTTTTGCTTTTAAAGAAAAACAGATACAAGCTAATTATATTTTAATGGCCATTATTAAGAGCAGAAGTAACTGTACCTTATAAGTTTGTGTATTCTCATCAAATCCTGTGATCTTGAACAGAAGAAACAAGAAATCCTTGTGATGTTTATGTTCTTTATGTCTGATGTTAAGATGTGTGGGTGCTTTGCTCTTTAGGATATAAGTTTTTGTTTATAATGCAAGGTTGTATATAGTATTTGTGAAACAAACATTTTACACACACAGTTAAAACAATTCCATAAATTTACACTAATATTAATTGTCTGTAAATAAAGATATTATTTTTGTATTTTCTTTGTCTCTCACTCTCTCAAGTTAACTTATTATAATAGTAATAATATTATAATAATATCCCAGATCATAATCTGAGATGTTAGCTAAAAAGTTATTAAGCACTCTGGCACTCTACTATAGTATATAATGCCAACCAGGGAGTTGACACACATCAGCATAATGCAAATGGCTTGAGACAAAAACTGGAAAAACCACCATCAATAAACCTAATTGTGAAAGAGCAAAATGCAGAAACTCATAACTTGCAACAATATCAGTTGTGCCTTCTCATCTTCTGCAAAAGCTACTGGGTGAAATTCCATTCTGTGCTTCCATCTCTCTCTCTCTCTCATTCAGATAGCCACCATTGTAACAATAACTAAAACTAATTCCTGGAATCATTCTTCATCGACACCTGCACTAATGACAAGCAAATCACTTTCAACTTACCTGAAATGGTGCATCACACCTCCTGTGGATATTGTGGTCCTGATGTTGTGTTGTGTTCAAGAACACACATCCTATATGAGATGGTAGTTGTCTTACATTGGGCAATGATATTCATCCACCAACTCAACACATTCATAAGCTTACGTGCCGAACTAGAATTAAACCCACACCTGTCAGGTGAAGGCACAGTTCACTTAGACAATGACTGGTTTTGAATGTAATGGACTTACTTCTTCTTATAATGCTTTGAAGAGACTTTCTCATTCTGAATTGTCATGGATGGAGTGTGAAGCAAAACTGTGAAAGAATTTTATCTTTTGCTTCCTTTTGTGCTTAGAGTTATTATCTATGATAATACTGATCTATATTATTTCATTTTTATTATTCTTTTGAATAGCTATTACTACCTTTTCTCTGTGTATAATATCTTTTCTTCCACAACAGAATATTCTTGCAATATTTATCATTGCTACACTGCAATTTTCTTAAATGACCACTTCTTAAACATCTCTCTTTGGCTCTATAGTCTTGGAATGAAAATGTCTTTCTTTACATGTCTATACTTTCAATCTATAAATCATTACTCAGAGTCTTTGTATTTCATTGGTTTTGACAATGCCCTATGGTTAGAAAGAAACCTGTCTAGAATGCAGAGAATTTAACAGGGCTTTTTTTACTGAAAGGTGAGCCAGTCTTGTACAGAGATGGCACAATTTTTTCTCCTGCAGCAGTCCTAAAATTATATATTCATTATTTGAAGCCCATTAGGACATGCTTAGTAGGAAAGCAACTCTGCTCTGTTATGCTTTACCATCATGATAAATCACAATGATACAATATTATATTTTTCAAGATTTCTTAACTATTTGTCATAAATGAAAAATCTGATCTGGCAATCCCAGGTCTAAATCAAGCTTGTTCTTTATTGATTTTTCTTATCATTCTCTCATGTGTGTTTACATAAATCTTTCCTGGAAACACAAAAGTGATGTGCCTCTATGATTTCCACATCTGTTTTATTTCCTACCTTTATTTATTTTTTTATATATATATAAATTCGTACAATGAAATCACTACTCAAATCACCTGAAATCTAACCTTGTAATAAAGCAGTCGGAATTATGTCATTTAGCCACTACAAAATCTTTTGTACCATCATTTTGCTTAAGATGGAGTAGATAACATTCAGACTGAATGCCATTTATCCATCTATCTTTATGCATTTCAGGGGTTCTGATTTTTTGCTGTTCTGGGTGTAGCCTAGAAAGCAAAGTCAACAGTGTCTTTACACTCTCACTAAGTGGTGTGAGATCACCACATCAATTACAGACTAAAATTGATTTTGCTAGTTCTATGTTTAGTCTCGAGGGCAGTAATTTTCAACTGCTGTGTTACAGGAGTTTGCAGAGGATAGAAAAGAAGTGAGAAATAAAAAAAAAATTATCAAAGTGAATTTTAGAAGTACTGTATATTTTTCATAAGAGGCCGATAAGTATGAAAACAATAACAATTTAACAAAAAAAACTTTTTTTGTTGTTGTTAAATTGTAATATCCAAGTACTTTCGTTCTTATTGTTCCCAATCCCAAAATAACTCTGCAGCATACTTTTACCACCCTGTCTGTCACCCTTGTCAAGCCACCAGTGTCAGCTGTTGTTTGGATCAGATGTGTCATTATGTGCAAGTTTGAGCTAATGTATTTCTGTTTTGTTTATTTTAGGGCTTATAAGACTAGCACAAATTTATAAATAAAAACATAAGCTTGATGATGACAATGAATCAAGTTCTGTGTGGATATCCCATCAGTCCTTATTGCTGAATTCTTATTCAGATTATGCAACAACTCTAATACCTCATCCTCATATGCCCGCGTGTCTTCATCCAGCGAAGAGGCAGCATTTAAGTGCGATGTTGCATGCACAAGATTAATAGCTTTTAGCAAAATGGGCACTCAGTTGAACAAACTCTTCTGCATCTATCACCTATCACCCCTCACACCATCTGCATTCAACAGTTATTCTTTCATATTCAATCTTTCTTTTACTTGCAGCATATCAACAGAATTCTCTTATGTTGTATTTAGCTTGCAGAGCCAGTTTCTTTTTACACTGAGACTATGCTTTCCATACAATAGTTGCGACTCTTCTGGTGTCTGATACTTATAATTTTCATAACGGACATCATCCTTTTCTTATGAATCTCTTGCTTTATATGATTACACGTTCATTTGACTCCTACTCTATTTATTTTGTGAACTCTTGGGACACATTCTGCTATCGCATCATTTAAGTATTATTTAAATGCTTCCCACGCACTGTCGATATTCTTCCCATCCACAAACTGATCTCAGTTGCTGGATGGGAAGAATATTCCTCAGTTGGTCATAATTTTCTGCTTTATAGTTCTTCTGTAACCTTTTCTGAATGGAACATTTATAAACTTAGCCACTTCCCAAGTGTACCAGTACTGCATGATCACCGTCACCAAACAGAGACAGAATAGTTACATCTTTAACTCAAACGTCCTCTGACACTATAATCAAATGTAACACTCTTTGATCTCCAGTTCCTTCTGTCACATTCTTTTTGGTTGATAGTGGGATACATCAATCTTTGCACCACACTTGTGCAATGGAATTGCCATATGTCATATGCTATTGAGAAAGTTGTCCTGCAACAGCTCAATAAATGCATTTTCATTCTTTTCATGAGATTCTACTGCTACCCAATCAATATTTGGATAATTAAAGTCTCCCATTATGATTACTTTTTTTGTATTCATCTTTTCTATTGGGTGATGCATTTCTTCATCACTAGCAACCGATCCACCAGGTCTGTTACAACACCCCACTATGTAATTGAGCTTGTTGGATTCTACCTCACAACAGATGACTTCCAACTCACTGCCACATGAAATACTGTTAGTAGAAGTACTATAATCATAGGTCTCAAATCTAACTGGATTCAAGTCATCCAATATCATTAGCAGCACCCCCCCTATCCTTCCTAAAAAAAGTGTACCCGTTACACTCGATACCAGTTAGTACATTTGATTCTGATATCCGTCTCACTAATGCCTACAATCTGAGGTCCTAACATATTGACTAAAGCTACCCTTTTCTTTCTGATACTCCTAGCATTCATGTGCTGACATAATAATCTACCTGCAATTGGACAACTTGCAGATCTCTATTCTTCTCTAATGTGACATCTTTGCACACATTTGATGGGTCAGAAATGGATGAACACAAAGATGAAATTATTCTCTCCTCGTCAACATTTCCATGATAAAGCCCATTCTTGTCATTAACACAGTTATATAACATTGCCGCTCTAATTAAGATTATTTGTCCTTTGGATTAATTTCAACTCGAGAAGAGAAGCCACAAACTAGGTGTGTTGTTAACTGGTAAACCAAGCAATAATTCCAAATAAGGGGACAGATTTTTGAGGCTAATGAAATACGTCGTCATCATCATGTGTATCAAGGATTTAGGCCTGTTCCGGCCTTAGAAGTCATAGTTGAATCGTTTAAGAGGTCGTCCTGGTTTTCTTTTTCCTAATGGCTTCTACTTTAAGGTTTCTTTTGGTAATCTTTCTGTTTTCATTCTTTGAACGTGTTCCATCCATTTATGTTCATATTTTTTAATTTTTTCTATTACTGGTTCTTGGTTTAATTCTTTCATAATGGTAACAAAGATGGTTTCAGGAATGTACAATGATAGTTATGAGGATCGGCTGAGGGAATGTGGACTGCAGAGTTTGGTGGATAGAAGAAGGAGAGGTGATATGATTGAGACTTTTAAACTGGTGAGAGGTGGTCACAGGGTTGACACTGGGGAGTTCTTTCGCTTGGTTGAACAGCGGGAAAGAGTGATGACAAGAGGCCATCCCTGGAAGTTATGAAAGGAAACTGTGAGCAAGAGGATGAGGAGTGGTTTCTTTGCATGGAGGGTAGTTGAACCATGGAATGATTTGCTGATGGAGTGGTGCAAGCGAGAATGGTCAATGAGTTCAAGGAGTGGTATGATAGACTTTGTGTTATTCAGGGGGGGGGGGGGATCTCTCCTCGATGAGTCTTGATAGACTGTGTTTCTTAGGAAGGACCTCCCACGATGAGTCTTTTGACTCCATGGAGGCCTGAATAATAATAATAATTTCTTCATTTCTTTTGTGATCAAATAGGGTATACTTTGCAGTTTTTCTCATAAACGTCATTTCTGCTGTTATTAATCTTTGTTTATCTTTTTGTTTTATTGTCCAGATTTCGCTTCCATACATTAAGAGTGGTAAGGCTAATGTATTGTATACCTTTTAGTCTGGTTTGTTTTTGAACTAGGTTTGGTTTAAATATAAGGTTAATTATACCTGTTATTTTTAAATATTTTGCAATTTTTACATTTATATCTTTTTCATATGTGATCATACATACTAGGTAGTTAAATGAATTCACCTGTTCTAAGATCTTGTTATCTATTACTATTTTAGTTCTTGCTGGATCTTGTCCTTTAAAGGCCATAGTTTTTGATTTTTCTGTTGATACTATCATACCATAATCTTTGGCTATCTCATTTAGATCTAAAATGGCTTTCTGTAAGTTATCTTCAGAATTTGTAATTATTATTTGGTCGTCGGCAAAAAGGAGGTGTTTAAGTTCACTGTAGGAGAAAGTTTAATTCCTTGATGTATATTTTTATTCCATTTTATTATTATTTCATTTAAGTAAATATTAAAAAGAGTTGCTGAGAGGGGACATCCCTGTTGGACTCCTTGGTTTATCTCTCTCGTATATGATAGCTCGTGATTTAATCTTATTTGTATTTGATTATTTTTATATATACAGGGTGTTCGGGATAAATTTGACAGTTTCGTAAGGAAAAAGAAAATCTTCTTTGTATCTATTAAATTTAATGAATTGACAAAAAAACATTACAGGCAGAGTTAATTACAATACTATCAACAAGATTTACTCAAAATAACCACCATTAGCATCGATCACAGCTTTAATCACAGATTTACTCAAAATAACCACCATTAGCATCGATCACAGCTTCGGAACCTCGAACAAGCTGATGCTACAGTCTCCCTGGGAAGGGCCGCAAAAACTGTTTTAATTTTATCCATTAACTGGGCTTTTGTATTACTGGAAATGCGATTGGTGTCTTTTTCAACTGCGCCCCATACAAAATAATCCATGGGGTTAAGGTCTGGGGAGTTTGGAGGCCAAACATTTGGACTGGTGAAGTCGTAGAAATTTTCAGACAACCATTTTTGACTTTTCCCAGAGGTGTGGCAAGGGGCCGAATCCTGCTGCCATACATACGGCCTACCATTGGCTACCCTTGTTATCCAGGGCTTGACTACAGTTAGCAACTCCACGAACAAAGCCCGAATTCCAATGCCAGGGTTCTTCAACACCTGTTCCTGCAGATTTGCGAGGAATTCTGCTGTACGAACGCAATCAGATCGTCTGCTAGGGATCTTTCTTCTTGCTACATCCTCGTAGTCACCATTGCAAGTCTCTAGTTCATGCCTGATTGTTTTTACTGTATTCAGGGAGCACTGGGCAGCAGTCGTAATATCCTTATTTTGATGGCGGGCACGAATCATCATGATACAAGTTATTCTCTTCCATGATTCAGGTGGGTTCCAGCTATCCATCCTTTCTGACATCTTGTATATGAATGAAGAAGGGTCCAAACTTTTAAATGAAGAGAAGTGTGTGTTAATACATGTAACTTACGGAAAAATATAATTAATTATAAATATGTCAAATTTATCCCGAACACCCTGTACTTGTCATAGCTTTTAGGATATTATTTGGTATTTGTCTTTCTTTTAATATGTTAAATAATATGTTTCTTTTAACTCTGTCAAATGCTTTTTCAGTCAATAAATGCAATATGTGTTTCTAAATTGTATTCTCTTCTTTTCTCTATTATTAATTTTAGGCAAAAGGCTGGTTCTAAACATGATCGTCCTTTTCTAAATCCATTCTGTACTTCTAAAATAAAGTTTTTGGAATATTTCATTAGTTTGCTATGAAATACGTCATTAGGATTTTTTTTTTTTTTATAAATGACATCTTTTTAATGATATCTCACTTCAATAACTAGAATAATAATAAATATAAACATAAATTTTAAAAATAAATCTTTTGAAATCAATGATGAACATTATTTTTAAAATTAACACAATTAAAATTTTAGTTACTGAACTTTTAAGCACAATCTTAATACTTGTTTTTTCATCATCATCATCATGCATATCAAGGATTTAGGCCTAGCATGGCCTGTTCCGGCATTAGAAGTTACATTGAATCGTTTAAGAGGACGTCCTGGTTTTCTTTTTCCTAATACTTGTTGTTTAAATGATAAAATTTCTCCTTAAAAAAGATGATGGCATGCCTGCACAATTTTAGCAGCCTTGTTTAGCATATGCTGCGAGTTGAAAATTGCCTGCTCTAGAATAATTATTTAATGTACTCTAACTTTGGACACCCATGACACTAATGTACTGTGTATGAATTAATAAATATTTTAGTACATTAGTACTTTTTGGTAGCTAGAGCAGGTTTTGCAACTTCTGCATTTGGTCTCCTCTAAACCAAGAGTATGTATGGTGCTAAGTACTGTGCATGTGGGAGAAGTTGTACCCTGTAATATATTGGTGGGACTGACAAAAACATAAATAAATAAATAAATATCTAATAAAAGGGGTGCTTAAGGGTCAAAGCTGTATAACTGAGAGGAGACCTCCACATAGCCTTTAAAGGAATGCGGAGAGCCGACCAGGGCTTCTGACCTAATGTCCAATCCTCACCTTCTCGTGGTGCATCCTGTTGGGTATCTACTTTGATACTGAACGAACGAGGATGGGCTGGCAATTTGGGATTTAGCCGACCAAATTGTATTCCTATTGGTTAAACCAAAATAAAAAATGATGGTACAACATGACAAAATTTCATGCCGGCTGGGGCGTCGCCCGGTTAAACAAGGCCCCCGTTGTTTTTGCCAAGGAACCAGGGCGAACAGCGAAAAGTCAGCTACTGGAACAAATCTGAAAACAAACCCCAACTCAACATCACCAGAGTTAAAGATCGGTACTATCAACGTAAGAAGCCTGAATGGCAAAGAAATGGAGCTAGCTGAGGAATTAGATAAGTACCAGATCGACATAATAGGGGTGACTGAAACAAAAAAGACCAAAACTGGTGAGATCTTTCTGAGCAATAAATACAAAATGTTATATTCAGGCAATGACAATCAAGGAAAAGAAGGAGTAGCCATAGTATTCAACACAAAATATGAGGCTAATCTTCTTGAATGGCAGTCAGTCTCAAGTAGAGTAATGTGGGCAAATATGAGAATGGGGAACTGGACAATGAGACTTATTTGTGCCTATGGTCCCACAGAAGGTTCTACTAAGGTAGAAGTGGAGGAATTTTTTGAGGCTTTAGAAAAAGCAACTAACACAATGAAAAAGGAAAAGTTGGTCCTTGTTGGGGATCTAAATAGTAGAGTAGGAAATGATTGTGAGACATACAAAAATATTTTGGGAAAATTTGGAGAAAAGAGCAAAGCTAATAATAATGGCAAATATCTGTTGGATTTCTGCTCAGGACATGGACTGGTTATTACTAACACCATGTTCCAACATAAAAATGTGCACAAATTCACATGGAGAGAAGAGGCTAGGAATAAGAAAAGTCTCATTGACTATGTTATTGTTGATAGTGATGTTTTCTCCCTGGTGCAGGACACCAGAGTGTACAGAGGATTTGAAATTGGAAGTGATCACTATTTAGTCTTGAGCAGGATAAAATTGAATTTCATATTAAAAAGAATAACATGTAAGAAAGTTTTAAAGCGAATAAAAGTTGAGCAGCTCTCAGGTGTGAACTGTAGACTAAAATACAGAAATATTATTGAAAAGAAAATGAAAGAGTTTCAGAACAGGAATCAAACCTTGGAGATTCAGTAGCAAACTCTGAAGGAAACATTGATTGATTCTGCCAGAGAGGCATGTGGTGAGGTTGTGTGCAAGGAGAGAAAAATCAGAACTCCCTGGTGGACACAGGAAGTTAAAGAGGCAGTGAAGGAAAAGAAGAAAGCATATCAAAAGTTCCTGGCAAATAAGTCAGCTTTTACTCTTACAGAATACAGAGACAAATGTAAGAAAGCTAAACAGTGTGTAAAACTAGCTAAACAAAAGTCATGGGAGGACTTTGGCAAGAATATAGAAAATAAATATCAAGAAGGTGGCAAAATATTCTGGAGGTTGTTGAAGAAGCTTAGGAATGGAGGAAAGAGTGCTGTAAAAGGAATTAGAGATGATAAAGGTGAAATGAAAACAGGAGAAAAAGATATCCTTGAAGTATGGAGTAATTACTTTGAAAAACTGCTAAATGAAACAAGCAGTGATGACAGCACAGTGATAAAAAACACTGACCAGGCATGCAGTCAGGAATACATAACCATACTTGAAGTAGAAAAAGCCATCAAAGGCTTGAAATGTGGAAAGGCAGCAGGAGTAGATGATATTCGACCAGAAATGCTGAAGTATGGTGGTATAAGAGTCTTACAGTGGCTGCACTGCATAGTTCAGAAAGCCTGGACAGAGGGACGAATTCCCGATGATTGGAGTAGAGCTCTCATAGTACCATTTATATAAAAAGGGAAATAAACTGAATGTGAAAATTACAGAGGTATTTCCCTACTGAGTGTTCCTAGCAAGATCTATGCAAGTATACTTGAGAAACGGTTGAGAAGAATTGTGGAAGAAAAGCTTGGTGAAGAACAAGCTGGATTCAGGCCAAATAGAGGCTGTCAGGATCAGATCTTCACTTTACGACAAATAGTCGAGAAAGCATGGGAATATAACAAAGATCTGTATTTAAGTTTTGTCGATTTGGAAAAGGCATATGACAAGGTGCCAAGAGAGAAGCTATTCAATACGCTGCAGTTATATGGAGTCAATGGGGCATTATATCAAGCAATACTTAGTCTTTATTTGAGTTGTGAGTCAGCAGTTAGAATTGAAGGAAGTACAGGAAGATGGTTTAATGTTAAATCTGGTGTGAGACAAGGATGTACATTATCCCCTCTGTTATTCATTATCTATCTGGATCACATTATGAAGGAATGTGGTATTAAACCTGATATCAAAATTGGAGATGTTAATGTCAGCTCTTTGTTTTATGCGGATGATGTTATATTTCTAAATAAATCCGCTACAAGTCTGCAAGATTCTCTGACTAAATTGAATAGCTGTTGTAATAGATATTGTATGAAGGTCAGCAATAAAAAGACAAAGACAATGAAAATAGGCAGAATCATCGAAAATGTCAACTGTGTTGTGAATGGAGAACCTGTGGAACAAGTAAAACATTTCAGTTACTTAGGCACAATTTTTACTGAAGATGGTAAACTAAATATAGAAATAGACAACAGAATCAGCAAAGCTGGTATCGTGGGAAGTCAATTGAATAAATTCATATGGAATAAGAAAGAAATTAGTCGGAACACTAAATTAGCTGTATACAAGACTGTGTTTAAACCAATTTTAACTTATCGATCTGAGAGCTGGGTCAGAAGTAAAACACTTGACCAAAGACTAGAGACTGCAGATATGAGAGTCCTGAGAAAGATTAGAGGCGTGAACAGATGGCATCAATGGCAATATCATATTAAAAATGAGGATATTAGGAAAGAAATTGACATTGTCAGCATCCAGGAATGCATTAGCAGAGCTAATCTCAGATGGTATGGTCACTTAAATAGAATGGGAGAGGAAAGATTAGCAAAACAAGTGTTCTCTGCCAGGTTGGCAGGAAAACGACCCAGAGGAAGACCCAGATATAGGTGGATTGATACGGTACAAAGTGCCTTAGACGATAGAAATATAAGATCTGATAATGTTGGAGTCTTGACAAGTAACAGACTGATTTGGAGGAAAATTGTAGATAGGAAGTTAGTAATGATGTAATTTTTTCATGTAGTACTGTCATATCCTGTACACCCCTTGAGGGTACATGGCAGGAATTTGATGATGATGATATCTAATAAAAATGCAATTACTGTTAATTGCATTCCTCCTAGATATTTTTTATGTTTCATCACTTGTTACTTCATTTAATAATTTTTCAGAATAACTACTCCAGACATCCAGAATAAATACCATTATCTTCAGTTTTGATATCACTGTTTCAATTTTTGAATCCTCTGTCACACTCAACCATTTCTAGGCTCTAAACGATTTTTTCACCTTTGTGATATTTATATCCTATATTCCTTCCCAAATCTTTCAAGACTTTTGTTTAGTTATTTTTACATATACCTCTGCATTGCTACATTTTTCTATATCCTCTAAGTGAACATGTTGGCTTACTAGTTATTAATAAGTTAGCATGTGATCTTAGAGATACAGATCTTACTATGAATACTTTCAGCATATGATTTTTTCTTTCTAGAGACTGCTTCTTATATACTCCAGTCTCTACTGGAAGTGGACCTGCTACTTCCAGTGTCCATCATGGAAATCTGCAAAATGAACATGCAAATATCAGTTATTTCGTCCATGGAATTATATCAAAACATCAAAAGAGATATTGCATTTTATCTGCAAATTGAATGTGTTCTTCTTGCCAGTCTGCCTGTTTAATAGGATGAAAAACCTTGCCAGGTAGTAAAATTCCTGCATGAGACTGGCTATGTCACCTTCAATGAAAAAATAAGGTTCTTTACACACCCATTCATATGCAAGTTATTCTAGTTCGCTAAGGTAAATGGATTTTACTGAAATTCAAGATCTGGAATAGATACAAAAATTTGCCCAGAAGAGCAAAAAAATTTGCCTAAATTATATACTGAAATAACTCTGCTCTAGTTGAATTACAAAAAGCAGATCTTCCAAACTGTCCATAAGAAGGTAAGCAACTGGAGCAAGGAATCTGGCATACCCAGAAAACCAAATGGGGGAAGCTTGTCATTAGCAGGAGGGCCGGATTAAGACCCATAGCAGCCCTAAGCACTTAAAAGATTTTGGTGCCCCATATATATGTAATTCGAAATATAAACAATAATAAACCATAAAATAAATTTTTATTTTTCAAAATGAAACAAAACTTATAGTAAGATGGAAAATGTTTTTTTTGTATACTTCAACTTTATTTAGATTTGAAAAGTTTTCTCCTACTTTTTTTTAATTGCAAAGTCTTTGATCATATCCTCAAAATTAATCTTACATAACACATCTGATTCCATACTTAGTAGAGATAAGGCATTCAACTTGCCTTGTTGCATAGTTGTTCTGATGAGTTTTTTAATATACTTCAACTGAGCAATTTGTGATCATTAATGTTAAAAATATACGAAAGGCAATGTCTACATTGGAAAGGCACACTCAATATTGTCTTCTACAATTATTTTATAAAGCATGACTGAATTTTGTTTTTACATTTTTTGTTGCACTGAACTTATGGTGCACATATGAGTGAAACTGCTGAAGCTCAACTGAGAAATTAGTGTTCGAGTCCTCTGGGTAAGCATCAATCAGCTTTTGACAACACTGAGAATTCCTTTCAATTTCAGTAGATGATAAAGTCACTGAAGCAGCATTATGTGGCACAACACTTAGAAAAGAAAATCTCTCTGATATTTCTTTGTATATATATCTCCTCTTCTTCTCATCTCAGTTTCAAGTTTGTCAACAATTGTGTAAAAGGTGGTGATACGAAATTTATCTCTGGCATTCAGATATACTTCTGGAGCATCTCCATCATTGGGGTACCTTCTTTCTGATACGTTTGCGAGTCCTACCTAACTGACTGTTCGATTTTTGTTGGTTTTTTAATCTTATCTTTACCTCTTTAAATTCCATTTTTCTTTGCTAGTTGTTGATTGATACTCATCTGAATATAAAGAAATTTGTATTATACTGCGCCACCCTATATTCAGATTAGTCTAAATAATATAGCGGAATCAACCATTAACTATACTTATATTATCACTTTATCTTCAGGCCGAGGTTATTATTATCATTTAAGGCTTCCGCAAAGGTCAAATTAATTGTATGAGCAGTGCAATCAAGGAAAATCAGGCAAACACGATGTTTAACTCAATAAAAGAAAACATTTAGTGTAGAATCATACAACATATACATCAAAGTATAACTATCTGCAAAAGATTATCCAATTGAAAAAATACAAAAATTCACATTTAATATTAGTAACTTTTCAATTAGGTTTGAGGATTATGACTAATGTTAACACTTCGTTTTAGGGAGAGGGTGTTAGAGAGGATTTCAGATGGACTGGAAAGTGTACAAGATTGGTGGAAACATAATTCAAAAGTAATCCTGATCTGTGCAATCGAGGTGCTTGGTGAGACATCTGGAAAGATTAGAGAGCAGAAGTTGGTGGTGGAATAATAATGTACAAATGGCAGTGACAGCTAAGAGAAGGCAAAGCAGAAGTGGGATGAGTCTAGAGTGGAAGAGGACGGAGAGGCGTACAGAGAGAGAAAGCAAGAAGCCAAGAGAGTTGTGGCACAGGTGAAGGCCATGGCATATCAAGATCTGAATGATCAATTAGAAACAAAGGAAGGACAGAGAAAAATTTACCAACTAGCAAAATGTAGAAATAAAGCAGCAAAGGACATCTTACATGTGAGGCAGATCAAAGACGCTGAAGGAAGCGTATTATGGAGGGATGTGGACATAAGAAACAGATGGAGAATATACTTTGAGGGACTTTTGAATGAGGAAAATGCAAGGACTCACAGAGAAGATGGGCAGCTTCTGAGGGGATGGTGCAGAACATCAGTAGAGTGGAAGTGACGGAGGCCATGAAGAGGTTGAGGAATGGAAAACCGGTGGGCCCTGACAAGATTCCAGTGGAGGCATGGAAGGCACTGGGAAGAGGGAATTGACCTGCTGTGGAACCTGTTCATGAAAGGTTGCCAACAGGAAAATATACCCGAGGAATGGAGAGAGAGTACTCTTGTCCCCATCTATAAGGGTAAAGGGGATGCACAAGACTCTAAAAATTACAGAGGAATAAAGTTGATGTCCCACACAATGAAAATCCTAGAAAGGGTTCTTGATGGAAGATTGAGGAAGGAGGTGGAGATTGCAAAGGAACAATTTGGCTTAATGCCTGGTAGATCAACAACAGATGCTATCTTTGTGTTACGGCAGATGATGGAAAAGTTTCAAGAGAAACAATGAGAGCTACATCTGGCATTTATTGATCTGGAGAAAGCATACGATAGAGTGCCAAGGCAAGAAGTCTAGAGGTGTCTGAGGGAGAAGAAGGTTCTGGAGAAATATGTCAGGTTGGTGCGGGAGATGTACAGAAACGTGAAGACAAGTGTTTGGATCTGTCTAGGACAGACAGAAAGTTTTCAAGTAACAGTTGGCTTGCATCAAGGGTCAGCATTAAGTCTGTTTCTCTTTAATATTGTGATGGAGGTGGTGACGGAGGAGGTGAGAGAAGACATGCCTTGGACAATGTTGTATGCAGATGACATCTTGTTGTGTGCAGATTCGAGAGAAGAAGCAGGACCTAAATTGGAAAGATGGAGAAAAGTACTGGAAGAGAGAGGTATGAGACTGAGCAGAAGTAAGACAGAGTATATGTGTTGCACAGTGGGCGGTGGCCAGGAGACAGACCTGGAACTGGAAGGAAATGTCATCAGGAAGGTGAGCGACTTTAGATACTTAGGTTCAACAGTGGAAGAAATTGGAGGAGCTGAGAAGAAAGTGGGATGCAGGATACAAGATGGCTGGAGTGTTATGAGATAAGAGGGTGCCGATCAATCTGAAAGGCAAAATCTATAGAACAGTAGTGAGGCCAGCTATGACGTATGCTATAGAAACTGTGGCCCTGAGGAAAAATAACATCAGCAGGATGGAAGTAGCAGAGATGAGAATGCTTAGGTGGATGTGCGGTGTGACCAGAAAAGATTGTCTGAGAAATGACTATGTGAGGGGAACAGTGAAAGTTACGAACTTAGGAGCGAAGATACAGGAGGCAAGGTTCAGATGGTTTGGTCATGTGATGAGGAGAGAGGACAAATATGTGGGAAGAAGGGTCATGCAGATGGATGTGCAAGGAAGGAGGAAGCGTGGGCGGCCAAAGAAGAGATGGATGGAGCTGGTAGAAGAGGACTTGAGGATGAAGAACTTGGATGTAGTGACAGCCCAAGACAGGAGGATGTGGAGGAGACTAATCATCAACAGTGACCCCATTTAAGTGAGAGAAGTTTGCAGAAGAAGAAGAATTCTTAAAACATTAGTATTTCTTTCACATATTTCTCTCTATCCAATTAGATGAATCAAATCATAAATATATCAGCTTAGTTCAATGTATTCAGAATAATTACAATCCTTTAACTATCAAACATTCACTTTTCAGTTCTTTATGCTCAGTCAATGAAATTGAAAATAGTTCTTAAAAGTTTAACTTTCCAAATATTACAATAACTAATCTTATGACAGGCTTCTCTATATTCTCTCGCAGTCAGCTAACACTTAATAGACCAACATAGCACTTATCATTTCGAGGGGAAAGTACTTCGGTATATCTTACATCCGACCATTAATTAATATAACACCACAGCTAAGGTCAAAATATATCCGATGGAGTTAACTGTTATTGCTTCACACAGGTTATAGAAAGGACAACTCTTACTGGGTTACAGCTTCTACACATCGAATTTGCATAGGCACATTTGAAATTCTTGTCGACTTTTACTTTATGGCAACACAATTCAAAAGAAATCTTCCACTATAATAACTGATTTATAGACACAGAAATACACAAGTCTTGAAGCACTTAGTTTAAGTTATCTACTAATTCCTTATATTCTTCTATGTATCAACTTCAATTCTGCACTATTCTTCCATTAAACATTCAGAATTTATCGTAGTATCAGAACTCCCATAGAAGTAATTCGAAACGGCTATTAATTCCCGGTCCTTTCCTAGTCAATTTACGGCATATATCAATTCCCCTTCTGCCACTCACTACTGATCTCTATGCTGTCTCCAAGGGTTCTCTTTTTTACTTTTTCTTTCCAATCAACTACGTTCTCCTTTTCCTGCCAAAATCTGGTTCTAACCCGTTCAACTTATATCAACTGGCTTTTCTCTTTATACACAGTAGCTCACACTCTCAGCAAGAGCTAACTAAAACAAACTCTGTTTCTCTGTCAGTAGCCAATCAAATCCCATCAGTAGAATTTCATAAAATTACCTTTACTTATAGAAATAACAAAAAAATATATATCGTGGTTCACATAAGGTACATTTAAATTTATATACACACAGTTTCTTATAATAAATTTTACAGAATTAAGTAAATAAATTGAATGTCATTTTTATATAGAGTCTTTTTATTACTATTACATATCCTAAGGTTATACAATTAATTAATAACAAACAAAACTCAAAGCATTTATTTGAATAATATATTACAAGTAAAAGACTAACAACAAATAATATTTACAAGTCTTGCTTATGGCATGGTGGATTATGTTAAATACGAATGAAGTATTATAATATACAGAATATCTTCATTCACAATTTAACACTACATTTGGAAAGGCACACTCAATATTGTCTTCTACAATTATTTTATAAAGTTCAGCACGACTAAATTTTGTTTTTACATTTTTTTGTTGCACTGAACTTATGGCACACATATCAGTGAAACAGCTGAAGCTCAGCTGAGAAATTAGTGTTCAAGTCCTCTGGGTAAGCATCAATCAGCTTTTGACAACACTGAGAATACCTTTCAATTTCAGTAGATGATGAAGTCACTGAAGTAACATTATGTTGCACATCACTTAGAAAAAGAAAATCTCTCTGATATTTCTTTGTATATCTCTCCTCTTCTTCTCATCTCAGTTTCAAGTTTGTCAACAATTGTGTAAAAGGTGGTGATACGAAATTTCTCTGGCATTCAGATATACTTCTGGAGCATCTCCGTCATTTGGGTACCTTCTTTCTGATACGTTTGCGAGTTTGAGCTTCCTTGTAATCAACATCTGGTAGCACTTCCTTTGTAGCTGCTTCAAATCTTTCAAATTCATTTTGTGAAGTGCACAAATTGGTCAGCTAATGATCCATACAGATCTGTACAGGTTTTTAAGTTGACATCCTCATTCTGTAGAACTTGGCTTACTCTGAAAATTTTGCAAATTCTCATCCCGAAAATTCAACATAAAAACAAATTCTAGCTCTTGCATCTTATTTGAAATATTATCTGCTTCTCTTCTAGTGTCTCCCTTTTGTGACTGGTTTTCAGCTATACAGTCTAATGCTTCTAAAATTTGAAGGAAAGATTTCAAAATTGCTGCTGTTGCCATAGCATGTGACTTCCATCTGGTATCAGAGAGGGATTTTAAGACATTTTCATTTCCAATACAACCTTTAAGAATTGTCCACCTGCTGGTTGAGGCTGAAAAAAGGTATAGCGCAAACCCACTGTAGAGAAGAAATTAACTGCCTCTTGACAGCAGTCAACAGCATTTCGGCCCACCGAATTTAGCGAATGAGCTGCACAGGGCACATATATAGCAAACTTGTTTGCTTCTAAAATTTTTTGCTGCATCCACTTATACCACCCAGACATGTTAGCAGCGTTGTCATAAGACTGATCCCTACATTTTGAAAAGTTTAACTGACAAAATTTACGTAAGTACTGCAACACCTGATTTGCCATTTCCTCACCAGTATGGCTTTTCATTTCCAGAAAGGTTAAAAAGTATTCAATAGGCTGTCCATCTTTTAAGTACCTGAGTACAATACTTAACTGTTCGATATGTGACAGATCTGGTGCTGAATCAACTAACAAACTAAAATAACCAGAAGATTTTACTTCATCAACAATAAGCACATGGACCTTTTGAACCATCAGTTGAATGAGTTCCTCACAGGTGGCTTTGGAAAGATAAGACGGATTTCCTTTTTGCCACAATTTCCATATTTCGCAATGTGACCTACTACAAATGGATCAAACTGACTTATGAGCTTAAGCAGCCCTAAAAAGTTCCCATTTTGCAATGATCCAAATCTTTCTTCTGTTCCTCGAAAAGCCAAGCCACGTTCAGCTAACATACGAATAACAGCTATGACACGCCTCAGGACATGTTCCCAGTAATCACACTCTTCCTAAATTTGTTTTTCCAACTGTTGTCCCAACCCTACACCTTGTCTGTGAGTTAGGTATGTTAGCATAGAGTCTCAGTGAGTAGTGCTTTTTTCATGTTGATCAATTACAATAGTATTTCGCCAGTCACTGAACCCTTCTCTTGTAACAAAATGTGAGAAATATTTAGGAGCAAACAGTTTACATACAAAACAATAAACTGATCCCGTTGATGGTGAATACAATAACCACTCTCTGTTGTATTCCTCATCATTGGCTTTTGTCCCAACAAAAAGTTTCTGTGAACAGTATTTTACTGGTTTGCCACTACTGAAATGTCGGTAAGACTTGTCAAATGGCCCATTGTGGTGTTGACAGTCACTGGGTCCACAAGCGGTCCAATAAGCCACATCATCAGCAGAGAAATCAAGCCACAACCCTGGATCTTTTGCTATATTTACTTCATCTTTTGCAGACTGAATCATTTCACCACCATCACCATGGCACACTAAACTTTCATTTTCAGCAATTATTTCAATCTCAGAATGTTTAACTTGCATCAACATTTGCAGTAGAGATATCAAAAGAATTTACAGACAAAGTGAGGTCCAGTAGTGAGACATGTGCTAGATGAACCTGCTTGTGACACCTTGATGATTCCAACATCATCATATTTTGAAGTGATCAAAGTGGTATTTGTGTCCACTTCTGATGACAGAGATTGGCTCTGATCAGGAATTGGTATATAATGTTGTGGAACTTGTGTGAAGAAATCAATCAGCTTTGCAATCTTGGAATCTAATTCCAAAGTCTCCTCTTGTTTCTTTTTTGATAGTTTTCGCTTTTGTGCACCACTTAACTGAACATGTTGTTTTATATTTCCTTCTCGAGCCTTTTATAAGACATAATTTATTAAAACAAGACCAAAAACAGACAGGAAAATAAAATTTAAAATGGTTACATTAATTATAAAAAAATTACCTCATTTGATGCAATGGTAGTGCCAGAAAGCATTGTGAGTGATAATACGGTGTAAACGAACCGTCATACACGTGGTTAGAGTTTTATTAGGCCTTCTACACGTTATTATTTATTGAAACAAAGTAGGTAACAGTAAGAAAAGATAAAAACAATGAAAAACTAATTAAAAGTTAATTTAAATTAAATTCGGCATCTAACTAAAGCAGAAATTCTGTGGTGTCCCCCTTTTCATGATGACCTAAGCACGTGCTTACTTTGCTTAATGGTTAATTCAGCCCTGATTAGGAGATGAGAGGAAGGAGGAGACCTACTTTTATCAATCACAGCATAAGTCTTATATCACGTACCTTGAGCCTGAACAACTGGAGTTTGTTAAACATGCTATTTCTACCAAACAAAGTTCTCTGGAATAAGACGGAAATCCTTCATAAGAACAGGTTTCTTATGAACTTCTTTATAACGAAACTTATGAAATGTTGTCATTGCCCAAACTTAAATAGATCTAATGGTCTACATTTATCTCTTTTATAGAAGATAGTACTTTTTTAATCTACTCATCTTTCCTTTGTTGACCACTTTTGTTACCTTACTGCAGTGTTTCCCAAACTGTGGTCTGCGGACCCCTGGGGGTCCACGAGCAATTCAAAGAGGGTCTGTGGGATAATTTATTTTCATTAAATTTTATCTTATCATGTTGCTCACACCTGGCCTAATTGATATGTTCATATTCTTCTGAATATCTCCATTTATAACAGTATTGCATTGTCATAAATGACACATTTAGTGTTGTAAAATTGAAAAATTGTAATTTATTACTTCATCTTTATGATATGTAAAATATAAAAAATTTCCATTTTGGATTTTATGGGAGCACGGTGAATTAACATTCGCTACAGGGGGTCCGCGACATCAAAAAGGTTGGGAAACACTGCCTTACTGTATGATGGCACTTTTTAGAATGGTTCTGTTATTTGTATAATTTGATGTTCCATTTCTGTATTTGATGATAACTGTGAAACATATGCAAGAAATTTTAAAATTAATATCAATATTTTCAATGAGAGTTTCCCTTCTTTATTATTATTATTATTAGAAACCTGATTACTGCTTAGGATAGGCTCAGTTAATCTTATTTGGATTGTCTTCTGTATCTGTAAATTATGTTATGTTCTGCTGCCCAATTTGCCTGTTTTTCAAGATGAAAAATCTAAGTTTTAAGGAGGGGAAACCATGCCACTTCTATATGAGACCAGCAAACTCACCTTCAGTTCAAAGAAGATTTGATAAAGGCTCTTCACATCTTAGATGATTTGAATCCAGGTCATTCTAACAAAACACCATCATTGATACTGAGTGAGCTACACAGACTAACTTCAGTGTTAGTTTTCTAATCATCCACTGAAGCACTGCCACATTGCTTACTGAATCACAAATAATATGAAAAAAATGTGATTGATCTTTGGAGTAGGATTCATGGGTTATCTAATCCTTGACCTAACAATGGTTCAATCTTGTCAATTTCCAACCTTTCATGATATGATCAACACAAAAAATTTAATTAGAACTGATAAACTCTAAAATTTCCTTCTTGATAATTTTTGTCTATGTCAAAATGGTTTACATTGACTTTGACAAATGAACCACACAGCCATTTGTAGACAATTAGACAATTTTTTCCATTATAATAATAATAATTATTATTATGGGCGGCTCCAGGGAGTCCTTAAACTCATCGAGGGAAGCGCTAAACATCATGTCCACACAACTATTCGGCATTCACACAGTATCTAACATACCTTCCCTTGAACTCATTCACTGTCATAACACCCACAACAGACTGGCAGCTTACTGCACTCATTTACCACTCTAAAAGTAAAAAACCCAGCTCTAACACCCTTGCTAACCACATTCTTGCCCAGCTTCCATACATGTCCACTAGTTCTCCCACCACCAGTACTGATCTCAAAAATATCCTCTGCATTACTCCTATAGAAACCCTTCAGCAATTTGAATGTCTCAATCATATCTCCCCTCTTCCACCTATCAACCAATTTCTGCAACCCACAAATCTTCAACCTGTTCTCATAAGGTTCATGCCATAGACCTGCGATCATCTTGGTCACTCTCCTCTGGATCATCTCCACCTCCTCCCCATCAAGAAGAAACCTAGGTGACCAAATCTGGGCACAGTAGTCGAGATGAGGTCTTATCAAGGCTTGGTATACAGGAACAATAACTTGCTGGTCTCTGCTCATCAAACTATTTTTCAACAACCAAGTGATTTGATGAGCTGATTTAGCTAATTTCGCAATGTGTCCCCGAAACTTCATCTCTCTATCCACCAACACTCCCAAGTCCCTGACCTCATGAATCTCCTGGAGTACAGTTCCACCAATGTGCTATACTGCTGCTAATCTTTTCACCCCAAAATGCATAACCTTATATTTTTTCACATTAAATTGACATCCATTTTCCTTAGCACAGAACTCCAATCTATCCAAATCATCCTGCAAGATTTTAACATCTGCATTCACTATTGCTCTACCCAACTTTGCATCATCAGCAAACAAATGAACTGTTCCTCTTAGATCTTTCCCTATGTAGTCATCGTCATCAAATTCCTGCTATGTACCCTCAAGGGGTGTACAGGATATGATAGTAATACATGAAAAAAATTACATCATTACTAACTTCCTATCTACAATTTTCCTCCAAATCAGTCTGTTACTTGTCAAGACTCCAACATTATCAGATCTTATATTCTATCATCTAAGTCACTTTGTACCGTATCAATCCACCTATATCTTGGTCTTCCTCTGGTTCGTTTTGCTGCCAACCTGGCAGAGAACACTTGTTTTGCTAATCTTTCTTCACCCATTCTATTTAAGTGACCATACCACCTGAGATTAGTTCTGCAAACGCATTCCTGAATGCTGACAATGTCAAGTTCTTTCCTAATATCCTCATTTTTAATATGATATTGCCAATGATGCCATCTGTTCACGCTTCTAATCTTTCTCAGGACTCTCATATCTGCGGTCTCTAGTCTTGGGTCAAGTGGTTTACTTCTGACCCAGCTCTCAGATCCATAAGTTAAAACTGGTTTGAACACTGTCTTGTATACAGCTAATTTAGCGTTTCGACAAATTTCTCTATTATTCCATATGAATTTATTCAATCAACTTCCCACCATACCAGCTTTGCTGATTCTGTTGTCCATTTCTATACTGAATTTACCATCTTCACTAAAAATCGTGCCTAAGTAGCTGAAATGTTTTACTTGTTCCACAGGTTCTCCATTCACAACACAGTTGACATTTTCAATGATTCTGCCTATTTTCATTGTCTTTGTCATTTTATTGCTGACCTTCATACCATATCTATTACAACAGTTATTCAATTTAGTCAGATAATCTTGCAGACTCATAGCAGATTTATTTAGAAGTATAACATCATCTGCATAAAGTAAAGACAGACATTAACATCTCCAAGTTTGATATCATGTTTAATACCACTTTCCTTCATAATGTGATCCATATAGATAATGAATAACAGAGGGGATAATGTACATCCTTGTCTCACACCAGATTTAACATTAAACCATCTTCCTTCCATATAACTGTAGCATATTGAATAGCTTCTCTCTTGGCACCTTGTCATAAGCCTTTTCCAAATAGACAAAACTTAAATACAGCTCTTTGTTATACTCACATGCTTTCTCGACTATTTGTCGTAAAGTGAAGATCTGATCCTGACAGCATATATTTGAGATGAATCCAGCTTGTTCTTCACCAAGCTTTTCTTGCACAATTCTTCTCAACCGTTTCTCAAGTATACTTGCATAGATCTTGCCAGAAACACTTAGTAGGGAAATACCTCTGTAATTCTCACATTCAGTTTTATTTCCCTTTTTATATATGGGTACTATGAGAGCTCTACTCTAATCATTGGGAATTTGTCCCTCTGTCCAGGCTTTCTGAACTATGCAGTGCAGTCACTGTAAGACTTTTATACCACCATACTTCAGCATTTCTGGTCGAATATCATCTACTCCTGCTGCCTTTCCACATTTCAAGCCTTTGATGGCTTTTTCTACTTCAAGTATGGATATGTATTCCTGACTGCATGCCTGGTCAGTGTTTTTTTACCACTGTGCTGTTATCACTGCTTGTTTCATTTAGCAGTTCTTCAAAGTAATTACTCCATACTTCCAGGATATCTTTTTCTTCCGTTTTCATGTCACCTTTATCATCTCTAACTCCTTTTACAGCACTCTTTCCTCCATTCCTAAGCATCTTCAACAACCACCAGAATATTTTGCCACCTTCTTGATATTTATTTTCTATATTCTTGCCAAATTCCTCCCATGACTTTTGTTTAGCTAGTTTGACACAGTGTTTAGCATTCTTGCATTTTTCTCTGTATTCTCTAAGAGCACAAGCTGACTTATTTGCCAGGAACTTTTGATATGCTTTCTTCTTTTCCTTCACTGCCTCTTTAACTTCCTGTGTCCACCATGGAGTTCTAATTTTTCTATCCTTGCAGACAACTTCACCACATGCCTCTCTAGCTGAATCAATCAGGGCTTTCTTCAAGGCTTGCCAGTGAATCTCAAAGGTCTGATTCCTTTTCTCAAACTCTTTCATTTTTTTGTCAATAATCTTTGTGTATTTTAGTCTACAGTTTACATCTGAGAGCTGCTCAACTTTTATTCGCTTTAAAACTTTCTTACATGTTATTCTTTTCAATATGAAATTCAATTTTATCCTGCTCAAGACTAAATAGTGATCACTTCCAATTTCAAATTCCTCTATACACTCTGGTGTCCTGCACCAGGGAGAAAACCTCACTATCAACAATAACATAGTCAATGAGACTTTTCTTATTCCTTGCCTCTTCTCTCCATGTGAATTTGTGTACATTTTTATGTTGGATGATGGTGCTAGTAATAACCAGTCCATGTCCTGAGCAGAAATCCAACAAGTATTTGCCATTATTATTAGCTTTGCTCTTTTCTCCAAATTTTCCCAAAACATTTTTGTATATCTTACAATCACTTCCTACTCTGCTATTTAGATCCCCAACAAGGACCAACTTTTCCTTTTTCATTGTCAGTTGCTTTTTCTAAAGCATCAAAAAATTCCTCCACTTCTACCTTAGTAGAACCTTCTGTGGGACCATAGGCATAAATAAGTCTCATTGTTAAGTTCCCCATTCTCATATGTGCCCACATTACTCCACTTGAGACTGACTGCCATTCAAGAAGATTAGCCTCATATTTTGTGTTGAATACTACGGCTACTCCTTCTTTTCCTTGATTGTCATTGCCTGAATATAACATTTTGTATTTATTGCTCAGAAAGATCTCACCAGTTATTGCCTTTTTTTTCCGGTCACTCCTATTATGGTTGATCTGGTACTCATCCAATTACTCAGCTGGCTCCATTTCTTTGCCATTCAGGCTTCTTATGTTGATAGTATCAATCTTGAACTCTGGTGATGTTGAGTTGGGGTGTGTTTTCAGATTTGTTCCAGTAGCTGACTTTTTGCTGTTCGCCCTGGTTCCCTGGCGAAAACAACGGGGGGCCTTGTTTAACCATGCGACGCCCCAGCCGGCATGAAATTTTATCGAGTTGTACCATCATTTTTTATTTTGGCTTAACCAATAAGAATACAATTTGGTTGGCTAAATCCCAAATTGCCAGCCCATCCTCGTTCGTTCAGTATCTAGGTAAATACCCAACAGGGTGCACCACAAGAAGGTGGGGATTGGACATTAGGTCAGAAGCCCTGGTCGGTTCTCCACATTCCTTTAAAGGCTAAGTGGAGGTCTCCTCTCAGTTATACAGCTTTGACCCTTAAAAACCCCTCCCTATATCGTTAATGAACAAATTGAACAGTAATGGTCCAAGAACAGAACCCTGCAGCACACCCCTAGTCACAGGCCATTTTTTGGACTCAACTCCTGAATAAACTACTCTCTGATATCCCTCCATCAACCACCAACCTATCCATCTTACCAACCCTATATCAATTCCCATATGTTGCAGTTTATGGATTAGAATTCCATGTGGTATCCTGCCAAAGGCATTAGCGAGGTCCAGCAGTATCATTGTAAACCCATTATCAAGTTCAGCCGTCAATGTGTTATAAAACTTTAACAAGTTACTGAGGCATGATCTACCCTTCACAAAGCCATGCTGTCCCCCCATACAGTATCTCATTTTCATCGATCCATTCCTGTATTTTTCCCTTGATTACTTTCTCCAGGAACTTGACAACGACTCCTGATATGCTGATCAGTCGGTAATTTGCAACAGTAGTCTTGGATCCTCTTTTATGCAGTGGAACTATTTTCCCCTCTTTCCACACCTTTGGGACTAAACCAGACCCAAGACTCAGATTAAACAACATGGTCAAGGGCGCTGATAATTCTTTAGCCGCTTCACGTAAGACCCGTGCTGGTATACCATCCAATCCCACAAATGTAATTACATTAAGGTTCTGTAATAGACTATTCACCTCCACTTCATTCACCACAATTCCAATATATACTAATGGTTCCTTCATTCTTTCAATGTCACCACCTGGATGATATACTCTTGCAAAGTGCTCACTCAGTAGTTCCAGTATATCGACTGATTCAGTGACCTCCTTACCATTGGCATTCCTTAAATCATTCATACAGTTTTTTTTTTTTGCTTGCAGCATATTGAAAGAACTGTTTGGGATTCTCTTTAGCTTGCATAACTAGTTTCCATTCATAATCCGCTTTTGCTTTTCTTACCACACTCGTTACCCTTCTGGCCTGCACTTTATACTGTTCGTGTGCTTGCAGGTCACCTTTCTCTTTAAATTCCCTCCATGGTTGTTTCTTTTTTTGCAGCTCAAGCTTAATGGTGTTATTCATCCATTTAACCGCTACTTGTTTTCCTATTCAGACCCTAGGTATACAATCAGCCATAACCTCAGAGTTTTCCATAATAATATGGAAAACTATGCATCTCTCACTCTCTCTCTCTCTCTCTCTCCAAAGAACTTTCCCTTTGGAGTTCTTTATGAGCAGGGACTGGGGTTATCAAACAGATGGAAGAAGAAAGATTGACAATCTTCAAAAACATGTTTGAGGAAAATAAAGAAAACATCATGGACTGAAATAAAAAACAATCAGGATATCAGAGAAGAATTACAATACAATATTTCAACAATAACAAGAATCAGAGAAAAATAGTTAGCGGCGTGAACAAGTGTATAGAATTTCTACTAAAAAGTTTCCTCAAATTCTCCAAAATGGAAGAATAGAAGGAAAAAAGCTGTCCAGAAGGTTTAGAAGAAAATGAATAGGAAAGCACCAAGAGTATAAGTTGTCAGAACTCTTGAGGAAATTTAAATTACTTAGCTGCTGAAAGATTGGACCGGAAAGCTATTGTTCATGGTAGCCTCAACCTGCCTTAACAGATAAGAAAGAAAATTATAATAAGAATTCAAGACATCAAAAGATAAAACCTTACCAATGTCACCTGCCTGACCAAAATTTGGAATATTTATCCTGGTTCTTGTTTCCATTTCAATTCGCTTTTTAGTTGCACCCTTACTTCCTATGATGTAACTACAATAATTTAAAAATTAAATTAATGAAGATAAATCATGAGTATTGTAAAACAAAATAAATAAAAGAAAATAAAAAAGCCGAAATAACGATCTTAAGCAAAATTTTTTATAAAAAAAAAAATTAGAATTAATTTCATTTCCTCTGTTATTAATAATTACATGATATAGTACTTACTCAAACACTGATATTGTACTTATTCAATACATGCTGACCACAGATGCCTCATTTGTAATATTTTAAAAAAATATTTATATTTCCTAGGGAAGTAACAGAAAGCCACTGATGGAAAAGTATGGACAAACTCCTGATTTCACTTAACATTTTTTTTTATATATAAAGGTCTACTTACCGGGGTGCTTAAGGGTCAAAGCAGTATAAGTGAGAGGAGACCTCCACATAGCCTTTAAAGGAATGCGGAGAACTGACCAGGGCTTATGACCTAATGTCCAATCCTTACCTTCTCGTGGTGCACCCTATTGGGTATCTACCTGGATACTGAACGAATGAGGATGGGCTGGCAATTTGGGATTTAGCCGACCAAATTGTATTCCTATTGGTTAAACCAAAATACAAAAAGATGGTGCAACATGACAAAATTTCATGCCGGCTGGGGCGTCGCCCGGTTAAATAATGCCCCCATTGTTTTCGCCAGGGAACCAGGGTGAACAGCGAAAAGTCAGCTTCACCATCATCATCACTCAACATCACAAGAGTTCAAGATCGGTACTATCAACATAAGAAGCCTGAATGGCAAAGAAATGGAGCTAGAGGAGGAATTAGATAAGTACCAGATCGACATAATAGGGGTGACTGAAACAAAAAAGACAAAAACTGGTCAGATCTTTCTGAGCAATAAATACAAAATGTTATATTCAGGCAACGACAATCAAGGAAAAGAAGGTGTAGCCATAGTATTCAACACAAAATACGAGGCTCATCTTCTTGAATCACAGGCAGTGTCAAGTAGAGTGATTTGGGCAAATATGAGAATGGGGAACTGGACAATGAGACTTATTTGTGCTTATGGTCTCACAGAAGGTTCTACTAAGGTAGAAGTGGAGGAATTTTTGAGGCTCTAGAGAAAGCTACTGACACAATGAAAAAGGAAAAGTTGGCCCTTGTTGGGGATCTAAATAGCAGACTAGGAAGTGATTGTAAGACATACAAAAATGTTTTGGGAAAATTTGGAGAAAAGAGCAAAGCTAATAATAATGGCAAATACCTGTTGGATTTCTGCTCACGACATGGACTGGTTATTACTAACACCATGTTCCAACATAAAAATGTGTACAAATTCACATGGAGAGAAGAGGCAAGGAATAAGAAAAGTCTCATTGACTATCTTATTGTTGATAGTGATGTTTTCTCCCTGGTGCAGGACACCAGAGTGTATAGAGGAATTTGAAATTGGAAGTGATCACTATTTAGTCTTGAGCAGGATAAAATTGAATTTCATATTGAAAAGAATGACATGTAAGAAAGTTTTAAAGCGAATAAAAGTTGAGCAGCTCTCAGATGTGAATTGTAGACTAAAATACACAAAGATTATTGAAGGAAAAATGAAACAGTTTGAGAACAGGAACCATACCTTGGAGATTCAGTGGCAAGCCTTGAAGAAAACCCAGACTGATTCTGCTAGAGAGGCATATGGTGAAGTTGTCTGCAAGGGTAGAAAAATTAGACCTCCATGGTGGAGACACAGGAAGTTAAAGAGGCAGTGAGGGAAAAGAAGAGAGCATATCAAAAGTTCCTAGCAAATAAGTCAGTTCTCATAGTACCTATATATAATAAGGGAAATAAAACTGAATGTGAGAATCACAAAGGTATATCCCTATTGAGTGTTTCTGGCAAGATCTATGCAAGTATACTTGAGAAACGGTTGAGAAGAATTGTGGAAGAAAAGCTTCGTAAAGAACAAGCTGGATTCAGGTCAAATAGAGGCTGTCAGGATCGGAACTTCACTTTACGACAAATAGTCAAGAAAGCATGGGAGTATAACAAAGATCTGTATTTAAGTTTTGTCGATTTGGAAAAGGCATATGATAAGGTGCCAAGAGAGAAGCTATTCAATACGCTACAGTTATATGGTGTCAAATATCAAGCAATACTTAGTCTTTATTTGAGTTGTAAGTCAGCAGTTAGAATTGGAAGAAGTACAGGAAGATGCTTTAATGTTAAATCTGGTGTGAGACAAGGATGTACATTATCCCTTCTGTTATTCATTATCTATATGGATCATATTATGAAGGAAAGTGGTATTAAACATGATATCATAATTAGAGATGTTTATGTCAGCTCTTTGCTTCATGCGGACGATGTAATACTTCTAAATAAATCCGCTACAAGTCTGCAAGATTCTCTGACTAAATTAAATAACTGTTGTAATAGATATGGTATGAAGGTCAGCAATAAAAAGACAAAGACAATGAAAATAGGAAGAATCATTGAAAATGTCAACTGTGTTGTGAATGGAGAACCTGTGGAACAAGTAAAACATTTCAGCTCCTTAGGCACAATTTTTAGTGAAGATGGTAAATTCAATATAGAAATAGACAACAGAATCAACAAAGCTGGTATTGTATTAAGTCAATTGAATAAATTCATATGGAAAAAGAGAGAAATTAGTTCAGAACACTAAATTAGTGGTATTCTGTTGTGTCCTGAAAAGGCTAAAAAATGTTTATAATAAAATATTCAGGTCACAACTTTAATACAACTTAGGCAGAGAATATGGAACATTGGCAACAGAATAAGTGTAAGCTGTTTGTAAATGCAAATCAATTTAAAATTGTATATAGAGCTGTTAAAAATAATCTGTATTAAGTGAGGGCCGGATGTAAAGATCAATGTAAGCTGGCAAATCCACCTAAGAACTCCATCTCTTGTACTAAAATAGCTAAGCCTGTGAGTCAGGGTTAAAGGGTCACCTTTGCCATCCTGTATTATGCATAAGAACGGAGGGAAAGAAGTACTGGAAAGAAAAACCAAAGCGCCTTCCAGGAAGAGAAATCAGGTACACGTGTGACTAAATAGGGGGAGCTAAGGAGATTGACGTAAACACACGTGACCGTGTTGGCGTGCATCGCGAAGATCGAGAAACACCAAGAGGAGAAAATTAAACAAAACGGCCATGCAAGCACCATTCCGGGCTTTTTTTCCTTGGATTCCTGGTTCCAGATCTTGCAGCCAGTGGTCGAGTTTGCCGTCGGAGAAGTTCCTGGCTAATTGTGGAAGGCATTTGGTTCATCTGTCGCAGCGTTAAGAATGGGCCAAGCTATATCCTTGGACTAGGACAGCTGTGCGTTGTCGTGCGATGGAGAAACCAAATGGATGCCGTCCGGTCAAGGCGACGTTACTGTGTCACCTCCAATCTTTCCCGCTGAGATTCCACTCGTACAGTCCGACTGGAGATATCCTCATAAGAAACTAAAACAGAAGACCTTGATGACCAGACAAGGCAGGAAGAAGGTCAAGAAAATCAAGATCAGAGACGGTAAGGTAAACCTTTGAATTCCTATTTCCAGCTATAGAAGAGTGTGATCCCCTAACAAAGTATTTTGTAATGGACTAAAATTAAAGAACTGTAAGATTAGCCTATGACTTAGTACGAGCCAAGGTTGTGTTAAGATTTGTTTGTCCTACTAGGCCGAGAATATCTCTGAACGAGCTAAACTTAATATAAGGAGTCTGTTATTGTGTTAATTTATGATCACGTGTATTAAGATAGTATGATATTAGCCTAGGAATTTATGCTGAAGATGCTTGTAATAGTGGTCAATGCAAGTTTGTATGTGTGTCTAGTGTATTGAATATTGAGCCTTTGATTTACCTTGAGAGCATTCCTAATAATGTCTATAATGTATATTTGCATAATTCCTCATGCTTATTAAAATGTTTCATTCAAGTAAATGCCTGATCTGCTTTTATCTTATGAATTCAAAACTACCGCTCATAAAATACTAACAAACCAAGCAGGTAAAATCCTTGTATATAAACTCATAAAGCGAGCCACGACTGTGAGGAAGAAATAAGAAAATGGAGGGACAAGATTAAATTCGATCTAATTTTCATGTATCACTCTGAGAGGGTCACCCTGGGTAAGAATCCCGCCTATCCAAGGTATTAGCTGGTGCAGTGAAAAAAATAAATTTTGTTAATACTTATTGGGTGAACTCCATCAGATTGTTGTGTGATTAGATAAAACATAAGATATAAAGAGGCCAATGAGACTGCAAAGAACTAATGGAAAGAATACTTGGTAGGAAGTATATGCTTTATTTGCATGTGTGAGAGAATTAAGACAGCTGTGAAAATATTAATAAGTAAATATTTTATTTAAGGGTATATAGTAGAAAAAAGGGGAGAAAGAACGTTATATCAAGTGACTTAGACGAATAGAGATAAATAAGTATATATTACAGTAATATATTAGACGAAATTAAAGATAAAGACCAGCAGTGTAAGATATAGAAAAGAAATAAAAGGAAAAGCAGAGTAAGGGCACATAACAATACAAGACAGTGTTCAAACCAGTTTTAACTTATGGATCTGAGAGCTGGGTCAGAAGTAAAACACTTGACCAAAGACTAGAGACCGCAGATATGAGAGTCCTGAGAAAGATTATAAGCGTGAACAGATGGCATCAATGGCAATATCATATTAAAAACGAGAATATTAGGAAAGAACATGACGTTGTCAGCATCCAGGAATGCGTTAGCAGAGCTAATCTAAGGTGGTATGGTCACTTAAACAGAATGGGCGAGGAAAGATTAGCAAAACAAGTGTTCTCTGCCAAGTTGGCAGGAAAACGATCCAAAGAAAGACCAAGCTATAGGTGTATTGATACGGTACAAAGTGCCTCAGACAATAGAAATATAAGATCTGGTAATGTTGGAGTCTTGACAAGTAACAGACTGATTTGGAGGAAAATTGTAGATAGGAAGTTAGTAATGATGTAAATTTTTCATTTAGTACTATCATATCCTGTACACCCCTTGAGGGTATGTGGCAGGAATTTGATGATGATGAGGTCTACTTACCAAACTACCATCTTATGATCTACCATCCACTCTTAAAGTACTGGCATTTAAACAGCCTGGTCTCATAACACATAGGCTGATATCTCATTCAGTCTGTATCCACACTGATATTTTTAATATGCTCAATGCCTCCAAGTTCATTTCCTCTATTCTCACTTCACTCCCTATCACATTTAGAACTACCTGGATAATGCTGCCTCCCAAAGTGATCACTCAGTAATTCAACTATTTCTTTTGCTACCTCCCCACCCAGCATCTGTATTCATTAATGTTATCTTTCCATACTCTTTCCTCCTTTTACATGTAATAAATGAGTGCCAGTATGATTATTGCCACTGTCAATCAACAGAGATTCCTGTTTATATCGCACAACTACCTTTTGACAAATACCAAGGAAAATTTTGGAGAATAACAAATATTTGGCATTGCTATGTGTAAGACATTTCATCAAGTTTGGCACGAGAGTATGTCAAGTAAGCTTTCATATTATGGTCTGTGTTGCTAGCTTTTTTTCTTACTTTTGCACATTATGTGATGATGAATGGATCATTACATAATGATGAACTCTGCAAATAATACCACAATCTCAAAGAGCTCCAGTCTTTGAATTACACCTATTTCTAAATTAATGACTTTTCTTCAGTCAATTGCAAATCCAATTAATAGTTCTGCAATTGACAGCACATTGCACTCTTTTTCATTTGACTAACTTGACACTACACAAATGCCTGAAATAGAATATCCACTTCTGCAACATTAAATATTTCCAAACCATTCCTCAGTGAGTTCAAACCACCCTTGTAACTTTACTTCAGCAAAAACTTGTCTTATTTCTCACAAAAAAAAACACTATTTTTCCTATCATTACTTCTGGTAATACTCAAATCTATAAATGAGATGAGATTCCACTTCTCAGAATAATCTTTCTTGGTATTATAACAAATTGTAAGAACATTACAAAAGATTAAGGCAATGATGAGAAGGAACCTTGACATGCATAAGCAAAGAGGCTATGGTTCCCTTGTATAAGACCTTAATCAGGCCACATATAGACTACTGGATGCAGATTTGGTCACCTGGTTTTCAAATGGATGAGTATATTTAGAGGGTCTAGGGAAGGTTACTAAACCGGTTTCAGGTCTATGGAATGTAGGATATGAGGACAGATTAAAGGAAAGAAAATTGAAGAGCCCTGTGAATAGAAAGAGAGGGGAATATGATTGAGACGTATAAGTTGGTGAGGAGGTTAATGTGGAGGAGATTTTTCATAGAGCAGAGGATACAACACAAATATTGCTGCATCCCCTATAAATTGGATTCTTTTTTTTTTTTTCTCAACAAAAAAAAAAACCATTACAAATCACAAATCCATCCAACCATTGAATATTATTATTTGGTACACCCATAAAATATGTCCTACTCTTGAGCAGTAGCAAAGAAGAGTAATTTGACTGATTAATGGCTTGCTTAGTAATTCATTGCTGGTGCATGCATTTTCTACATGGTCACTCACCATAAGTGGCATCAGTAATTCCCCTGCTTTCCTCAAAATCAGTGAAAACCCAGTGCAACCATTCAATATTCCTTCACAACAATTCAACTCCAAAAACAACAGAACAGTTTTATGTTCATTCGTACAACTGTTATCCACTGTAATAAATCCATCTCTCAATTATCTGATCTTCAAATATATCAACTTTCAATTAAACAACTCTTGAATCAATCAGTATGTTAAATGACTTTAGTATAGCACTGTGTACTTATACTGTTAGTTATCCAACATTTAAATTACCTGACTGACGTTGCTCCTCTCCTATAGAAATGAAGGGATTACTGTATTTCCTAAAAACACAATCTGCAAGTTTTCAAATATAGCATTATCAAAATTCTTCTTTCTTCTCTACTTTTCACTGATATGTAGTACTACTGTCAAAAACTAAGAAATTTGTTCCCTTCTATTTTTTTTTTAACCACCGATCATGATCATTTAATGCTAACATAATAAATATTACTATTGCAATCATTTGAACAGCAATTACAGAATTATTATTATTATTAAGAGAGCTCTCCAGGGAGTCAGGGACTCATCAAAGGAGGCTACATACTACATGCACCAACTATCATAACTTGTTCTTGAATTCATTCACATTACTTGCACACAGAACATCCAATGACAATCCATTCCAATCAAGTACCACTCTATGAGAGAAAAATCTAGCACTCATCCTTCTCAGCTTCCAAGGATGTCCTCTTGACCTTTTCACAACTTCCATAAAATGAAAAATTCCAACATCATCATCATCCTGACATGTACCCTCAAGGGGTGTACAGAATATGAAAGTACTACATGAAAAATTTACATCATTACTAACTTCCTATTTACAATTTTCCTCCAAATCAGTCTGTTACTTGTCAAGACTCCAACATAATCAGATCTTATATTTTTATCGTCTAAGGCACTTTGTACCGTATCAATCCACCTATAGCTTGGTCTTTCTCTGGGTTGTTTTCCTGCCAACCTGGCAGAGAATACTTGTTTTGCTAATCTTTCCTCACCCATTCTGTTCAAGTGACCATACCACATGAGATTAGCTCTATTAATGCATTCCTGGATGCTGACAATGTCAAGTTCTTTCCTAATATCCTTGTTTTTAATATGATATTGCCATTGATGCCATCTGTTCAAGCCTCTCATATCTGCAGTCTCTAGTCTTTGGTCAAGTGTTTTACTTCTGACCAAGATCTCAGACCCATAAGCTAAAACTGGTTTGAACACTGTCTTGTATACAGTTAATTTAGTGTTCCGACTAATTTCTCTCTTATTCCATATGAATTTATTCAATTGACTTCCTACCATACCAGCTTTGTTGATTGCGTTGTCTATTTCCATATTTAATTTACCATCTTCACTAAAAATCGTGCCTAAGTAGCTGAAATGTTTTACTTGTTCCACAGGTTTATCATTCAAAACACAGTTGACATTTTCAATGATTCTACCTATTTTCATTGTATTTGTCTTTTTATTGCTGACCTTCATACCATATCTATTAAAACAGTTATTCAATTTAGTCAGGGAATCTTGCAAACTTGTAGCAGATTTATTTAGAAGTATAATATCGTCCGCATAAAGCAAAGAGCTGACATTAACATCTCCAATTCTGATATCATGTTTATACCACTTTCCTTCATAATGTGATCCATATATATATAATGAATAACAGCAGCAATAATGTACATCCTTGTCTCACACCAGATTTAACATTAAACCATCTTCCTGTACTTCCTTCAATTCTAACTGCTGACTTACAACTCAAATAAAGACTAAGTATTGCTTGATATAATGCCCCATTGACACCATATAACTGTAGCATATTAAATAGCTTCTCTCTTGGCACCTTGTCATATGTCTTTTCCAGATCGACAAAACTTAAATACAGATCTCTGTTATATTCCCATGCTTTCTCAACTATTTGTCGTAAAGTGAAGATCTGATCCTGACAGCCTCTATTTGACCTGAATCCAGCTTATTCTTCACCAAGCTTTTCTTCCACAATTCTTCTCAACCGTCTCTCGAGTATACTGGCATAAATCTTACCAGGAATACTCAGTAGGGAAATACCTCTGTAATTCTCACATTCAGTTTTATTTCCCTTTTTATATATATATGGGTACTATGAGAGCTCTGATCCAATCATTGGGAATTCACCCCTCTGTCCAGGCCTTTTGAATTATGCAGTGCAGCCACTGTAAGACTATTATACCACCATACTTCAGCATTTCTGGTCAAATATCATCTACTCCTGCTGCCTTTCCACATTTCAAGCCTTTGATGGCTTTTTCTATTTCAAGTATGGATATGTATTCCTGACTGTATGCCTGTTGAGTGTTTTTTTACCACTGTGCTATCACTGCTTGTTTCATTTAGCAATTTTTTAAAGTAATTACTCCATACTTCAAGGATATCTTTTTCTCCTGTTTTCATGTCACCTTTATAATCTCTAACTCCTTTTACAGCACTCTTTTCTCCATTTCTAAGCTTCTTCAACAACCTCCAGAATATCTTACCACCTCTTTCAGAACTTTCCAAGTCTATCATATCACCTCTCTTTCTCCAGTTTGCTAGTATCTGCAATCTACAAATTCTCAATCTGTCTTCATAATCAGTATTCCACAATCCTGATATCATTTTTAAACACTCTCTCCACTGTGTCAGAATCACAATGGAAAAGAGGAATCCAGATACACAATACTCGAAGTGAAGTCTTATCAAAGCTTTGTAAAGAGGCAAAACAGCATCCTTATCTTTATATGTCAAAGTTCAGCATTGCAATTATTCTCTGAGTTGTATTTACAATTTCTACTTCCTAGAGTGATCAGTTTCCAAGTTCCCTAGAGTGATCAGTTTCTTCTAGCAAAATCCTACAAATATAATAAGACACTGGATATCTAATCATGATAAAGTGCATGACTTTACATTTAGTGACATCCATTTCCCCATGCCCACAATTCCAGCTTACTGAAATTATTCTGCAAGTATTGCAATATCAGCAGCATTCCTGATTACCTACATATCTTTGCATCATCAGCAAATAGCTACATGCCACCTGTCAAATCCTTCCCAATGTCATTAATGTACAGACTGAATAACAGTAGACCAAACACTGATCCTTGTGGTTAGCTTAAATCTTGCAGACTCACATCCCCCACATACCACTTCATATCTGTCAGTCAGCTTTTATCCACACTAATATTTTATAATCCAATCCCATATTCTCCAATTTATGCAACAGTCTTCCATGCTGTATTCTGTGAAAAGCCTTAGCAAAATCCTTAAGTATCATGGTGTATCCATTCTTCTTGTCTAGCTCAGTGGTAACATTAATATAGAATGTGAGCCAGTTGCTAAAACATGACGTTACCTTAGTAAACAAATCCTGTTCAATGCAAAGCAGAGATTCTCTGTCAACCCATTTCTGAATATGATTTTTCATTACCAATTTTTCCAAAATCTTCACCACTACTCCTGAGATACTGTTGGTCGATAATTGGATACATGAGTCATTGCAACAGCTTTGTGCAAATATTCTTTCCACTCCTGCAGACTACTACTAATTGTATGATGATACATGGCCGTGAGTCCCCTTTATGGGGAGGTACGGCACCATCTTAGTCCTCCCCCAAATTTTATCCAGGCTCTGGAACCGGCATAGCTGACAAATCAGATCTATGGCTGGGTCAGTATTCCTGACTGTAATCCGTGTATGTTCATGGGGCCAGTTTGCCTGCTTGCAGGATGAAAAACCCCAGATAAACTGGCAGAAAAAACCCTGCTGTCCACGTTCAAGACTGGCTAACTTGGCTATGGCTGAGGAAGATCCTTAAGCTCCTCGCGTCGTCAACGGCAATCGAACCTAGGACACTCCATCCCCAGGCATATGGTTGCAAAGTGCATAGCCACTAGGCTAACCATATGGACACTCCTGCAGAATCTTCCCTATTCAGAGACTCAAATTATACAGCCCTCAAAGGAACAGCCATATCAGCTAAACACTCTTTTATTTTAGCATCCGTGCTGATATTCCATCAGTCCCTATTGCTGAATTCTTATTCAGGTTGTGTAACAGCTCTAATACCTCCTCCTAATACACCAGAGTGTCTTCATCCAGCAAAGAGGCAGCATTAAGTGCAATGTTGCATTCACAAGGTTAATAGCTTTTAGCAAAATGGGCACTCATTAGGTGAACAAACTCTTTTGCATCTGCATTCAATAGAGTTATTCTTTCATATTCATGCTTTCTTTTACTTGCAGTATATTAATAGAATTCTTTGGGGTTGTCTTTAGCTTGCAGAGCCAGTGCGACTCTTCTGGTGCCTGATACTTATAATTTTCATAATGGACATCATCCTAATGCATATGGTATTTCTTCACATCATCCTTTTCTTACGAATCTCTTGCTTAATAAGATTACACATTCATTTGACTCCTACCCTATTTAATTCTTCAAACTCATGGGACACATTCTGATATTGAATCATTTAAGTATTTTTTAAATACTTGCTGGCCTGGTTGGCCAAATGGTTAGTGTATCCGCTTTCCAGCTAAAAGGCTGCAGGTTCAAATTCCGCTATGGGCATGGACATCTGTGAAAATAATAGTGGTGATGGTGGGTGGTAGATGCCATTGGTATAGATGATGCAGTTTGCTGTAGTTGGTGGATTGAATGGCTCAGACGGAGAGTTGTAGAATAGGTGCCCTCCCTCCCTCAATGAATCTTTGGACTCCTTGGAGGTGTCACATAATAATAATAATAAATACTTCCCATGTACTCTCAATATCCTTCCCATCCAGCAACTGATACCAGTGAGCTGAAACTCAGTATACTCCTCAGTCAATCATAATTTCCTACTTTGTAGTTTAGCTTATAACCTTTTCCAAATGGAACATTCATAAACTTAGCCACTTCCTAAGTGAGTACCACATGATCAGTGTCACAAACCAGAGCCAGAATAGTTACATCTTTAATTGAAATGCCCTCTGACGCTAATCATATCTAACACTCTTTGACCTCGAGTTCCTTCTGTCACATGCTGCTTGAGAAAGTGCCTCACAACAGTTCATTAAATTTAGCTCGATTCTTATTAGATTTTACTGTTACCCAATCAATGTTTGGATAATTAAAGTCCTCCATTATGATTACTGTTTTCATGCCCATCGTCTCTATTTGGTGATGCATTTCTTCATCACTGGCAACCTATCCACTAGGTTTATAACAACAGCTCACAATGTATTTAATCTTGTTAGATTCTACCTCACACCAGATGTCTTCAAACTCGCTGCCACATTAAATACTGTTAGTAGTATTAAAATCATAGTTCTCTACACTCACTGCATTGAAGTCATCCAATATCAATAGCAGCATGTCCCTCCTCTCCTGTCTATCCTTCCTAAAAATACTGTACCTTTACACTCAATACCAGTTAGTATGTCTGATTCTGATAGCCAAGGCTCACTAATACCTAAAATCTGAGGTCCATACATATTGACCAAGGCAACAAACTCTACCACTTTGTTTCTCCTATTATTCGTGTACAGACCTAATAAGCTACCTGCATGTTCTTTTGTATACTCTTGACTGTAGTCTGCATGACACAGTTGGACAGCGTGCAGATCTCTGTTCTTCTCTAGTGCCTTATACGTAGACATCTTTGAACATGTTTGATGGGTCCAAACTGGACAAACACAAAATCAAAATCGTTCTCTCCTTGTAATTATTTCTATGATAATGTCTATTCCTGTCATTTACACAGTTACATAACATTGTCACTCCTCATATTCTCACCATTCCTCCATGTTAGGTCTCATACTTGTTATTAGGTTTCAATACCCCTGATACCAAATGCATTCAAGTGTAGGCCATCCCTCTTATATAAATTCAATCTTCCATCAAATTCACCCCACACATACAAAAACTTGCATCCATTCTTTCTATATAGCCTACATATCGAATCATTTGTCATCATAGCCCTTCTTAATTCATTTTTATCATATTGAGGTAATATACTTATGGTTTCACTTTCTTACTCTTCACTCTTGTTTCTTCCAACAACCATTTCATGTCTTCTTTCATACTGAACTTATTGCTAGTTAAGTCATTAGTACCCACTACAATTACAATCTCATTTTTCTTTTATTTTCTGAATTGCATGTGCTATGTTTTTCATTTTTGATCTGGGAAAACTTGAAGTTTAACCTGCTTATCAACAGCTATACTCAACATTACTTACCTGATTCCATGCTTTGCTGTTTCTTATTTTGTTGCCTCAATTTTCTTATCCTCCTTATGTTCATTCAAATGCTGCTTGACTGTCTGTAATTCCCATGCCGTCTCTCTAATAATCTGCTTTAATGCCACTATTTTGAAAGTTAATTCATTTTCAATGACCTCCTCAATGTCTTTAATATCTTCCTTAGCGGGGCAAGCCATCTCATTTTCAGCTTCGCTGCTCTTCTTAGCGTTACATTTCTTGTGTGTTTTTGGTGCAATTTTACTGTAATATCTTAACAAAAATATGTTATGAAACACTAAATACACTAAAAACACAAAAATGTATACTAATATACAAGGGATGTCCAGAAAGTAAGTTCCATTTTTAAATATTTTCACTGCAGCACAGGAATCGCAATGGTGCATGATTGCTGAGTTTGTTGATTCATTAGCAAGGCGTTGGTGCCATTTTCAGACATTCTCGTAGTGTGTTCGCTTCTCAGTGTGTGTCGAGCAGTTATAATGTCTAAGAAAATCAAATCGCCCAATGCATGCAAAATTAGATCAGTTATCCATTTCTTGAATGCGAGGAATGTTAAAGCAGCCGAAATTCATTGGCAAATTATTGAGGTTTATGGAGAACATGCAATGAGTAATTCAATGGTACGAAGATGGGTAAGACTTTTAATGAAGGAAGGACAGGTGTGCACAATGATGAATGGAGTGGGCAACCATCTTTAGTGACTGACGATTTGGTGCATTCAGTTGAAGAGAAGATTCAACAGAATAGGGGATTCACTATGATGTAACTCTCGCTGCAATTTCCAGAAGTTTCACATTCATGTCTTCATGAAATTGTGTCAGAGAAACTGAATTATCAAAAATTGTGTGCAAGCTGGGTGCCAAAGTTGCTTACAGAACAACACAAAATGAATCAGCTGGGCAGTGCATTGGAATTCATGACACGCTACCATGAGGATGGCGATGCTTTCCTGAGCAGTCTTGTCACCGGGGACAAGGTATGCAACACCCAAGTCTTGTTCTTATTCACACCTCATCACCAGTCAAGACAAAATTGAAGACAATGGTTTCCACCCGGAAAATCATGTGCACTGTGTTTCGGGACAAACGAGGAATTCTGCTGGTAGACTTCTTGGGTCAAGGCTCCACAAACAACACGAGAGTATGTACTGCTAAACCCTTAAGAAACTGCATCGTGCGATCCAGAATAAACAACATGGCATGCTTACCAGGGGTGTTGTTTTGATTCATGATAACGCTCGTCCACACGGCTGGCATAACACAACAACTTCTCACCACCTTCGGCTGGATACAATTCCATCATCCCCCATATAGTCCTGACCTCATGCCAAGTGACTTTCATCTGTTCAAACATCTGAAATCTTTCCTTGGTGGCAGGCAGTTTCAAGACGACAACAAGGTCAAAGAAGCAGTTAATACATGGTTTGCATCACAGGTGGCAACCTTCTACAACGAAGGTATACAACTCCTGGTGCCCCGTTATGATAAGTGCCTGAACAATGGCAGAAATTATGTAGAAAAGTAGTGAAAGATGTCTACTTTAATTTCCAATAAAGTTTTTTTTTGTAAATATAACTTTTTGGAACTTACTTTCTGGACGTCCCTCATACTATAAAATGCTAATTTTTTAAGGGAAAATCACAACAAAACAGATAAAAAATCACTTTTACAAGCGTGCTAAATTCATTGACCAATCACAATGTAATTCCCTGGAGGAAGCTACACTGCGATTGGTCATAATATACTAAAAATACTTTACCTATAAAAAGCACTAGGGATTGGAATAGAAGCTTTTAGTCTTCCTCCTTCAATGTTTTCTATAAGTATATTGTTACATGGCTCCTCAAAATAATCTGAATCCTTGATCTCTAAAAATAAAAATATTAATATTTTTAAGAAAAAAAATTAAAACTGATTAGTAATAATCTAATTCATTAACAATTATGAATAAATTAATAAATTTTATTATAATCTAATGGTAACTGTTATTATTAGTAGTAGTATTGTAGCACAACTCATCTAGTCAGAAAGTGCGCATAACTGCTTTTTGCAATCTTCCATTCATTTATCATCTCTAAGCAAAAAAAATCTAATCTAGTCTTGATACCCTTGCTAACCACACTCTTATGATACTTCCAGAGATAACAGTCTCTTCTCTTCTATCCTGTCAAGTATTGAAATATTTCTTCATCTATTCTACAAATTTCTTTTATTAACTTACATGTTTTCATCATAGCCCCTCTTTTCCACCTATCAGCTAAACTTTGTAACCCACAAGCTTTCTGTCTATACATGCAGGGATGACTCCAAAGACTAGTTATAATTTTGATGAAACTTGTGCAATCAAATCTGTACACAACAATTTAAATGTAACTAAATGTCTAACAGATAAATTAAAAACAAAACAAAACCAGTGATGGCCAATATAAGATATAACAGTACTGAAGTGAGGGTTTGCTGGAGAACTTGAAACAAAAGTTATGTGGGCTAAATGTATGAAATCCATATTATTGGGATTTTTAGTTCATCATTATTTTTTTAGATTAGGATGGTTGATTAGAATTTCACATGCTTTCTTAGATTTGCATTCATACCAAGTTTTAGAAACAGGTTCCTTTCCAATCAGTTTGGTGTAGAATGCAAAGAGCATGATCAGAAAGCCCTGAATTACCAAAATTATTAAATTTAATGCATCGTGTGTTCTTTTTCTGGGTTGGAGTCGTGCACTCCGTTTCGCCAATATAAAGTATGTTACAGGTGCTCGATTCACTATACCTCAGGATGGGGAGGAAAGTGTGTGTGTGTGTGGGAGGGGTCCTTGGAGATGTTGAATATGTTTTTCACTTTTGTAGGATGTATAAAGGTTGTAACATTCTATTTATTTTATGATATCTTTAATGTATGGAATGGCTATAGTTTTACTGTAATCTACATTATTTCCAATTTTGTTTATTTTTTTTTTAAAGAAAAGGCCTGTGTAACTCAGTGGAAGTAGCATGTGCTTCCACAGTACTAGGCCACCTGAAGAAAGATCCTAATTCAATTCTAGTCGCTGACTAGAGGAATATTTTCTAAGCCTTTTTCAACCAGTTCCCAAGCCAGTCGATCTCTGGCACAGGCAAGAGAGCTTTTTTTTTTTCCTCCCAGAAACTGGGATTTTTCATCTCATGAACTCAAGAATATTTGACTGTAGAACCCACACTATTTCAGACAATAACATATTGTGTTGGGGTTCAGGACTACAAGATGGTAACATTGTTTGCTGCTTAAAATTAGTGATAGTCTTATGCTAGCTATCTCTGAATGTCTACCGGTGGAGATTGAACTACCCACTCAGTCTCCAAAAGTCAGATAGGGGTACAATGGTCTTGCCTGATCTCTATATGGGAATAAAAGGTGTTAGCAGTTTTTTTTTTTTTTTGAAGAATTTTATTCATGGCAAAGGAAGAGTGAGTTTTAGCAACTACTTGTTATAACAAGGCAACAAATGCATTCAACAAGGGAAATGCACATACAGTCGTATATATAAAATTTGCAAAAGCCTTTGATAGAATGACACATGACAAGCTGGTAATCAAATTGAAACAGATAGGGTTGAATAGCAGATTAGTGCACTGGATTGGAGATTAGATTGAATCTGAAAGGTATCAATAAACATATGGGGAAGCTGAAAAAGAAGAAAGTCACTAATGCTTTGGGACATTGCTGTTTAATATGTAGAGTGATTATATTGGGAAAGGTTTGAATGGTTGATATGTCACTGTTTGCAGATGACACAAAGCTTATAAGAACTATGAGAAATAGAGTAAATGATGTAGCTTTCCAAGAGGACTTGAATAGATTGGGTAAGTGAGGAAGTGAGTGTGGTTACCAGCTCAATGTTCCAAAGTGTAAGATTTAAAAATTCATGAAGCAAAGATAAACAATTGGTAGGATATTTTGTATAGTAATGTTATCTGGAAAGGTTTCAATGGCTAATATGCCATTGTTTGCAGATGATTTAAAGCTGAAAAGAACTATGAGGAGTAGAGCAAATGATGCAGTTTTGCAAGTGGACTTGAATAAACTGGATAACTGGGCAAGTGAGTGTGGTTTACCAGTTCAATGTTACAAAGTGTCTTCTTCTCTCTTCCATCGTCTATGTGGATGATGATGAGGCCGAATGAACTCTTTCCACTTCTGTCTGTTCCTGGAGAGTCCAAAGAATTTCTCCAGTTTGTGTCGGTTGTTGTGATATGGTTTTCAGGTCCTCGTTTATTTTGTCTATCCATCTAATTCTGGGCCACCCTTTGGATCTTTTACCTTCCATCGTTGTATTCAGGGCTTTAGCTGGTAGTCTTTCTGTTCCTATTCTGGTCACATGGCCAAACCATCGCAGTCTTCTTTCTTGGATTTTGTCTATTATTGTTATTTCTTGTTTTAGTCGTTTCGTTATGTCTTCGTTTCTTAGTCTATCCAGCAGAGATACTACAAGTAATCTTCTTAGCCAACCCATTTCAGTAATTAATAATTTTCTCTCTTCAGCCTTTTTGAGATTCCAGCATTCACTTCCATAGAGGACTATTGGGATGTTGCAAAGTATAAGGTTTTAAAATTCAGAAAAAAAAAAAAAAAAAAAAAAAAAAAAATTGGTAGGATATTTTAAAGGAAGGAGGAGAATAAGGCATCTATAAGTGATAATGGAAAAGGACCCAAACTTTTGGCAACACATTACTAAAATTCTGAGGACAGGTCAGCAGATTATGGTGATGATGTAGATGCCATACAGAGAAGTAAGAATTCTATGCTTCTATTGTATAAAGTTCTGCAGAAAGTGAATAAGTATTCTGTGAAAAATTATCATAATATGAGCTTGGAATAATTTTAAATGCTGTGACAAGTTCAAACATGTTTGAAAATCAGGCGCTCCTCACTTTGCGTGTAGATCGTGCTATCAAGGCCAGCACACGCTGGCCTTGACTCAGCCGCCCGCTGTTGTCGACACCTCCGAGCACGAGAGAAGTATGGAAATATCTATTCCAGGAAACATGTGGTCACAAGCAAGGTCAATGCAATGTGCTGCAGCCGGCACACCTGTAGTGTGAGCTTAGCATTACATTGAATACGAGATCGATGATACTCGACTCTAACCAAGGTGTTCCATTAAAATTTCAAGATTTGTGAACGTAGTAAGAAAAGTTTGGGAAACGCTGGTATAAAGCATGGATTAGGCTACATGTGGATTACTGAATTAGTCACCTGGTTTTTGAAAGGAAGAAAGATACTGGAAAATACTGGAAGGGGGATCCAGAGACAATTGACTAAAGTTGTGCTTGGTCTTCTCTGGAATGATGAATTTAAAGACAGATTGAGGAAATGAAATTCACAGTCTAGTGGATGGGGGGATTGAGATATATAAGTTGGTAAGGGGTTACTACCAGATTAATTATTATTCTTTATGACATCTCTACTGAGTCTGAAGACTCATCGTGGGAGATCCAAATCAATCATCATACACACAAATCATATCATACCTCTCCTTGAATCCATTATTCACCATCAGGGAATTCCAAATCAATCATCAATCAAGAATTTAGGGAGATCCAAATCAATCATCATACACACAAATCATATCATACCTCTCCTTGAATCCATTATTCACCATCAGGGAATTCACAAACAATTCTGGCAATCTATTCCACTCACTCACCACTATCCACGCAAAAAATCTGGTCCACACACCCCTACTAACCACATTCTCACACTACTTCCACCACAGATGGCCTCTAGTTCTCCAACTATTTGTCATATATTGAAAAATTTGCTTGCATCAATTTTATAATACCCATTTAATATTTTAAAACTTTCTATCATGTCCCCTCTTTTCTGCCTATCAACTAAACTCTGTAACCCACAAATCTTCAACCTATCCTCATGAAAAGTATTCCACAGAGCTGTCACCATCTTGGTCACTTGTCTATGAATCTCTTTGATGACCTCCTGGTCCCTAGGAAAAAAACAGGTGAACAAATCTGCATGCAGTAGTCAAGATGTGGCCGAATTATAGCTTTATAAAGAGGGGATAAATAATTTCTTTATCTTTACTTGTTACAACTTTTGCAATATGCCTTCTGAACTTTAACTCTTTGTCCACGATTATCCCCAAATCCCTAGCCTCATCAATTTCCTGCAAACCAATACCATCAATATGATACACCATATGCAACTTTTTCAAACCGAAGTGCATAACCTTACATTTTGCAACATTAAATTGCCAATCATTATCCTTTTTCCATAATGAGAATTTATTTAAATCATCCTGCAAGATATCTACATCACTTTTATCAACTACTGTTCTCCCCAGTTTTGCATAATCAGTAAACTTCTGAATATCCCCTCTTAAATTTCTAGAGAGGATTACAGACAACTCGGCAAAGCACATGTTACTTAAGAACAAAGACAAATTAATAGCAAAGTTTCAAGCACTAAAACAACTAGAAAGCAACAGACAATCCAGATGCAATAGCCAGAGGAACAGTCAATCACAAACCAATGATACAAGGAGGAGCCAATCACCTGCGAGTGAAGTTAGGAGCCACCAACCACCAACCATGGCCAAGAGATCAACAAATCCAGCTACAACCTTAACACCGGAGAACTCGCACTTCTAGAGAATGGCCTGAACTACAACATTGCAACAAGGTCAGTTGCAATGGTGTAATTCATAAATAAAATTAGATTTTATTTATCACATTGAAAGAGGTTTAAAATCCCTCCCCTCCAATTTAGCCGAAATAATGCAAATGGAAACATCGTACATATTAAACTCAATAAACAACCAAGTAGCAACCTAACCAGAACAGAAAAATTGGCACTTAAATCCCTAAAAAATAACCCAGACATTGTGATTACCAAAGCAGATAAAGGTAATGCTACCACTGTCTTTGATCGGACAGTATACCCAGAAAAAATGAACCTACTGGTATCCTACCACAACATGTACCAAATAGTAAATTACACCCCTACAAACCACATCAAAAAGAAAACAACTATTAATCAGATCACCAAAAAACTTATAGCGCATGCTCCAAGAATTTATGGTATGCCAGAAATACACAAAACAAACACACCACTATGACTGATAGTTGAAGGAATCGACAGGCCTAATTATCATTTAGCCAAGAAATTAGTGGCCACACTCAAGGAGTTGGTAGGTCATTCCCGCCTCCTACATAAAAAATACACAACACTTCATAAACAAGATTAGAAACATCACACTGAACGACAAAGATTTATTAGTCAGCTTTGACATAACTGCCCTTTTCATTAATGTCCCTATCAATAATACTATACTTCTCTTAAAAACATATTTTCACCCGATATCACGGCCCTTTTTGCCCACATATTCCGCTCCAGATATTTTGTGTGGCAAAATAATTTTTACCTACAAAAAGAAAGTATTGCCATGGGCTCACCACTTCCTCCCCCCCCCCCCCACCAAATAGTTAACATTTACATGGAAGACTTCGAGCAACAAGCTCTAGATTTGGCCAGCCTAAAACCCAAAGTCTGGCTCAGATATGTGAATGATATTTTCGCCATTTGGCCCCACGGCCACGAAACATCAATTACATTCCTAAGCCAGCTGAACAAACAACACAAATATATCCAATTCACCATCAAAATCAAAAACAACAACTCTCTTCCTTTTTTAGACACACTCGTCACATGCCTTCCCTCAGGCTGCCTCTCCTTCACGGTCTACTGCAAACCTACACATACATGCATAAAAATTCATACCACCATCCAACACAAAAACTAGGAGTCATCAGCAAACTCAAACCTGTGTTTGAATGTGTTGATGTGGTGTTTTCTTCCACACTTCCAGTGTGGGAGAAAACATGTAAGTTTTTCATTGCAAAATAAGTAAGTTTTTCATATCATATATGCATTTAAATTAAATTGCAGTTATCATTTTCAATAAATAAAATTTAATCAGATCAATGCATTCATTTAGTTTGATATTAACCTTACATATATATACATTATGCACAACATATTTATAGACATCGTGTGTAGAGGCTTAAGTGCTGTGAGGACATAATGTTGGAGGCTTAATGGATTTTTTTTACAACACTCAGAAAGGATTAAAAAAGAATTTAATACTTCCTATATTTCGTCCAAGTCACTAGGACATCTACGAGGATTACAAAAATAACTAATGTAACATGAACACAAATATCATACAATACTAAGCCCAACCACGTGGGTGACACTAAAGTCCTATCTAGGTGGAGCGCCCTCTAAGGGCAGTTATAGGTGGTCTGGAATGTAAAGTGGGATCTCTGGTGATGAGTGTTTCCCAAATCTTCAGAAACTTAATGCAACCGTATTTATTAAGATTTGGTTGATTTCTAAGAGCTGCTGCTGCTTCTAAGAATAGTCTCTCTTTCTTGAATTTGCTGTGATGGAGAAGGTGGTTTTCTTCCATGATACCCTGTGGGTGGTGTCCAAGACATGGTCAGCCAAGCTTGAATGACCTTGGACACCACCCACAGGGTATCATGGAAGAAAACCACTATGCTCCATCACAGCAAATTCAAGAAAGAGAGACTATTCTTAGAAGCAGCAGCAGCTCTTAGAAATCAACCAAATCTTAATAAATATGGTTGCATTAAGCTTCCGAAGATTTGGGGAACACTCATCACCAGAGATCCCATCTTACATTCCAGTCCACCTACAACCGCCCTTAGAGGGCGCTCCACCTAGATAGGACTTTAGTGTCACCCACGTGGTTGGGCTTAGTATTGCATGATATTTGTGTTCATGTTACATTAGTTATTTTTGTAATCCCTGTAGATGTCCTAGTGACTAGGACGAAATATAGGAAGTATTAAATTCTTTTTTAATCCTTTCTGAGTGTTGTAAAAAATCCATTAAGCCTCCAACATTATATTTATAGACAATCTATTCTTTAAAAAAAAAAAAAAAATTAATTGTACTTTTCTTATAATTTGTTAATTTCATTAACAAAATAAACCAGTTTTGTTAATGTAGTGCATCTATACATCTTATTCTTCCAACACCTTTATCATTTAAGCAGGTGTTATTTATTGAAAATGATAACTGCAATTTAATTTAAATACATATATGATATGAAAAACTTACATGTTTTCTCCCACACTTCCAGTGTGTGAGATTTAATATTTCAAGTGCAGTGCCATAACCACAACATGTAATGGCAGCTTATTTTCTAGCTTCATGATGAAATAAAAACTGGACATGTGATGCATAGTGTGAAAAGAACCTTATAATATTGATATGAGAGAAATGAGATTTTTGGAACTAAAAGCAGATATTTATGAAGTCATTCATATAGAAAGAAAAACGTTTAAACACTATCAATTGTCACGCTATGAAAATGACAACTGTTGGGGGGGGGGGACAGGATGTACTTTTAATTACTATGAAAAAACGAACAGTCTATAGAAATATAGAAAGCAAAATAAAGTTCTGAACCTTAAAGAAGATAAAAGGAGGGATGAAAGTGAAGATAATTGGCTTGTTATGAATTTTAAAGAAAACCAGCAACTAAAATTGCAAGCATTTCTCAGATTCTTTAAAGGAAACGTGAGAACTATGTAATGTTCAAATTAAGGATTTCAGATCTAGAAGATTTATTTCTGATTCTCTGAAAATAAAACTTCCTTAATAAATTTATTGGCAGCCCACCCATGATCAAATTATGTGAGAGTAAGTGAGAAGTTTTAAAATGACAAAAAAGTGTTAATTATGCAAAATAAATAAATAAATAATATATTCTGAGTGCACTTAAGTTGAAAAGTCACTTGTCTCTGTTACCTCGCCTTTACTACAGGCAAGGTAACAGAGACAAGTGGGCAGGTGGATTTCTAATTTGAGGGTAATAGTGATTTATTTGCTGATAATGAAAAACTGGGAGGGATGATGATAAGGGATATAGTTGATTCATAATCTCTGCAGGCTGATTAAAACAGACTTTTTTCCTATGGAAAAAAGTCTGTTTTAATAAGACCTCTCTTATCAAGGCCTTGTAAAGAGGCAAAATCATATCCTTATCTTTACATGCGAATGTTCGTTTCAGCATTGCAATTATCTTTTGAATTGTATTTGCAATCTTTGCTACATGGTCCCTGAACTTCAACTTCCTATCTACTAACACTCCTAGATCACCAGCCTCATTAGTTTCTTCTAGCATAATCCCAACAATACAATACGAAATTGGATATCTAAGCATGCCAAAGTGCATGACTTTACACTTAGACATTAAATTCACATCCATTTCCTCATGCCTACAATTTCAGTTAACTCAAATCATTCTGCAAGTATTGCATATCAGCAGCATTCCTGATTATCCTACCTACCTATCTTTGCATCATCAGCAAATAGCTGTATGTCACTTGTCAAATCCTTTTCAATATCATTAATGTACAGATTGAATAACAGTGGACCAAGCACTGATCTTTGTGGTACACCACTGGTTACCTTAAATCTTGCAAGCTCACATCCCCCATCCACTTTTTGATATCTGTCAGTCAGCCATCCTCTTATCCATGCTAATATTCTATAACCTAAACCCATATTCTCCAATTTATGCAACAGTCTGCCGTGCTTAATTCTGTCAAAAGCCTTACAAAATCCAAAAGTATAATGGTGTATCCATTCCCGTTGTCTAGTTCAATGGTAACACTGGTATAGGATGTGAGCAAGTTGCTAAAACATGACCTTCCCTTAGTAAACCCATATTGCTTATTGCAAAGTAGAGATTCACTCTCAAACCATTTCTGAATCCAAGCCCACACCAATTTTTTCAAGATCTTCACCATCACTCCTGAGGTACTAATTGGTCGATAGTTGGATACATCGGTCTTTGCACTACCCTTGTGCAACGGAATTACCATACATTCCTTCCATTCCTGCAGAATCTTTCCTGTTCTGAGACTAATATTAAACAGCCTGGTCAAAGGAATAACCAGTTCAGCTGAACACTCTTTTAGCACACAAGATATCAGTCCATCAATAGAGTTCAGCAATAGGGACTGATATCCCATCAGTCCCTATTGCTGAATTCTTATTCAGATTGTGCAACAACTCTGAATAAGTTGTTGCACAACAACTCATCCTTATACACAGGAGTTCCTTCATCCAGTGAAGAGGTAGCAGTGAGCTCAATGTTGTGTACACCAGATTGATAGCTTTTAACAAAATGGGCACTCATTAGTTGAACAACCTGTTCTGCATCTGTAATCTCACATCATCTGCATTTAGAAGAGTTATTTTTTCATGTTCATTCTGTCTTTAACTTGCAGCATATCGATAGAATTCTTGTGGGTTGTCTTTAGCATGCAGAGCCAGTTTCTTTTCATACTCAGACTTTACTTTCTGTACAGCAGTTGTGACTATTCTAGCCTGCTCCTTATGATGTCCATTATTTTCATAACAGACATCATCCTTATGCACATGGTATTCCTTACACATCATCCTTTTCTTATGAATCTCTTACTTAATAAGATTACATATCCATTTGACTCCTACCCTATTTATTCTTCAAACTCTTGGGGCACATTCTGATATCACATCATCTAAGTATTATTTCACTGCTTCCCATGCATTGTCGATATTTTTTCCATCCAAAACCGATCCCAATCCACTGAACTTGGTATACTTCTCAGCTGATCATAATTTCCTGCTTTGTAGTTCAGCACGTAACCTTTTCTGAATGGAGCATTCATAAACTTAGTCACTTCCCAAGTGGTTACCGCATAATCACTGATACTGACTGGAGGCAGAATAGTTATGCCTTTAACTGAAATGCCCTCTGACTCTATAATCAAATCTAACATTCTTTAATCTAGAGTTCCTTCTGTCACATGCTGCTTGAAAAAGTTGTCCCATAACAGCTCAATATCAGTTTCATTCTTCTCATGAGATCTTACTGTTTCTGAATCAATTTTTGGATAATTAAAGTCTCCTATTATGATTACTCTTTTAGCGCTCATCCTTACTATTTGGTGATGCATTTCTTCATCACTAACAACCGATCCACCAGGTCTGTAACAACACTCCACTATGTAATTGATCTTGTTAGATTCCACCTCACACTAGATGGCTTCAAACTCACTGCCACATGAAATACTGTTAGTAGTAGTACTACAATCATAGGTCTCAACTCTAACTGGATACCAGTTATTAGTTTTTGAAGACTCTTGATACGAAATGCATTCAGGTGTAAGCAGTCTCTCATATACAAATCCAAGCTTCCCTCAAACTTGCTCCACACATCCAAAAACTCACATCCATTCCTTCTACACAGCATCGAATCATTTGCCGTTATAGCCCTTTTTCTTAATTCATTTTTATCATATTGAGGTAAAATACTGATGATTTTTACTTTCTCACTCTTCATTCTCGCCCCTTCCAACAATTTTTTCTTTTCTGTTTTTCAATTGCTTCCTTACTGTGTGTAGATTTGGTCTCCCAGATTCCAATGGGATAAAGAGGCTTTGGAAAGGGTACAAAGAAGGGCTAAAAAAGATTATATCTGAATTATGGAATTTAGATTATAAGGACAGATTGCAAGAATGTAGATTACAGACTCTGGTTAACAGGAGAAAGAGGGGGTGATATAATAGAGGTCTATAAACTTTTGAATGGATATTATTGGATAGTGTTCTGATGAAATTTTTCGTTATATGGAAGGTGGGAGAGAACATGGGGCATCCGTGGAAGTTAAGTTTGTTAACAGTCAAGAAAGGAGTAAGAGTAAGGTTTTTCTCTCACAGAGCAATGAGAGGGTGGAATAGTTTATCTTTGGGGAGTGCATCTAGAGTGAATGAATTTAAGGGAAGGTATGACAGCTGGTTTGGGTGATTTATAGCTTCCCTTGATGAGTCCTTGACTCCCTGGAGGTCTTAGATAATAATAGTAATAATCACCAGTCTTGTACTTCTATACATATCCTTAACTCACAGAAGTCTTCGTATAACTATCCACCCATGTGATCACATTATAATCACAAATAAATTTAGTTAATCCTTTATCCAAGTGTAAGCAAACAAAGTTTGTGCCTAAAGTATCTTCGGGACTGAGGCAACTTCTGGTAAAGGTAGACCAAGCTCTCATCACTCCTTGTCTTAGTATCTCCCATAATGCAAAGCACATCTCCTTGTGGATATGTATAATGTTATGCATTAAGGGAAGGGCCACTACCCAGACCGGTTTTGACCTTTATTGAGGTCTCGTCAGTGGGAGCCAGACTCAGAGGTGGCGATACCAAGGTGGAAGCAATGGAGAAGTCATCTTTACCTATACGAGTTGCCAAAAAGTGTCTCAGCTTATTATTAAATTACTCTGGATTTAGAGAAAGATGTTGGAATTTTTTTTTTCTCCCCCATTTGGTTAGACTATAATAAATTTAGTTAATCCTGTATCCAAGTGTAATCAAACAAAATTTGCACCTGAAATATCTTCAGGACTGAGACTTTACCTATACGAGTTGCCTTTTGGCAACTCGTATAGGTAAAGATGACGTCTCCATTGCTTCCACCTTGGTATCGCCACCTCTGGGTCTGGCTCCCACTGACGAGACTTCAGTAAAGGTCGAAACCGGTCTGGGTAGTGGCCCTTCCCTTAATGCATAGCATTATACATGTCTGCAAGGAGATGTGCTTTGCATTATGGGAGATACTAATACAAGGAGTGATGAGAGTTTGGTCCACCTTTACCACAAGCTGCCTCAGTCCTGAAGATACTTCAGGCACAAACTTTGTTTGCTTACACTTGGATAAAGGATTAACTAAATTTATTAGTCTAACCAAGTGGAGTAAAAAAAAAAACTTCCAACATCTTTTATGATCACACTCTAACCAGCTAGAGCAATATGTGAAACTCCATTTACAATTACATCCTATAATGAAATGATCAGATCTAAAACTCTTGATGCTCCCATGCACTCCTTTATATGCTGCCTGAGGCAGTTGTCTCTCAAGAACTTTAGAAATTTATTTTCCATATTCCCAAATGCTATCTCTTCATTCCAATCTAAACTACCATACTGAGATCACCCATAATAATCACCCTTTCTTTGTTTACTAATCAAAGTTGCTTATACATTTCTTCTGCACCTAACCTAACCATATCCACTCAAAACCATTAGCACTATTTCCTACTTTCACATCTGCCTTATGTGGACGTAATTCCCGTGTTATCATCAGCACCAGCACTCCCCCTCCTTTCTTGTCCTTTCTATCCTCATGAAAAAAACTGCACTTCTATTTCTATTCCCCATTAGGATATCATCTTCATTCAACCATATTTCACTTATTCCAATGATTTCTGGATGAATAAACTCAATCAGTGAAACAATTTCATCTCTCTTATTTCTGATCCTTGTGCTATTTGGAAATAAACACAGTAGTTCCCTTTTAGGTCTATGGCCAGTCCTACACAAGCCATCCTACCATCATGCTAATAAGGTTTCACATAAACATAAAGCAAAAGTTTATAGAACATAGTACATACATCTAACATAACACCACTGTACAGTACAGTATAGTACATTATTCTAAGAACTAGACAATCACTTGATTTACTATTGCCCAATTCAAAGGTTCAGATTTTATACCCAGAAAACGACCCCTCATTTCAGCAATTTTTTTTTTAACTTCAAAATTGTCTTATACACCGAAATATATGTTACTTGACTTGAACTTGTTTTGAAATCTACCAGTTGCCTTTTTTTTTAATATATAATTCTGTTAGAAATATTAACTGCAATATTCCAATGATGAAAAATAATAATACTAATGTCTCAAACTGATAATACAGCAGTCCCCTGCTTATCACCATTCCACTCTTTTTCCCATTTCAAATATAATCATGATCCTTATACTTTCCACGTGGTTCGCTCTTTCGCCAACCTTCTACATGCTTCTTCTTTCAATCGACTCACAAGAATCAATTTATTTAAAGGTAAGTTTTTGTTCATTTTTACTGTAGTTATGTATATCCTAGTATGTTATTTAGCTTTCACATGCATTCAAAAGTGATATACGGTGTTTTATTTATGTTTTTTTGACAGTCAAAATGCATTTGCAACAAAAATAAAGACTAGGTTCTACTATATGCCCATTTCTGGTTTTTGCTGGTGCTCTGGTCTCTAACCTGGAAAATAAGTGTGTGTTGGGGGGGGTGGTATATAATTAATTCGTAACTTACAGTGTGTGTGTGTGTGTGTGTGTGTGTGTGTGTGTGTGTGTGATTTTATATGATGTCACAATTTCACTTTCAGATTTTACCATTAAGATTTTTATTAAGATTCAGATTTTTATTATACCAGGAATTAAAGTATCAAATTTTAATTCCTGGTATAATAAAAAATTGGGCATCATCACAGAGAGCCAGGGAAACCAAATTATTATGGGATGAATGGTGAGAGTCTGTGTTTAAGTGTGACAATGTTATGTAACTGTGTTAATGATGGGAATGGGTATTATTAATGAAATGATTATGAAGAGAGAATGATTTTGTGCTCATCCAGTTTGGACCTATCAAGCATGTGCAAATATGTCTGCATAAGTAAGGCAGTATACAAGAACAGAGATCTGAAAGTTGTTAACTGTGTCTCACGAGTTTGTGTTCTCTTGATCTATTGCCTTGTTGCCTCTTTGTAGGCATTAGTGAGACCTGGCTATCAGAAGCAGACATACTATCTGGTATAAAGGGTATGATATTTTTAAGGATAGATAGGATAGGAGAGGAGGAGTGTGCTGCTAATGATATTAGATGACTTGAATCCAGTTGGAGTTGAGACCTATGACTGCACTAGTAACAGTTTTTCATGTAGTTGTGAGTTTGAAGCCATCTAGTGTGAGGTGGAGTCTAACAAGATCACATAGATAGTGGAATATTGTTACAGACCTAGTGGATCAGTTGTTAGTGATGAAGAAATGCATTAATAAATGCAGATGATGGGTGAAAAACAAGTAATCATAATGGGAGACTTTAATTATCCAAACACTGATTCGGTAGCTGTAAAATCTCATAAGAAGAATGAAACCGAATTTATTGAGTTGTTGAAAGACAAGTTCCTCAAGCAGCATGTGACAGAAGGAACTCAAGTTCAAAGTGTTAAATCTGATTATTGTGTCATAGGGGATTTTAGTTAAAGAACTATTCGGCCTTTGGTTGTTGACAGTGATCATGTAGTACTCACCTGGAAAGTGGCTAGGTTTACAAATGTTCTATTCAGACAAGGTTAAATGCTGAACTACAAAACAGGAAATTATTACCACCTGAGGAGTATGATGGGTTCTGTGCATGATATCACTTGTTAGATGGGAAGGATGTTGATAATGCATTGGAAATGTTTAAAAAATACTTAAATGATGAAATGAATGTGTAATTTAATTAAGCAAGACATTTGTAAGAAAAAGATGATGTGGGAGCAATACTACGTGCATAAGGATGATGTCAGCTACAAAAATTATAAGCAGCAGATAGAAGAGCCACAACTGTCATGCAGAAAACTAAGTGAGTATAAAAAGAAACTGGCTCTGCAAGCCAAAGACAAGACAACCCAAAATAATTTTATCATTATGCTGCAAGTAAAAGAAAGATTTAATATGAAAGAATAACTTTACTGAATGCAGATAGTATGTGGATGACAGATGCAAAAGAGATTGTTTAGTAAAACTGTTCAATTTTGTTAAAAGCTATCAACCTGGTGTATGCAACATTGAGCTCACTTGCAATCTTCACTGCATGAAGAAATTCAGGTGCAGGAGGAAGAGGTACTAGGGCTGCTGCATAAACTGAATAAGAATTCTGAAATAGGGACTGCTGAGATATCAACACAGATGCTAAAAGAGTATTCAGCTGAACTGGCTATTCTTTTGCCCATGCTACATAATTTGATTCTCAGAACAGAGAAGATTAGACAGGAATGGAAAGAATGTATGGCAATGCTATTGCTCAAGGTTGGTGTAAAGACTGATATATCCAACTATTGACCTATCAGCATGTCTGGAGTGGTGGTGAAGTTGATTAGAACTTGGATACAGGAATTGGTTGTTAGAGAAACTTTGCAATGAACAGCATGACTTGAATTTACTAATGGGTAGGTCAGCATTTTATGCTGTAGTGAAGGAGAGTGTCTCCTCCTTGTAGCTTGAAGACTGGAATGGCTGAGTTAGCAGATGACCAAAATTTAATTTGACAATGGTAATGAAGGCATGACAGCAACCTATGATATAGTCTGGGCATACTCCGAGACAAAACAAAGATGTGGCCAGTCACCCTGGAAGAGACAGGAACCTCACCACGTAACCTTTCGTAGTAAACCATGAAACAGAGAACTATGTCAGATTTAAGTAATAGAGACAAGGTTGGACCCTCTGCAACTTTTGTCTCCTGGAAATTACAGGGAAGAAGAGAAAGAAACTCGGAAATGTAAGATGGATACTATGAAAATAGAATATGACGAATGCCATAAACCCTCCAGAGAGGGTATCTCCTGATCCTTCATGTCTGAAAACCAAGAATCTTCTCTTAAGGCTTGCAACTTAGAATGTAAGGACCTTATATGAAGCTAGGAAGTTAGATAACTTTATACAAGAACTTGAAGCAATGAAAATTGACACTGCTGGTATCAGTGAAGTCAAATGGACTAATAGTGGAAAAATAAACAGTAAGAACCATTCTATTGTATACTCATGTGGAGACAGTCACAGGAATGGAGTAGCATTTGTACTCAAAAATAAGATTATATGCAATAAGAAAATATGCAATCCTTACTTGGATTTTGGTCCATAAGTGACAGGATAATTGCATTTAAAATTGCAGCTCAACCTTTTAATATTTTTATTGTCCAAATATATGTACCTACTTCTGATTACCCAGATGAAGATGTAGAATGTTTCTATGAAGACATTCAAAATGCACTAAACAATGCTAAATCAGATGACATAACTATAGTTATGGGAGATCTAAATGCTAAAGTAGGCTCAGAAAAGATTTCTTCCTGCATGGGAAACCAGGGCCTGGGACACAGAAATCCAAGAGGAGAAATATTAATACAGTTCTGCAAAGAAAACAATCTGGTAATAGCAAATACTTTATTTAGCCACCTTCCTAGAAGACTGCTTTGCACATGGAAATGTCCTGGAGACAGCTGTAGGAAGCAGATTGACTATATAATGATTAAAAAAAAGATTCTGGAATAACATCTTACAAGCCAAAACATACCCAGGGGCTGATATTGGATCAGATCACAACCCTGTGGTCATTAAAGCAGCAATAAAATTAAAGAAAACAATGAAACCTCTAAACATAGAAAAATATAATCAGACAAGGATGTACATTATCCCCTTTGTTTTTTTTCATTATCTATATTATATGGATCACATTATGAAGGAAAGTGGTATTAAACATGATATCAAACTTGGAGATGTTAATGTCAGCTCTTTGCTTTATGCGGATGATGTTATACTTCTAAATAAATCCGCTACAAGTCTGCAAGATTCTCTGACTAAATTGAATAACTGTTGTAATACATATGGTATGAAGGTCAGCAATAAAAAGACAAAGACAATGAAAATAGACAGAATCATTGAAAATGTCAACTGTGTTGTGAATGGAGAACCTGTGGAACAAGTAAAACATTTCAGCTACTTAGGCACGATTTTTACTGAAGATGGTAAATTCAATATAAAAATAGACAACAGAATCAGCAAAGCTGGTATGGTGGGAAGTCAACTGAATAAATTCATATGGAATAAGAGAGAAATTAGTCGGAACACTAAATTAGCTGTATACAAGACAGTGTTCAAACCAGTTTTAACTTATGGATCTGAGAGCTGGGTCAGAAGTAAAACACTTGACCAAAGAATAGAGACTGCAGATATGAGAGTCCTGAGAAAGTTTATAGGCGTGAACAGATGGCGTCAATGGCAATATCATATTAAAAACGAGGATATTAGGAAAGAACTTGACATTGTCAGCATCCAGGAATGCGTTAGCAGAGCTAATCTCAGGTGGTATGGTCATTTATACAGAATGGGCGAGGAAAGATTAGCAAAACAAATGTTCTCTGCCAGGTTGGCAACAAAACGACCCAGAGGAAGACCAAGATATAGGTGGATTGAAACGGTACAAAGTGACTTAGATGATAGAAATATAAGATCTGATAATGTTGGAATCTTGACAAGTAACAGACTGATTTGAAGGAAAATTGTAGATAGGAAGTTAGTAATGATGTAAATTTTTCATGTAGTACTATCATATCCTATACACCCCTTGAGGGTACATGTCAGGAATTTGATGATGATGATAAAAAAAGGCAGTAAAACAAAGAATTCCTAAATTTGAGAAGAAAATGAGTAAACCCTGGATGAATGACAAGATACTGAAAATGATGGAGGAAAGAAAGAAACACAAAAATCATCCTGAATACAAGAACTTAAACAAAGAGATCAGGAAAGAATGTAGGATTGCAAAAGAACTATAGTTCAACAACAAATGCAAGGAAATTGAACTTCTGTTCTGTTCAATTGAAATTCAATGTTAATAAATATAAGGTCATGCACTTTGGGGTGATTAGATAACCAATGCCATATTATATTGGTGGGATTATGCAAGAAGAGACTGATGAAGCTAGGGATCTTGGAGTTTTAGTAGACAGAAAGTTGAAGTTTAAGGCTCATAAAGGAAAAAGCCCTTCCTAAGATCTCACAGGCTATTGTATGCAGGTCTGGTCTCCTGGTTTTCATGGTGATTTTGATAAAGTGGAGAGAGTGTAAAGGAGAGTGTTAAAATGATATCAGGATTATTAAATGATTTTTGAGAATTTGTAGACTGCAGACAGTAACAAAAGGAGAAAGATGTGATATGATTGAGACATAAACTTCTAAAAAAGTCATCAGGATAATATCAATAGTACTCTCAACTTCTAAGGATGCCTTTTGCATCCTTGGAAGTTGAGAGTGAATGCTATCAAGAAGGGGGGGGGGAGGCTAGATTTTTCACTCATATAGTGGTACATGATTAGAATAGATTGGCAGTGGATGTGGTATCTGCAACTATTGTGAATGAATTCAAGTGCAAGTATGATAGTGAAGCAGATAGTATGGCCTTCCTTGATGAGCCTCTGACTTCCTGGAGGTCTCTCTTAATGTGCCATTTTGAACTTCTGCAGATTCAAATGATACTTTGCAAGAGTTGGGGAAAATTGCATAGTTGACTGCTTCTATGATAACAAGTAAAGATAAGATGGTGGATGAACTACTGTACAATGTCTTGGTCTGACCCCACCAAGAGGACAACTACTTGCAAGTCTGTCTTATTGTTGTGATGAGGAAATTTGTGGAAAGGGGAATACCCCCGAACACAGCGAAAGAGAATTAAATAAGACAATTTGAGAAGTATAGAATGCTAGGTATGCATAGATATTGAGAAAATGTAAATTAGTGAATAAGTAGAGAACAGATGATATCATGGAAACTTAAGATTGTAAGAGGGTTTTTATCAAATTAATATGGAGAGAGAGAGGGCAGGAAGAATAAGAAGCCATTCTTAGAAATTGTACAGTGTGGTGAAAGTGAGTGAGGAGTACATTATTTACAAGCAAGGTGGTGAGAAAGTGGAATGCATTACCAAACTGTGTTGTCAATGCAAAGTATGAAAATGAATCTTTGATACAATACGGCAGCAATATTACTGGTAGAGTAAGATCATCTGTGATGAGTCTTACTTTATGGAAGCATGTTAATACTTAATAAAATAAATAAACCACTTACCAGTACATGACGTCTCTTCTACAAAAGACTGACCACCACTTTTATGGGGATTCTTTCTATAGCAACATCCTTCTAGCCATATTAGTTGAGGCTTTAACACATCCATCTGAGGAGATTAATGGTAATATATTGTAGCAATGCATCATGTCAGCACTCTAACATTTATTAGCCTTCTAACATATAGTATTTCAGTTTGCAGTACCTACTTAAATACACTAACAAATGCAAAATTATTTTAAAAGTAGATAGTGTAACATGAAAGTGTCACACAGAAAAAGTAAGCAGCATACCCTGAAATTTTGAAACATGGAGAGACCCTAGAAATGAAGCATTGCAGGTCACTCAAATGGCCTTGAGAAGACACATCAAAAATTTATGCAGGGGAAAGGAATCATAAACAGCACTTTATAATATAATACTATTAATTATTCATTAATTATAGAAATTACAGACCTATAAACCTTCTACCAGTCCTTCATAAGCTGTTTACAAAAAATTACAGATGGCAAAATAAAGAGTATTAAATTTTCATCAACCAAAAGAACAGGCAGGTTTCAGAACATCCTTTTCAACTTTAGATCATTTACAAAATCAAGTAATGGAAAAAAACAAAAGAATATAATATACCACTTTCTTTGGTTTTAATAGATTATGAAAAAGTCTGACTCAATAGACCTGTGTAAAATGCTTGAAGCTTTAAATCATACAGAAATAGATGATATTTATATTAATATATTAACTAATATATATGAGATGTTCATCAGTAATAAATTTAAATGGAAAAGAAAGAAATAGAAATAAAAAGGAGTCAGACAGGGAGACACTATCTCACCAAAATTATTTACTACAGTCCTTGAATATGCTATGAGAAAATAAAACTATTAGAAAAGAGGACCGAATATTGAAGAAGAATACTTAAGCAATCTATGATTCACTGAGAATATCATTCTAATGGCAACATTACTAAAAAAGCAAGAACATATGATGACTGAATTAAATGAAGTAGGTTTGGATATAAGCAATAATTATGGATAAATCAAAAATAATATATAATGGAAATACTTAGAACAAAAACAATTCGAAATAAACCAAAGATGGATTGAAATAGTGAATTCAGACAACTATTATTATTATCCTAACACTCCCTGGAGTCAATGACTCACCTAGAAGGTCCCTTTGTCATACACACACAAGCTCATCATACCTTACCTTAAATATATTCAAATTCTCTGCAGACACCACACTCTTAGGCAATGCATTCCAATCATTCACAATGCTCTATGCAAAAAACCTGATTCTCGCTCCCTTGCTCACACTCTTCTTATACAGCTTTCAGGAATGATCCCTCGTTCTCCCCTGATCACCCATCAGGGGAGATTGAGGGATGATCAGTTTTATGAAAAATCATTTTATGTAAAACCTCTTCAACACTGATCCTGTAACAATCCCTTACCAACTTGTACATCTCTATCATATCACTCCTCCTCCTGTCCACTAGATTCTGTAAATTGTACCTTCTCAACCTTCCCTCATATTCAGCATTCCAAAGATCAGAAACTACCTTAGTCAATAACCTCTGGACCTTTTCCAACATCTCCTCGTTCTTTTGAAAACCAGGTGACCAAATCTGTGCACGGTAGTCAACATGTGGCTTAATCAAGGCCTTATACAATGGAACCAGAATCTCCTTACTTCTACAAGTCAGTTTCTCTGCATCAGTCCCAGAATTTCTTGTCCTCATAATTTTGGCAATGTGTCCTCTAAATTTTATCTACCATCATCCCAAAATCTCTTATTTCCTCCAACAATATATCCCACCTTTGTTTCCCAAATTTTAAAACCTTACATTTTGCAACATTGAATTGGCATCCCCACTTCCACGCCATTCACTTAATCTTTCAAGTCTTTTTGTAAGGTCAGAACATCAGCTCTACTCCTTATAGTTTGTCCCAACTTTGCATCATCTGCAAACAATTGAATATCCCCATCCAAATCTTCCCCAATATCATTAATATGCAGGTTAAACAGCAATGGCCGTAAAACAGACCCCCCCCCTCTCCGAGGCAGACCACTAGTGACTTTCCTCATGATATCTTGCTATCTATCAGATAGCCAATCTCAAATCCAATGCACTAGTCTAATATCCAACCCCATCCACTCTAGTTTGACTATCAACTTATCATGCAGTAATCTATCAAAAGCCTTTGCAAAATCTAAGTATACTGCTGTGTATCCCTCTCTTCTGTTTAAGGAAGCCATCACCTTATTGTAATAAGTAGATTACTAAAACATGACCTCCTTTAACAAATCCATGCTGACTACCAAAGGTAATTATTATTATCAGCATTTGACTTTCATGGAGTCAGAGACTCATCGTGGGAGGTACTCACTATTGCATACAATGCTCATCCAACTGAGTCCTAAACTGATTCAATGTGTCCACATCCATAACACACTCGGGCAATGCATTCCACTCACCAACCACCCTCCATGCAAAGAACCTGCTTCTCACTCCTTTGCTCACACCTTCCTTATATAGTTTCCAGCAATGGCCTCTTGTTCCACTCCCATTCTATGAAAAAATCTCTTCCATGTCTACCTGATAACAACCCCTGACCACCTTATATGTCTCAATCAACCCCCCCCCCTCTTCTTCCTATTCACGAGGCTCTGCAACTTACAATCCCTCAATCTGTCCTCATACTCCACATTCCAAAGACTGCTGACTACCTTTCTGAATTTTCTCTGTACCCTTTCCAACATATCCTCGTCACCATGAAAACCTGGCAACCAAATCTGTGCACAATAATCCATATATGGCCTGATCATAACCTCTCTATTTCTCCATGTCGGGGGTTTTCCACATCATTTCCATTATTTGATGTGATGTCTTCACAACTTGTGCAATGTGGCCCCTGAATTTCAGGTCCTTGTCCACCATCAACTCCTGAATCTCTCATCTCCTCTACCTCTGTTAAAGTTTCCCCACCAAGTGTATACTTTGCATCCCATCATTGCTTACTAAATTTCAAAACTTACACTTGGCAACACTGAACTGACAGTTCCACTTACGTGCCCATTAATGCAATCTATTCAAGTCCTCTTGTAAGGCATTAACATCAGCCTGACTGTGCATTACTCTCCCCAGTTTTATATCATCCGCAAAAAGCTGGATATCACTAGTTAAACCCAACCCAATATCATTAACATACAAATTGAACAACAATGGCCCCAAAACTGACCCCTGCGGCATACCACTAGTGACCTTTCTCTTTTGAGATACTGCAACCCCATATACAACTTTCTGATACCTATCTGACAGCCAGTGACTGATTCAACACAGAAGTCTGTTATCCAAACCCATCTGTTTCAATTTATTTAAGAGCTTGTCATGTGGCAGTCTATTAAAAGCCTTTGCAAAATCTGAGTACACCATTATATATACATCTCCTCTGTCCAAAGTATTTGTCACTTTGTAATAGTACATAAGTTAGTGAAACATGATCTCCCCTTAACAAACCCATGCTGATAACCACAGAGAATACTGCTGTTATCAACCTATTTCTGTAACATACTTCTCACCAATCTCTCCTGGACCTTCACCACAACTCCAGATATAAAGACTGGCCTATAATTTGAACCTACAGCCTTATCACCACCTTTATGCAGTGGAACAATTTTACCTTCCTTCCACTCCCTTGAAACTAATGCTACTGCCAGTTCGCTGGAACATTCTCTTAAGATGTGTGGTAATATGTCATCAAATCCTATTGCCTTATTAACATCAAGGTTATTTATTTCCTCAAATACCTCCTGCTCACTCACGATTAAGCTATCCTCTCCTATGTCCTCTACACCTAAGTTACTCATGATTCCACCCTGATCAGGATGAAACACACTTATAAACTGATCACTGAATATCTCAACAATGTTCTGCAGCAGTTACAATTCTACCACTTTCATCCTTTCTTTTAGTTCCACAGTGATCAGCATTCATTTGAGAAATTATGGACTTTTCAACCGTGTTATAAATAACTCTTTTAACTTCCTGACATTTCTATCTTCATATTAAGATCATCATCTGGAGCATATACACATACAGCAATCTTTCGATTAGTGCGCCTAATGCGTTCTTTAAAACAGGTACATTAATTGAAAATGCACTAATCGAATATAATAACCTATGGGAAAATGTATAATTCGTTCCTCAGATTTCTTTTTTGACCCTTAATTTTTTTTATAAAAGAATTAGGGTATCAGGAAGCTGAAAGACAATAAAACATATTCAGAATATAAATTTATTATTCTACTTCTTAACAAAGAATTGAGCTAATGTAGTTTGGCGGGCTTTTTCATACAACCGACAATATGGCCCTATTGCCTATTCTACTCTTCTGCAAATTTTACTGCTTCTCTCTTCATCAGGGTCAGCCTTTAAGCATTGCTGCTTAAAAACTTCGACTGTACAGAAAATATTTTGAAATGTTTCTGTCAAATCTCTTTTGGCTGACTATCAGTGGTTAATTTTCTTCATATTCTTCGGTATCTTACCGCTGTGCATCTAAATTTAGCAGGTCAGAATCACTCAATTCTTCAATGATAATTGGACATTATCATTGAAGGGGAGAAGGAAATGAAGGCCGTACGAATTGGTCGTCAACATGCGAAATCACGTGCTTTATAGATAAAATTTCCCAACTGTTATACAAGCAAAATAGTTACCACTTTAAAAACTAATGATCATAAAAGAGAAGTTAATTTTTCAGACGTATAATAATAAACACTCATCCCAGAAGACGAATTTATTACCCTATTATCAGAATGGATTCTACTTTTTTGTGATGTGTGCAGAAGTGTTGAAGGGTCTCGAAGCTGTGGGCGTACTATAGCAGACAACATAAATTTTAGCGGTAAAAATTTGGAACATAGTGTACATGGAAGTAGTGTAGTATGCCATTAAAATAACTTTGTAAAATGTTTTAAATCGGTAACTAAATTATTTCATTCTGGTGACTGATTTTTTAAAATAGTTAGCCATAAAAATGTATAGATAAAAAATTTTTAAAATCTGTAACATTTATTTTTAAGATGTATATAGGCACACTAATCGAATTTGGGTATTGAAAAAAAATGACGCACTAATCGGGAGCGCATTAATCGAGGGATTACTGTATACAGGACAAGCTGAGTTACATTACATACAGTAAGCTAGAGAAACAATGATTTGTTATTCTACAGGCATGATCTCTAGTGAAAAAAAAAAAAAAATTAATTATTTAGAAACTACATCAAGCTAAATTTTATTTATGATACCATGAGCAAACATACTTTCTTATAGATAGCTTTCTTTCAGTAGCAATGATGTCCTATTTTTAGAATTACAATTGTTATTTTTGATTTAGGATCCTGGATTATCTACAGTCTTGTTTGTAGCCACTCTTAGAGAGGAAGGTTCCGTGGGTTGAATATGTGCCTACCATATGTTTGGGATTTTTAGACCATCATTGTTCAGATTGGGGTGGTTGACAATGATCTCACATTAAACTTCCTTAAATTTGCATTCATACCATGTTTTAGTGTGATGTAAACAACTGATAGGAATTGTGTGTCCTGTTTCCTCTATATATATGGTATGTTACAGGTGCAATAAATACGGTATACTCCAGGGTGGGCCAGTGGAGGGAGTGAGTTTTTGGATGAGTTGAGTAATCTTTTTAATTTTGCAGGAGGTTTAAAGGTGGCTTTGAGGTTGTATTTTGTAGTATTCTGTTTATTTTATCTGATGTTCCTTTAATGTAAGGAATGGTTATAGTTTTATTGTAGTCTGGTTTATAATGTTTTTTTATTGAGGTCTTGTAGAGAATTTTGTTAATAGTGTTTTAGCTATAACCATTTTTTAGAAAAGTATTGCTGATAACTTTAAATTCGTCTGTCCATTGGAGTAGATCATCAAAGCCCTGTTTTTTAGAGTATTAATGACACCTAATTTTTGTGTTGGGTGGTGGTAGGAGTTTATGTGTATATTGGCCAGTATGTGTCAGCTTCTGGTACACAGTGAAGGAAAGACTGCTAGAAGGAAGACGTGTGTATCAAGAAATGGAAGTGTGTTCTGTTTTTCAATCTCAATTGTGAACTGTATGCATTTGTGTTGCTTGTTTAGGTGGCTAAGGAAGGTGTCTAGTGTCTGGCAGCCATGGGATCAGATCGCAAAAACATCGTCAACGTATCTCTAAGCCAGACTTTGGGTTTTAAAGAAGAGGAATCTAAAGCATGTTGCTCAAAATGTTCCATATAAAAGTTAGCAATGGGGGGGGGGGGGGAGATAATGGTGAGCCCATGGCTGAGACTTCTTTTTGTAGGTAGAAAGCATTTTACCATACAAAATAACCAGAACGTAATACATGCGCAAAGAGTGCCATGATATTTGGAGAGAATTTGTTCTGTAAAGAAGGATTGTGTTATTGATTGGGACATTCGTAAAGAGGACAGAGACATCATAGCATGCCAGTAGATGACATCCAACCAAATGGCAGGGAAAGTTTGGAACATAACCCTACTTTTTCCATATGATCCGAGTCTTGCATAAAGCGATTTATATAATGCGGAATTTCTATGGAACCTAACATCCACGTTACATGAGGGTCACCTGTATTTGATTGGTATATTTAAACTAACCAACAATAAAAAGGAGCTGCATATGTAGCTTAGTAGTGGGCAAAAAACACACACATAAACTTTATAATGAAATTTCAGCCAGAATAACAGCAGGATGGAAAGTTTTTATCCATTATTGAGATATTAAAGAGCAGTTTACCAAACTGCCTAAAAAGAAAGATCTACAACCAGTGTGTACTGGTTGTAGATCTTTTTGGAATAACCTTGTTAGATAAAATGAATAATACTTGGATAACAAAGCAAACAAAAGTAATGGACATTGCTTTATTAATAAAAGGTAACAAATGGCACTGAACAGGGCATGTGATGAGAATGTCTGACAATAGATAGACAAAGAGAACAACAGAATGGATGCCAATAACTGTTTATCGGAAACCAGAAAGACCAGTGGTAAGATGTGATAACAAGATGCTGTAGACATTTATGGTGGAGTGTTATATAAGACCAGTTAAAATGGAGGAAGCATGGAGAGGCATTCATCCAGCAATGGACTGGAGAAAGCTATTGATATGATGATGATGATAAAATACACTGAATTTATTGCAGTAAAGAAAACAAAGTAGTTGTAATGAATAAGATACCTCTTGATGTATAGAGGTAAGATCCAGAAAGAATCTGAGAGAGGAAAGAACAATTTCTGCCACCCACATCAAAGTTTCAAAAATGTAACTGTTTTTAGCACAAATGTTTTGTATTTCACTTCCACATTAAGTTGTCATTTAGGACAAGTGCCCAGGTTTGCCAGTCCTAGATTTGATCCTACTTGTGTATCCTTACCCAAGGAGCTACAGAATCTGTTAATGATACTTGTCAAAAGTTAAAATCTGCATAGGATACTAAATGCCTTTATGCTGTTAAACAAGGGAACAAGGTTTTGATAACACCATATTGACGAGAGGGAGTTATGGGAAAGTTTATGTAAACTGAAAAATAAAGATGAACTGGATTCTGGGTACTGTGTTGAGACTGAGGAGGAGGACAGAGTCTAATGTGCTTGAGATATGCGGCTAAATATAGAACGCATCATCAATTCATCTTAGCAAATAGGCAGCTTGATAATAACAGTATCAAGGACATATTTTTCAAAATGTTCCATATAGAAATTGGCTAAAGGGAGGAACCATGGTTGCCCTGTTTATACATGGCATCCTTCCAAGTGAAGTAGCCAGCATGGATAGCAAAATTAAAAAGATTAATGATGTCGGGGGGGGGGGGGGAGCATTTTTCAATAAATACTGAAGTGTTGCAAAGGGAGATACTGATAAATAATTAGCTGACATCAAAGCTCGCCACGATATCATTATTTAAATCTAAATAATGAATTAAATATCTGAAATGAACGGAATTTTAAATATAAGGTGAAGTATGACTGATAAGTGGAGTTAAAAATTTAGGTGTTTCACTAACTGAAAAGGGAGGGGAGGGGTAAGAGCATAAACTATAGGATGGAGAGGGTTATTAGATTTATCAATTTTAGGCAATCTGTATATCTGGGAGGGGAGGATTGAGTTTAACTATTTCAGGAGGCAATGATGGGACCTTTTTAGTGTTTTCTTCAAAGAATTGGTGAAACCATAATCCAGCAGTTCATAAGTGGTGAGCTCTCTGAACAACACATTAATTTTCCAATTCAGTGAAACTGGCAATCCTTTGACATGGGGAAGAAGGCAATTCAAATGATGCTAACTTGGTGAGAAAACCCCCATTACCAAATCCTATCGAAAGCCTTGGAGATGTCAAAAGCAGTGGCACAAGTTTCTCAAAACCTTTCCATGTAATGGGTCCAAAGGTATGTGTAAGTGAAGTAGGCCAGGAGATCTCATGTGAATCTAGGATGGCAGAAATCCATACCAGTGGTCATTAATTAAGCAGTTCTCAAGGTGTTGAAGAGTTGACTGTTGATAACCTTCTCCATTATTTCAGACAAAACAGATGTGAGAACAACAGGTTGATAACTTGATGGCAAACATTTATCACTAAAAAGGAGATAAATGTCATATGGGAACTGGTTGTATATGGGCTTTCTTCTGTGCTGTAGGGTAGATGCGTACAGTTTAGTGAGTAGACGATAAAGAACAGGAGCACATTACAATAGGTGGGATTCCATCAGGACTGGCTGCCTTTGTGGCATCCAAGTTATTCAAGATTCTTATGATGACTTTCTGGCAGGAGAAATGTACTGGGCAAAGGAGAAGGTAATTTGCCATGGTCATCTACAGAGGATTTGGAAGAAAAGAATGAAGCCAAGAGATCAGCTTTATCTTTAGGTGAGCTTACAATGCTACTGTGAGGGTGAGATAGAGGAGGTAGCAAAGATGGACAAAAGTTGAACTCAATAGCTTTGACAAGGAATGAGAAGGAATGACTGCCAGTCACACAAGTAGCAAGCTTTCTACATTTATCCTTGTTGAATTTAAAATTTACTCTTTTAATGATGGCTTTACAAGTGTTGTGACAACTGTGTAGGATGTAACTGAAACTGATGTCTCAAGCCACTTGAAATTTGAAAGACTTTTCTTAGAATCAGCAGCAAATTTGAAAAAATCTTAATAAATATAACTGTAGGGAAGTTTTTTTTCACTTGGCTATGCTACTAATTATATATATAATTATTAAATATAATTGTGTTAAACTTCCCAAGATTTGAGAAACTAATTCTTAGGCCTCCTGTCCAACAGCTAAGGTAAATCAAGAACACCCATTGAGGGCACCCCTCATAGGACTTGAGACTTTTAGTCTAAATTTTTCCACTTGTTTTGGGTGTTTCTGTGTGAGTGAGACAAACATATAGGATCCATTAATGTAACTGCTTCTCTGTACTGTATTCATTCCATTCAACCTAAAAATGAATTTAAACGAGCACATAGACCTAAATATTTGACAGAGATCAAGATTGGTAAAATGTTCGAAGCTGTTAGTACAGGGTGACCAGATTTTCAAAAGAAAAAAAGAGACGTTTTGAATTTTTCAGCAATTAAAAAAAGGGACAAAAATGGGGCACTTCTAGTATACTGTAAATAAAAATGGAATAATATATATAATTATAATTACAGTACATAAGACTGAAGTGTGCATTATCATTATTATTATATTTATATAAAGACATTATTTCTTCCAAAAGTGTTGGTTCTTTCAAGATGCACTCATAAAAGTCAATATATGAAATGTCAAAGTGTGTCTTGATCACAATTATTGCTTTCACAGTCTTGGTGTTGAAGCAGTTCTTTTCATCAGACCACAAAGAACTCACGTGACAAAAATTCTCTCTACAGCAGAGTTAGTTCGTGGGATTGCCATAACAAACTCAGCAACTGGCAATATGTTTTTGTAATGGATGTTTTTTTGTTGGAGCACCTTAAACACGTCACAGCACTTTTTGTCCACTTCAGCATTTGTGTCCTTCCATTTAGAAGTTCACAACAATATTTATATGGCTGACTTCATCAAAGAATTCATCTTCATCAACATTGAATATTTTTCTGTCAACATCACTGATTGCTTTTAGGCCGCTTGCAACTTCAGCCCAAGTTAGTAGAGTTTGCAAGTTAAATTTGAAATGATAAGTCCAATTGCTAGTTTGTTTTTATTATAAGAGAAACATTAATGCAAAACGATTATAAAATAATATGAATTCAATGTTTGCTCTATGGGGATATCACACAATAAAACTGTTTATAAGATCTTCTAAATTTAAATAATAAACTATGTCTGCCTCTATCAATATAGTTGCTAGAACAACCAATCTTTCTTGGGTCATTACTGTTCGCAAATCTTTTTTAATCAGCTTAGGCTTGGAAAAACTTCTTTCGTGCAATTGCTACGCTACCAGGAATTGTTAATGTAGCGACGCCACCTGCCGCAATATGGCTGAACGAGCGCCCTTATTAAGCAGCGTAGTGAGGCAGGCTGCCTCTATGCTACACCCTCTCGAATGTGCTGGTGCTTGGAGCATTTTAACAAGAATAAAACTGATTTTGTGCATCGATTTAATACTATGGATGAGACTTGGATTCACCATTACACACCAGAACCCAAACAACAGTCAAAACAGTGAACAGAAGCGCTGTTCAGCACCAAAGAAGACAAAGTCGATTCCATCAGCAGGAAAGGTCATGGCATTGGTGTTTTGGGATGCTAAAGGCATTCTGTTCATTAATTATCTTGAAATGGGTAAAACAATAACCAGGGAATATTATTCTGATCTTTTAACCAGACTAGATGAAAAAATTTGTGAGAAAAGACCCAGTTTGCAAAGAAAAAAATCATCTTTCATCAGGACAATGCACCTGCAAACAAAGGTGTTTTGGTAATGGGAAAATTAAGGGAACTGCACTATGAATTGTTGGAACATCCACCCTACTCTCTGGATTTGACTCCCTCTGACTTCTATCTCTTCCCAAAACTAAAACTTCCTCGTTGGTCAGCGTTTTTCTTCGAATCAAGAGGTGATTGCAGCTGTAGAGGGGTATTTTGCAGATCTTACTGAGAACCATTACAGGGAGGATAATGGTGCTGGAGCATCGCTGGAATAAGTGTTTTAGTCTTAAGGGAGATTATGTTGAAAAATAAAAATAATTTAGTCACCATCATCAAATTCCTGCCATGTACCCTCAAGGGGTGTACAGGATATGATAGTACTACATGAAAAAATTACATCATTACTAACTTCCTATCTACAATTTTCCCCCAAATCAGTCTGTTACTTGTCAAGACTCCAACATTATCAGATCTTATATTTCTATCGTCTAAGGCATTTTGTACCGTATCAATCCACCTATATCTTGGTCTTCCTCTGGGTCATTTTGTTGCCAACCTGGCAGAGAACACTTGTTTTGCTAATCTTTCCTCTCCCATTCTATTTAAGTGACCATACCACCTGAGATTAGCTCTGTTAATGCATTCCTGGATGCTGACAATGTCAAGTTCTTTCCTAATATCCTCATTTTTAATACGATATTGCCATTGATGCCATCTGTTCACGCCTCTAATCTTGCCCAGGACTCTCATATCTGCGGTCTCTAGTCTTTGGTCAAGTGTTTTACTTCTGACCCAGCTCTCAGATCCATAAGTTAAAACTGGTTTGAACACTGTCTTGTATACAGCTAATTTAGTGTTCTGACTAATTTCTCTCTTATTCCATATGAATTTATTCAATCGACTTCCCACCATACCAGCTATGCTGATTCTGTTGTCTATTTCTATATTTAATTTACCATCTTCAGTAAAAATTGTGCCTAAGTAGCTGAAATGTTTTACTTGTTTCACAGGTTCTCCATTCACAACACAGTTGACATTTTCAATGATTCTGCCTATTTTCATTGTCTTTGTCTTTTTATTGCTGACCTTCATACCATATCTATTACAACAGTTATTCAATTTAGTCAGAGAATCTTGCAGAATTGTAGCGGATTTATTTAGAAGTATAACATCATCCGTATAAAGCAAAGAGCTGACATTAACATCTCCAATTTTGATATCAGGCTTAATACCACTTTCCTTCATAATGTGATCCATATAGATAATGAATAACAGAGGGGATAATGTACATCCTTGTCTCACACCAGATTTAACATTAAACCATCTTCCTGTAATTCCTTCAATTCTAACTGCTGACTTACAACTCAAATAAAGACTAAGTATTGCTTGATATAATGCCCCATTGACACCATATAACTGCAGCGTATTGAATAGCTTCTCTCTTTGCACCTTGTCATATGCCTTTTCCAAATCGACAAAACTTAAATACAGATCTTTGTTATATTCCCATGCTTTCTCGACTATTTGTTGAAAAGTGAAGATCTGATCCTGACAGCCTCTATTTGGCCTGAATCCAGCTTGTTCTTCACCAAGCTTTTCTTCCACAATTCTTCTCAACCGTTTCTCAAGTATACTTGCATAGATCTTGCCAGGAACACTCAGTAGGGAAATACCTCTGTAATTCTCACATTCAGTTTTATTTCCCTTTTTATATATGGGTACTATGAGAGCTCTACTCCAATCATCGGGAATTCGTCCCTCTGTCCAGGCTTTCTGAACTATGAGTGCAGCCACTGTAAGACATTTATACCACCATACTTCAGCATTTCTGGTCGAATATCATCTACTCCTGCTGCCTTTCCACATTTCAAGCCTTTGATGGCTTTTTGTTTTTTCATTGTTAGGCCGAGAACTTTTCAGACCACCCTCATATATTCAAATACACATATGAAAACTTTCAAACAAGATAGTATATCAGTGCCATGTGTGGGGAAAAATGCTAAGGAGAAAGGGGTCTGTTCATGTGTTTCTTGAACAACTGATGGTTTGGGGAAGACAGAGTGAAAGAAGATGTTCTAACATTCCAAAAAACCAAGGCAGATGGAATGAAAGAGAAATTAGTTTGGCAAGTTTGAAGCTGGACAACATCAATTAATACTGACAAACAGGTATTCATGTTCTTATATTCTTGAAAGAGAGTGGAGAAAATATCATGACCACTTCAGTAGAACACTGTCCTTGAAAATACAGTACAAAATCATCTCAGTATCTCCCATAATGCAAAACACATCTCGTTGCGAATATGTATAATGTTATGCATTAAGGGGAGAGCCACTACCCAGACTAGTTTTGATCTTTATTGAGGTCTCTTCAGTGGGAGCCAGGCCCGAGTGGAGATACCAGGCAGAAGCATTAGCAAGGTCATCTCTGCCTATAGGAGTTGCCAAACGGTGTGCCACCTTTTTATTAAATTACTCTGGATTTAGAGAAAGATGTTGAAAGTTTATTTTTCACTTGGTTAGACTATAATAAATTTAGCTTAATCCTTTATCCAAGTGTGAGCAAACAAATTTGTGCCTGATCTTCAGGACTGGGGTAAGATGGTACAACACCAGGCAACTCATTGCAAAGGTGGAGCAAGCTCACAACATTCCTATCTCAGTATCTCACATAATGCAAAACACATCTCCTTGCAGATAAGTATAATGTTATGCATTAAGGGGAGGGCCACTACCCCCAGACTAGTTTCGACCTTTATTGAGGTCTCTTCAGCAGGAGCCAGGCCCGAGTGGAGATACCAGGCAGAAGCATTGTACCACCTTACCCCAGTCCTGAAGATACTTTCAGGGCGCAAACTTTATTTGCTCACACTTGGATAAAGGATTAAACTAAATTTATTATAGTCTAACCAAGTGAAAAATAAACTTTCAACATCTTTCTCTAAATCCAGAGTAATTTAATAAAAAGGTGGCACACCGTTTGGAACTCCTATAGGTAGAGATGACCTTGCTAATGCCTCTGCCTGGTACTTCCACTTGGGCCTGGCTCTCACTGAAGAAACCTCAATAAAGGTTGAAACTAGTCTGGGTAGTGGCCCTCCCCTTAAAGCATAACATTATACATATCTGCAAGGAGATGTGTTTTGCATTATGGGAGATACTGAGATAGGAGTGTTGTGAGCTTGCTCCACCTTTACGAGTTTCCCGGTGTTGTACCACCTTACCCCAGTCCTGAAGATACTTTCAGGTACAAACTTTGTTTGCTCATACTTGGATAAAGGATTAAACTAAATTTATTACATATTACATACAACTTAATAAACTCTGCAACCTTGGATCTCTATTAAAATTTAGAATAATTTTGATTTCCATGGGACCATTTTAATATGCCGGCCTGGCTGGCCGAGTGGTTAGCGTGTCTGCTCTCCAGCCAAAAGGCTGCGGGTCCCGCTGTGGGCATGGATGTTTGTGATTGTGAAAATACTAGTGGTGGTAGTCGACAGTAGATAGCATTGGTGCAGATGATGAAGGTAGTTGCGGTTGGTGGAGATGGAGAGTACCCTCCCTCGATAAGTCATTGAACTCCCTGGAGATGTTATGTAATAATAATAATAATAGGAAAATTAGACAAAAAAAAAAAATTATTTGAAATTGTACTTGTTATATATCTCATATCACTCTCACAAAAAAATAGAGTAAAAAATAAATTGTAATATTTAAAATTTAATACAAAGTACTAATTGTTTTTATATTTATATTTATATATATATATTTTTTTTTTAAGAAATGTTACCCGCAGGACTTAATGTGCCAAGTTGCACTGGTGGCCCAATTGCATCCATATTCTGAATTTGGGACTACTATAGAAAATTCAATTAAATAAATGTATCTAAAAAACATTTTTGATATACACATGCATCACTTATAGAGTGAGTCACCTATTAATCTGGTCTTTTTTTTTTTTTTTTTTTTTAATCAGACATGATTAGTTATCATTGATCACTACTTGTCACTACAGGTGTCATAACTATTATTCAGTGTTTGATCAGAATTCATGGAGGATAAAACCATAAAGGTGCCAAGAAATTATATTCTTGGTTTAATTTTTTATCCAAGTGTAAGCAAACAAAGTTTACACATGAAGTAACTTCACAACTGGACAACTCGTTTATAGAGACTAATGACATAATTATGGGATACAAAGGCAAGTGATGTGAAGTCATTATCCTCTATAAAAGAGTTGCCCAGTCATGAAGTTGCTTCACATTGAAACTTTGTTTGCTTACACTTGGATAAAGAATTAGACCAAGAATTTAATTTCTTGGCATCTTTAAATTTATAGTATAACAAAGTGGAAAAACTTTCAACGAGGATAAAACCACTGTATCATATCAAATATATACAAAAACTGGTTGTGTATACCTGGTCAAACTGCATACTATTTCACTGCACAATCTTTGCATGAATATTATTTGAAGTGTCCCTTCTTCCTAATTCATTACTATCATACCATGGAAGCTTAAAGTTAAAGTTAAAAACAAACTTAAAGTCTTTACTCTCTCTCTCTCTTTCTTGTGCAAGGAGAATGAGAGAGAGTCTCTCCAGTAACTCTTTCTAAGTGCCTCTGTAACAAAACTAAAAGCACAATGGGACAATGCAGCTTTCGATTGGAAAACACTGCAATTCTCATTATGAGATAAATCTTTATATGGGCTTTTTCAACCAAAGGTGATTAACTGATCTCATACAGAGGTGATGATAGCTGAAGAACTAAAATCAACAAAATTAGAAATTAAAGAGGATTTTAGGTCCTTATGTCGATTTTTCATTTCAAACTGTCTGGTGTGAAATAGAGGCCAACTTGACAAAATATACTGTTGGTTGCTACTATAGACTAGAGGGGGAGAGTCCACAGAAAGATGCTGATGGCATGCATCGGCAGGTTAGCACATTCAGTGCAGACTGAACAATTATTATGGGTGACTTCAACTATGAGAACATAGATTGGAGAGAAAATAGAGGATATGGAAAGATAGAAGTGAAATTCATATAGTTGCTAAAGGATAATTACCTGAAACAACATGCTATAGCATCAACTCTGTCTCCAATCAGGATGTTCTTGTTCTGGAAAGTTGCTAAACATGTGGAATTCTCTGTCACTAAAGGATTTATTTTGACTATAAGTTGGTAATTATGACACACTTAGGAGTCATCTAAGAGCAGAGCTATGTCTTGATAAACTACAAAGAAAGAATCTTAATAGTGAATGGGAAGTGGTCAGGGATTGTTTGAGAGAAACAGTATCAGACTGCATACCCAAGATCAAGAGGAGGATGAACCAAACGGAGATTAAGTAGATGAGTAGAGATATAAAGCAGCAGCTGCAAAAAAAAAAAAAAAGACACTGTAGAGTGAATATAAAGAAAAAGGTAATCGGCATGCTCATGAGCAGTACAGAATGCAAGGAGGGAGATTAACATGGTAAGAAAAGACAAATCGATTATGAGAGAAAATTAGCTAAGCAGCCCAAAGTAAATCCAAAAGAGTTTATGTTATGTAGCAAGTCAGAGGAAAAATGACTGTGGTAGGATGACTAATACATGCTGATGAGACAAAGGCAATCAGTTGATGATGTGACAGCGATTCATGCCAAACTTGAGGTAAATGAACAGGAGGTGTTTAGCATACTGAAAAATATCAATACAAATACAGCAGTGGGACCGGATGGTAGTATCCCAGCCCATGTACTATGAATATGCAAGAGAAACTGAATTTGCTTCTGATGAAGTTTTTCAATCTAAGTCTCAGCTCACACAAGGAAGAAGAAAGAAGGCAAGATAGTTCCATTATATAAACATAGTTCCAAGACAGAGATAGCAAACTACAGACCAATTAACATATTGAGAGTAGTTGTTCAAGTATTTGAAAAGTCAGTTAAAGGTAAAATCCAACATTGGGTGGAAAGGGATGAGATACTATGTAGTTGACAGTATGGCTTTGTAAAGATAGGTCTTGTGTTAGTAATTTATTTACATTTTATAATAAAGTGACAATGGAATTGGATAAAGGAAATGGCTACACCATGATACTGCTGGACCTTGTAAAGGCATCTGACAGAAAACTAAATGGAAAATTTAGAAGGCTTATTGCCAAACTTGGTAAAGTAGCTCAAAGGATTACTTGGATGTTAAAAATCATGCTAAGAAGTAAATATAGGGAAGTTATTATCCCTCTTTATAAAGCAATGATTCAGCCACATCTTCACTACTGTGCACTGATTTGGATACCTGAGTTTCTTGGGCACCAGTGGAAGTTGGGTGCATTACAAAGTTTAGTTGATAGGTAGAGAAGAGGGGGACACGAAGATATTAGAGGGGTTTTATAAAATAGATGCAAAGAAAATTTTTCAATATATGACAAATATTCAGAAAACTAGGGTCATCTATGGAAGTTGTGTAAGAGAGTAGTTTTGTTAGTATTGAGTTTGTGTTAGTTAGTAGTGAATGAATTTAAGAAGTGGTATGATAGGTTTTGTGTGTATAATAGTCAATTTTGTTCTTCTATGACATTCTCCAGACTTTACAGAGATTCTGTATAATAATAATCTTTGAGCATTTCTGGTCAAATATAAACCACTCCAGCTGTCTTTCCACATTTCAAGCTTTTGATACCTTTTATTACCTCAAATATTGTGTGCTTCAAAGTAATTTTTTTTAACATCTAGTCCACACATGAAAGGCCATAACACTTATAACACATTAGTGCTGAGTGTGTGGGAATACAAGAAAGATGGAGTTTGTTCACATTTTGCTGAACAGCTGAGGGTTGGTTGTAACCTTTGAGGGAAGGCAGAGTGGGAAGACTTCTAAAGAACAATGTAGATGGAATAAAGAAGCAGGAAGTGAAGTTGGCTCAGTGAGTTTTAAAATGGACTGTTAAAAGGGTGTTGGTTAGCAGTAGCACTTGTTTTAATGATTTTGGAGGAGAGTGGAGAAGTAATAACGGCCAATTCAGCAGAGCACTATCCATGAAAGTATCTACAGAAGAGGCACAAGACAGAAACCAAATATCTATGAGAGAGGGAATGAAGTGGGTCTGTGAGAGAGAGGGACCATTAATTAGCCAGATTGCCCTCTTCTGGATAGAACTGAGCAATCTTAGAGAGGATTTTGGTACACCATCCCAAATATTGGAGCAATATTCCATGGCTGGGAAGATTTGGACTTAGTATAGAGTTAGCAGCTATGAAGTAGTGTCTTGTGCAAAAAAGTACACCAAGTTTTTTGGTGGTCGCAGGAGCTATAGTTGGAATATGGTTGTGACAGAAAAGACTGGAGGTGCAACTCAGTCCAAGAAGAGAAATCTGATCATGTTTCAATATCTCAATATTACTGAATGTAAAGGGGGGGGGGAATATGAGCTCTTTCATGCACGAGTTCAGACACAACCGAGTTTGGTGGCATTGATGTTTACAAGGTTGTCCTTGCCCCACTGGGATATATTTAAGGGATCGGAGTTTAGGACCCTGGTCATGATAGATCTCGAGGATTCTAATGCTTAAGCATTAACAGGTTTGTTGAATGAGAAGTAGGAATGGGGTGTACTGTTGTCAGCAAAGCTCTGGATAGGATTGGAAGTCTATGAGAACAGGTTGTTTATATACAAGAGGAAGAGAATGAGTGAAAGAACAGAACCCTGGGATACTCATGCATTGAGTTGTGAAATCTGAGGATAGTAGGGTATCAACCATGACACATAACGAGCGACCAGTGAGAAAATTGGCATTCCAGTTGCAGAATGGGGAAGGCAAACCATAGGATGGCAGTTTGGTGAGTAGGCCCTTGTGCCAAACCCGATATTATTGCCCTCAATATTTCAAATGGCTTTGAAAGAGAGAAACATTCGAGCCATGTGAATTTCTCAATGGCTCGAGTCCATAGGTGGGTGGTTAAAGCAAGATCAGATGTAGATCACGAATGGCAGAATCCATACTGCTGGTCTCTGATTAGTTGATATGCCTCTAGATGGTTCAAGAGTTGGTTGTTGACCTTCTCCATACGTTTTGAGAGAACAGAAGTGAGAGCATCTGAACAGTAGTTCATAGGTTGACTTTTATCACCTTTCTTTGGGATGGGCTGGATGTGGACCTGTTTCCATGTTGTCAGATAGGATAGATTGAAGAGGCAATACAGAATAGGTGTTAGTTCTGGAGCACAATTTTTTTAACACAATAGGTGGGATACCGTCAGGACCAAATGCCTTGTTTGTGTTCATGTTAAGGATTCTTCAGATTTCTTTTTGCTAGAAGAATGTGGGTGACATGAAAGGAGCCATTCTTTGTGAAGTGAAGGAACTTTGCCCAGATCATTAAATGCAGGAATTGGAGATGAAGGGTGATGCAAGTAAGTTGGTCTTGTCTTTTGGTGAGGTGACTAGAGTACCATCTGGATGGTACTGTAGTAGTGGTAGAAACCTGGGTGGGCAGAAGTTGTGCTCAATGGCCTTAGCAAGGGACCAGAAGAAGCGACTACGATTTGGTCCTTTCAAAGTATAAGCAGAGAAGGCATCAGGAGTTTTGGTCTTGGGCCAGTTGTCATAAGCAGAAGCTTTTTTTCTTTTACAGCATTGGCACACTTTTCTTGAGAACCAAAGTTTGGGTGGTGGCTGAGAGTTTGTACTGGAATAGTGGATGAAAGCCTTCATTCCTGTGAGGATGATTTCGGTTATTTGGTCTGAGCAGGTGTTTGGATCAGAAGAACTGAAACAGTAGTTGGAACATGGGAAGGAGGAATAGAAGTCAGAGATCATCCCAGTTGGCACCCTTGTAGGGTCAAAGGCTTCAAGGATGTGAGCTGATGGGTGTAGGTTGTTTTGCAGCAAAAGAGACTTGTATGAGGTTGTGGTCTGAGTTTCCAAGAGGAGAACCGACAGCTGCAGTATACCTGGAATGGAGGTTTATTAGGAAGAGGCGAAGTGTGTTAGCAAATTGGAGAGGGGTTGTCTAGCATTCTGGTGGAAAGATTAATGATCTGAGATAGGTCATTGCTGATGGCAAATACCTCAGCATCCCTGCCTGCTTAATCAGTTTTGTTATCTGTTAGTAATTTCTAGTCTAATTTCTAATCTCTAGCTTTGATATAGTCATTTTTTTTCATCAGATGTCAGGCCAGAAGTTTAACGATTGACCAAATTAGCGTGACTTTTGCATCCTATGTGTATTGTAAAATATCTCATTTCTTTTTGTATGTTATACTCCAGGTGATGACCTGGATATAAATTCCAAATGTCAGGTGATTATTTTGATTTATATTAAACTGAAGTTATTCCTATAACATGGTACTGTAGTTATCTCCATAGAGAAAGGGGAAGGGTTTATGGAAAAAAGGGGCTGGGGAGATTTTCATAAACCCTTCCCCTTTCTCTAAAAAATAGTTCCTATTTTCAGCCCCTTTTTCATCTTTTTCCCACCCTTAAAAATAATATATGCATATATTTTATATAAAAAAATCTGGTTTTTTTTCAAATTAATTCTACCACATTGCCTACCCCCCCCCACTTCCCCTTTCAACACCATAACAGCAGAAGTATGCACACCACAGAAAGAAGACAGGCAACAACATCCAAGAAAAGGTAGGTGTGAATTTTCTTTTATTTATGCTACATATATTTGTCTCTAAAAGTACATCTGCAATGCCCTAAGAATTCTTGAGTAAAAAGCCAATGACATTAAAAAAAGGAGCACTCCTAAACAAAAGCAGGCAAAATAGTCTGAAAAATAATAGTTTTTAAGAGGAGTAACATGGGAGTTTTCCCAGAAATAATAACTGTAAGTAAGATAGTTCATTATACAGAGGAGACTCTCCAAGACTAAGGTGGAAAATTATAGACTGATCTTAACTACTCCAGAGCAGTAGTTAAGAATAATTTAAAAGTTCATACCGTAGCAATCTGTACTTTCATAAAGTGACAGTTGAGTTAGGTTGGATAGGGGAAATAGTTACATTATGATACTAATGAACTTTGTGAAAGCATCCCATGATATACTGAACAATAACCTATTAGGTAATGGGAGAAAACTAGTGTGAATGCGAGTCAAACATATAACCAGTGGCATGTCACTGGTTATATGTCACAGGACTCTGTACTTGGAGAGATGCTATTTAATTTATTATTATCATCTGACCTCCAGGGAGTCAGAGACTCATCGTGGGAGGTACACACTATTGCACAAAATACTCATCCAACCGTCCCTTAAATTGATTCAGTGTGTCTCATCTCCTCTAATTCCTTTGTCTATATTCTCAACACACTCAAGTAATACATTCCACTCACCAACCATTCTCCATGCAAAAAACCTGTTCCTCACCATCCTTATATAGTTTCCAGCGATGGCCTCTTCTTTCACCCCCCCCCTTCTCCCATCCTTTGAAAAATCTCTTGGATGTCAACCTGATAACCCCTGACGAACTTATATGTTTCAACCATATCCTCCCCCCCTTCCTATTCATGAGGCTTTGCAACTTACATTCTCTCATTCTGTCCTTGTACTCCACATTCCAGAGACCACTGACCACCTTGTGAATCTTCTCTGTACCCCTTCCAACATATTCTCATCACCATTAAACCCAGCAACCAAATCTATGCACAATAATCCATATGAGGCCTGATCAAGACCTTATACAATGGCATCATAACCTTTTTACATGTTAGGGTCCTCTGCATCATTACCATTATTCGATGTGATGTCTTCACAACTTGTGTAATATGGACCCTGAACTACAGGTCCTTGTCCACCATAACTCCTAGATCTCTCATCTCCTCTAATTCCTTTAAAGTTTCCCCACTAGGTATACACTTGGTGGAGAAACTTTAGTTCCATTGTCCTTCCTCATCACTGCTAACCAAATCTCAAAACCTTACGCTTTCCAACATTGAACTGACAGTTCCATTTACATGCCCATTCATGCAATCTATTTAAGTCCTCTTGTAAGGCTATAATATCCACTTGGCTCTGCATATCACTAGTTAAACCCATCCCAATATCATTAATATAAAAATTGAACAATGGTCCCAAAACTAACCTCTTTCCAGGCATATAGCAACATTCAACTAAATGTCTTCCTGTCAACCTCCACACTGCCTCATAACCATTGCCACTATTTCCCTCTTTCATGACTACCTTATGTGGCCAGCAGCACTTCCCCCCTCCCTTCTTGTCCTTTCTATCTTTGCAAAAAATACTGCATCCTTCCATTTCTATGCGGTACACCACCAGATACCTTTCTCTTTTGAGATACTGCACCCCCATATACAACTTTCTGATACCTATCTGATGGCCAGTCACTGATCCAACTCAGAAGTCTGTTATCCAGTCCCCTCCCTTTCAATTTATTTAACAGCCTGTTGTGTGGCAGTCTATCAAAAGCTTTTGCAAAATCCAAGCGCACCACTGTATATGCTTCTCCCCTGTCCAAGATATTTGTCACCTTCTTATAGTACATGTTAGTAAAACATGATCTCCCTTTAAAAACCCATGCTAATAATCAAACAGAATACAACCGATTTCTATATTCTACTCACCAATCTCTCCAGTACCTTCACCACAACTCCAGATATACAGATTAGCCTATAATTTGAAGATACAGCCTTATCACCACCTTTATGTAGTGAAACAATTTTACGCTCCTTCCACCCCCCTTGGAACCTGTGCTAACAGGCATGCCAATTCCCTGAAGATGTGTAGTGATATGTCATCAATCCTATCATCTTATTGACATCGAGGTTATTTATTTCCTCAAATACCTCCTGTTCACTCACAATTACACCATCCCCTCCTACGTCCCCTGCACTTAAGTTCATGATCAGGATGAAACACCCTTATAAATTGATCACTGAATACTTCAACAATGCCTTCTGCAGCAGTTACCATTGTATCATTTTCATCCATTAACATCATCTTACCATGATCATTCTTGCTTCTACTTGCCACATATCTAAAAAAACTCTAGTCTTTCTTTACCTGATTTGCCAATTTCTGTTCATAGTGCACTTTTGTTTTCCTTAGTAATTTGAGTCACCCTCCAGGCTTGTTCTTTATACTCTTCATGTAACTGATTATTACCATTATTCATCTTGAACTGTCTCCAAAGTACCTTCTTCCAGATTTCATGCTTAAGTTCCTCATTCATCCATATTACCTACCTTATTCAGCCTTTTGGCTTCAGAATACATTCCCCCATTGAAGCTGTCATGTATTTCTTTGTCAGTTCCCAAGCAGCACTGATTTCTTTACTGCTCAACTCCTCGTTCCATGCTATAGCACCAAGCTGTCCTAAGCTTGTCATAATCACCAGCCTTATAATTCCACATAATATCCTCACAATAGACACCAGCACTCCCACTTTTTGACTCAATGGATGTCTGAATAATAACAGTCTGTATGTGGCTAGCTACAACCTAGGTGATCACTTCATGATCATTCTCATCAGCTGGAAGAAAGTGTGAAACCCCACTCACAATTACATCCTCTGATGAAATGATCAGATTTAAAACTCTTGATCTTTGTGTGCCCTCCTTTACATGCTGCCTGAAATGGCTATCTCTCAAGAACTCAAGAAATTCAATTTCCTTATTCCCAAATGCACTCTCCTTAATTATGATTACCATCATAATTAAAATCACTCATAATAATTACCCTTTCTTTGTTCACTAATCTAAGTTGTTTATACATTTCTTCATCACCATCCACATTTCCAGGCCTATAGCAACATTCAACTAAATGTCTTCCTGTCAACCTCCACACTGCCTCATAACCATTGCCACTATTTCCCTCTTTCATGACTACCTTATGTGGACAGCAGCACCTCCCCCTCCCTTCTTGTCCTTTCTATCTTTGCAAAATATACTGTATCCTTCCATTTCTATTCTCGTTGGAATATCATCTTCATTCAACCATTTTTCACTTATTCAAATGATTTGGGGGCGAATAAACTCAATCAGTGAAACCACTTCATCTGATACTTCTGGCAATTGTAAACAAACACAGTAATTCATTTTTAGATCTATAGCCAGTCCTATCCAAGTCACTTGCTGGTTGTGATTTCTCCACCATACCTGCCCAATCACCTTTATCACCACTTACCATGTATATCTGTTCAGTCTCAGCTTCCTCACTCACATTGCAATATACTCCATCTTCATACACACAGTCGCTGACACTTTCAACATCCACAATCCTTATGCTATGTCTACCTGTCCACCCAGGCTTCCCCCACACCCATTTTCCTGTTCCTCTTGCATTCTTGTTTTCTCCTCATCTCTCACACCACTACTTCTACTTTTCACCACCAAGCACTTCTGTCTCTTCAATACCACTCTCCTGATTTTTCACTTAATCTCTTGCATGCATCACACACTATAATTGCTACACACACACACAGTGCTTCCATCCAGCAACACTTACTCCAGCCATTCAAATGCAATCCATCACACTTGTATAATTTAATTCTTCCCTCAAACATGGCATACATCCACAAACTGTACTCTCTTCTCCTCACACAGCTCCACTAGTATACCATTCATGATTTTAGCTATCCTTCCCAAATCATCATTGTCATTCCTAAACAACACACTGACAACCTTTCCCACTAGTTTTCTTTCACTCTCTTCTCAATAACCCCCTAATATTCACCCTCACATGCTCCTTATGTCCACATAGATCATTTATTCCCACAATTTCCTCATTAATGATACATGAAAGGATTTGAGCAGGAACTAGAGGAGACAACAGTTAAAGTGATGTGGCAATCCTGTAGGATGATTTACATAATTTGATGTGTTCATAATATCATAATAGTTGCTGGTTCAATGTTGTAAAGAGTAAGATTATACACTTCGAAATGAAAAGATTACAAGTTGTGCATTAGTTTAATGGCGGTAGACTGCAGAAATCTGATGAGGCTAGGTTTCTTGAAGATGCTGAAGGGATGAATGGAATCCAGAGGTAAGCAATCAAGATAACTTTGTGTGTGTATGTGAAATGTTTTTATGCATAGGCTACAAAGCTTGGTTAATAGGCAGAAAAGTAGAGACTGATAAAACTTAAGTTACTAAATGTATTTTATAAAAAATTGCTGCCTACATAGCAGATTGAAAATGCTCGAGCTGCCTACATAGCAGTTTGAAACGTGCTGGTGCACGTTCACACGAACTATGAGTACATCGTGAGGAAATTGCAGTAGTGTGTGCATGACTAAGCGATATCACAAACCTCAAAAATTCGTTATAACAGTTTCTAAAACTTGCAACAATATAATTCTTCGGAAATCAACAGTAAATGCAGTACATCAGAACACTGCGTCCGTACTCCAACCAAAAAGCTGTCGCTTCGAATTCACTACAGCATCGACGTTTACGAAAAGCTTTCTAAACGATTTTCGGCAACTAATGCGACACCAACAGCTTGTTTACTGGAGGAACGGCATGAAAGAAAAAAAAAAGTACCTGGTTGGTCTGTACAGCATACACAGATTATCTGAATCTTTTAGCTGGCCCACGGTATTAAAACGATTGATCGTTGCTTAGATTCTCATAAAAAGTTGCTAATTTAATATTAACATTTACACAAAAGCAATTCCGACCGAATTAGTAGTATTTATGATCGAATGGCAACTAACATTCACAGTAAAAATCAACGTATGAATATTACTGTGAATAGTGGAATAGAAACACTAAGCATTGGGGCAGTTTCCGAGGCGCCATTGATACGACATCTACGCTGATTGTGAACGTTGAATAAGCATGTTCCTAATTGACAAAACGAAAATTACTGTATTATCATAAACAACGTACCTCTCCTTACTCAAGAGCTTTATTACAGTGAAATGAATTTAAATAAAACAACGCAGTACCTATTAAAAATAAAGTGGAATGATTCCATAACAAAGGTTTATTGCGCATACACAAACAAGGACCAAAACCGAAAATAAACACTCTAAATACGAACAACAATCGACAACTAAATATTAAACCACGATAACACGTGCTGCTTTCGTAAACCCGAAATTATCCTAAAACAGTCCTCAGCTTCATTGTTTTAATGCCATCTCCGAGAGTTGCCAATTTCATCTCGGCGCATTTCAAGGCATCAAACTTAAAAAAAAAAAAAAAAAAAACTCATATGGCAGATGCTTACATTATAGTTTTCTTTTATAAAATCTAACGAATTTAGCTTTCTTGTAGAAACTAATAAATTTCCATAAACCATCAGAGGTAATTTGAAATTTGAAATTTAGTGTTTTTTATATTTTTAATGAAGATACAAATAAATTGTAGTAGTTATTGTTGTTAGAAGATATTTAGAAATCGCACACATAATTATTTATGCGATTGGGGAAATAAAATATAATTATTTTATCAGTTAACGTCTTTTATTCCATTAGCAGAAAAATACTGACTTGATGGGTGAAGCATAAATGCTTTTCATATTCTCCTTTGTCTGAGAACGAAAGTTCTTTGAGTGGAGAATTATTGAGCTTTAAGCTCGCCCTGAAAGGGCAGTGAGATAGCTGTGTTTAGCTGAGCATAGAATTGATTTGGGTCTTTTGTATTTACAGAAATCTGATTCATTGTAGTCTGACGCTTGCTTGATGAGTGGATTCGGATGATTGTCTTGATGAAGAACTTTTCTGCCAGGTCATGAAGGAGGGATGTGATGTAGCGAATGTTAACTTCGCTGTGAATCTGGGAGTTTCTGATAAACCATTGCATCAAACTCATTCTCAGACATTTGTTCTGTATTCTTTGTAGCATTTGAATATTTGTATCCGAGGTATCACTCCATGTAGGAGATGCGCAAGTGATGACTAGGCGTATTACCATCCTGTATATGAGTAGCTTCTTCTGAGTATCCAGTTTACTTTTTCTGTTGATCATGGGGTAGAGCACCGGAATTACTTTGGATGTTTTTGAGCTTATGTGTTTTATATGACTGGTGAATAGTAGTTTTTTAATCGAGCATTACGCCGAGATATTTGATTGTATTCTGACATGGGATCTTAACTCCTAGTAAACGTATATCTTCCTTGATCTGAGGCTTCTTTCTAGTGAACAGTATGGATGAACTCTTCTGTGGATTTGCTTCGATCCTTCAGTCCACCAACCATTTCTCTAGTGTGTGAATACTGTTTTGCAGTATTTTGATGGCTAATTTGGGGCTGGGAGATCTTGCTAATAATGCAGTACTTTCTGCATATAATGCAGTGATTGTTGAGCTTGGGTTTTGAGGGATATCAGCTATATATACATAGAAAACAGCAAGACCAGGAGTGAGCCCTGCAGCACACCTGCCAGGACCTTGCGTCTGGTTGACACAGTTTCATTTATTTGCATGAATCTGTCTTTAAGGTATGAGTGAATTATTTTAACTAGATTTGTAGGCATATTGAATATGATGAGGTTATAGAGAAGACCCTGATGCCACACCTCATCAAAAGCCTTCACAACATCTACAAAGACCACAGTTGTGTGGAGATTCCGGTTGAATCCTTCGGAGATGAATTCGATCAGCCTGTGGCTCTGCTGAATGGTGGTGTGATTTTTTCTAAATCCAAACTGCTCATTAGGAATTATACCTAGTTTATCCGTTTCTGATTGAAGCCTTGTAAGGATTACTATGTCTGCGATCTTTCCAAGGCTCGACAGAAGACTGATAGATCTGTAGCTTTCAGGAAGCTGGGTGTTTTTTCCAATCATTTTGATTGGCGCGATATCTGCTATATTTCATGTTAAGGGAAAATACTTGAGTCTGAGGATGGCATTGATTATGTTGACTAGATTTATAATGGCTTTTTGTTTGTAGTAGTTTGATTATTTTGTTTGTGATTCCATCTGAACCTGGAGCCTTATTGTTGTTCATGTGGGTTATCATATTTATAAATTTTGTCGGAGAAGTGGGTGTGACAGGTTCTAGGTCATCCTTTTGTTATGGTATGGCCTGCCTGACTCGGCGATGAATCTTTTAGATAAGATTGATGTTCAAATTTTCATAAGAGGGGTTGCATTGAGTTTCCAAGTTGTCTACCAGAGTCTCTGCCTTTTCCTTGTCAGTATGGGCTATTCCCTTCTTGGTCTGAATTAGGGGTCAAGTTGCCTTTTAGTGCGGAAGGTTCTCAGGAATTTCCAAATGGAGTTGTCCTCTGGGTTTAGTTTCATTAGTTGGATTTCCAGTCTTGGATTCAATGTTTTTGGAGAGCTTCACCGACTTGTCTGTTTAATTTATTCAGGTTTGTTTTACCTTGCAGGGCTCTTGTGTTATGGTACCTCTTTCTGGTTTTGTTTTTCAGTCTGATTAAATCCATGATTTCCTCGGGGATCCGACCACTAGGGTGAAAGACTGTAGTTTGGATAACTGACTTTATTGCTTTTTTTTATTTGACTGGCTAGGTTGTTTACAGCAAAGTCTATCTCCTCTTTAGTGTGAATAGCAGGGACTGGGCCACTGTGATCAGGAAGAATTCTGGAGAGCTTGTCCCAAGATAGGAAAGAGTGGGGAGGGGAGAACTGCATTTGTGTATGGAGTTTAAGCAGAATAGGGTTGTGATCGGACGAAAGTTCATTTAATGTTTCCAACTGATATTGGTATCTGATGTTTTTGAGGATGACTAAGTCAAGTACATCTGAGCTTCCAGCTGAGCTATGATGGGTGGGCTTGGTGGGTCTGACTACAACAATAGAATTTTGTATTGAGTAATGGTTTAGAGTTCGACCTTTGTCGTTGATTGTGGAGCTATACCAGGCTGTATGTTTGGCATTAAAGTTACCAGCCATGATGATGGAGTCTGTGAAGCTGAGAATGGTGTCTAAGTCAGATACCAGTAATGGAATGCTAGGTGGATTATATACAGCATAGATTTTGATACTGCCAGCATTGTTGGTATGAACTTCAATGCCTGTTGTCTCCAGGTTCTTGGTTTGTGGATTGGTCAGAACGTTGTGGCTTAGGTAGTTTTTAATGTATATGGCTGTTCCTCCTCCACTGCTGGTAAGTCTGTCTGTTTTGTACATAATATAGTTCCGTAACTTGCGGTTATTAGCTGGCCTGAGATGTGTTTCGTTTACTAATATTATGACAGGATTGTGTCTGTGAGTGAATTCTTGCAGTTCTATGATTTTGTTATTCAGTCCATTGGCGTTCCATGCAGCAATCACGAGAGCGTTGGGATGGAATTTTCTTTTATTCATTATTGAGGGCTGTCAGAATTGAGTGGGTACCTCATAGAAATCTTTTCGTGGAGGATGGCGGAGGATTTGTCATACTGAATTCTTGTAGCATGGTAGCTAGTGCGGCAGTTAATACTGATGTTAGATTTGAGCTTATTTGATCATGGGATGGAGAAGCCTTTGTTCGTGCTTCCCCTGAATAAGTTTTGGGCATTTGTTTTCTTTCCTGAGTTGTCAAGCTGCAGATAATTTGGACTGCGGTGCGACCTGCAAGGCTGTCTTGAGCATTGCTGGAATGTGTTGGAAGGGTAGATTTGGCTGACCCTTGGTTCTTTCGGTGTGTGTAATGCATCCCCTTGTAGTTGGCAGGGTGAGGTCCTCCACAGTTGGCGCATTTAGCTGGTGTGGATCTTGGCTTGGTACACATGATGTCTGGTGGCCCTCGCCGCATTTCAGACACCTATAATTTGCCTTGCAAAGTTTTTGGGCATGGCCAAACCTTTGGCATCTATTGCACTGCCCAGCTGACGACTTTTTCCTAAGTGGCTCAGTAGAAATTCTGAGGCCACAGATCGCATAATTGACAAATCGCTTTGTCAATTCGTATATTTCTTTCTGTGCCTTGTCAATTTCTACGAGCACCAGTGGCATTGGCTGTTTATCTGACCTGAGCATCCTGCTCACTTTTACTGGTGTTATTCCCAGACTCATAAGGTCAGCAGTGATTTTTTCAGAGGTGACACCTTCGGTTACCCGGCGAAGTACTACTTTGAGATTCTTTTCACTGGATAAAACAAAAGTGTGATAAGAAATACTTTTGTTATCCATTAGTTTTGTCAATTTTCTGTAGTCAGTGACTGAGGCTGGCTGAATTTTACCTCCTACATTTTGATTTTTAACCCAGGAATATGATATTTTATGTTCCGTAAGGGCTAATGTGACAGTGGTCCATTTGTCCTTGTCCCTTAGTATAACAGATGGAACCTTTTCGATGTTCCTCAGGACGTCTGGTGTTGGTGAGTCTTCATCCATCTGGTCCTCTGTGGTTCTTTGTCTTTTGTTAGAATACTTTCCCTGAGTGCGGTTTTGACAGGGGTATTTTGGCGACACAGCAGTAATGAGTTTTTCTTGTTATATCTCATTCTCCTCCTCCTCTCCATCCTGATCAGTAGAGTGAATGTACTGTTTTACAACACCCGGCCAGTCAGATTCAAGCTTTCCTATTATCTGTTTCAGTACCTCTAGGGACTGCTCCTTATTAACGATCTGGTTCTGCTCTTTGATGTTTTCCATATCAGTGGCGATTTCCTGCCAGCAGAAATTGTTTGATAGCTCTATAAATCATCCCGCAGGGCTACGGGCCTGCCAGCAAAGTTATCCTGTAGACCTAGATGGACTACTAGCAATATGTAATCCCGCAGGCTACGGGCCTGCTAGCAAAAGTCCTGTAGACTGAGTTGGTCTGCTAGCAAAATTCAGTCTTGTTGCGACCTACTAATTGGGGGAAAGGGGTATCAGTATCTCCCTTGGCCACAGTTTGGAAACCTACCTTCCTATAAAACCTTAAACTCACCCCAGATTCTCATTGCGGGTGGGCCCTGCTGGCCATTTGACCTCTTGCATGTTTCATGCAGAGGGAAGACAGAAGGAATCAAATTGTGTCAGCGCCAGTGCAATGTGAGATTACTGAGAAAACTTGTATGCAATGTATCATGCTCAGTCTAAAATAATACGTCCGTTCTCATCAAAAGCCAAAAGCAGAATATCATCTTATTCCCATAGCTTACTTAACTTTTTGTTGAGGCCTTTATACCCTATCTAGCTTTTGGAGACTGAGTGGGCAGTTCAATCTCCACCGGTAGCCAATCAGAGATAGCTGGCCCATGTCTATCTATCACTAATAGCAGTCTCCGATGAAGAGGCTGCCAAGCAAGTGCTGCCATCTTTTGGTACCTCCCCTTAACAAGATATGTTACTGTCTGAAATAATGTGGGTACTACGGTCGATTTTCTTGAGTATACCGGAGAAAAAACCCGCTTGCCCGTGCCAGAGATCGATTAACTCTGGCACGGGCAAGCGGGTTTTTCCTCCCGAAAACTTGGGGTTTTTCTCCGGTAAACTCAAGAAAATCGACCGTAATGATATTATTATAAAATTTAATTATTATTTGAAATACTGTAGTGTGGCTTATACGGTCGATTTCCTTGAGTTTACGAGAAGAAGAATCCTAATCTCTTGTAGCCAAACCCAGCTTGCCCGTTCCAGAATCAGCTAACTCGAGAAAAGCTCGAAGAAAAGTTTGGAGAATCTAAGTTCCTCCAGTCGGTGACTAAAATTGAACTAGTTCTTTCTGTGGACTGCTAACTGTTGTGGAGCGCAAATGACGGCACATTTCAGCAGTCTATTCACTGTATGTCTTTATAATTCGTGCTAGTCTTGGGTCAACGATCTTTGATTAGCTACTGGTGAACACTGAAATTCCCCCTCAGTCTCCAAAAGTTCGATAGGGCTAAAACGCCCTCACCTACTCTCTATAGGGGAATAAAATGCGTTAGCAGATTTTTAAAATAAAATTATTATTTAATATGCAAATTAATAATAATAATCTATTATTATTACCAAACCTCCAAATGACTCATCGCTGGAAGTCCCACTGTCACACGCAAATACAGCGCTTTAAATATGTTCGCTGTCTCTGCACTCACCACACTTGGGAAATGCATTCTATCACTCACAACTCCCTATGCAAAAATCCTGCTCCTCACTCTCTTGCTCATGCCCTCATTATATGATATAGCTTCCCAGGATTCCATTTTGTTTTCTCCACCTCTCTTTCTCCATTATATGCAAAAGCTCCTCTGCATTAATCTAGTAACAACCCCTAAATAACTTATATACTCAATAATATACCACGTCTCCTATTCAGCAGTTCCTGTAAATTGAATTTTCTGAGTTGACCTTTAAACTTAATACACTGCAGAGCTACACCTCCCGAAGGAAGAGTGTCGTAAGTTCTAGTTGCCGAATAGAAGAAAGTTTATTAAGTCTTTTTTTTTACGGGATCCCGAAGTCGATCTCTGGCACGGGCAAGTGGGTTTTTCTTCTCGAAACTCAGTGGGTTTTTGTCCCTTAACTTCACGAAAATCGACTGTAGAACCCACGCTATTTTTAATATTTTTATAAAAAAAAAATCATACTGTTAGGATTAGGGACATTGGAGATAAATGTGGGATGACATGGAACGATACGTGAGGAACAATGTCCGGAAACATCACCAACCCAACCAATTTCAAGACAGTAAGCTTCAAGGATAGATGTCGGTCATTTCTTGTGAAACTCGTAAAATATATATATATATTTGATTGTGCTCATGGATGTGTTTGATGTCTTTAGGTGTGATCTGAATTCCAACATCCAAAGTGAGGCTATCGCTCTAGGTGTTTAGTTTCTTGAAAAATTAATCGCCTGGACTTTAGAGAAAGGCTTCAGAGTAATATGAATAAAAATAAAAGTATATTAAAAATAAATCAAATAAAAAAACAGTTAATGCCTTTTTTCACATATAGGGAGTAGGTGAGGCCGTTTTAGCCCTATCTAATGTTTGGAGACTTAGTTGACAGTTCAATCTCTACTAGTAGCCAGTAAGAAATAACTGGCCAAAGAGTATCAATAATTTAATTGGTACGCAGTTATGAGATGGTTAACAAGATCCACCATTCCGTGGTACCTAACCCTAACACAATATTTTTAATGTCTGAAAATAGTGTGGATTTGACGATCAATTTTCTTGAATTTACGCCACGAAATTTCAAGGCAATACCGTAAAACGAGTCAACTCATATGTCTCATACGGTTTCACTCCAACATAACAACTCTCCTTTTTCTAAAAGGAGAGTTTTGCGTGTATTCCCTTTAGTAGGATATTTAAAAAATGGAAAATAACTTAGAATTGATACGACGTCATATTTCAAGAACATGCTCTCATTAAGAAAAAGTTTGACAACACTACTGAAGAAAATACACAGAGAGAAAAAGGCTGAACATCGCAATTCATTAACCAACAGACTTGAGACAATGGTAAACATAAATGAGCTGTTGGCGTCTTCAGGAGCTACCATTTTCAGATAACACCTCCCAGTAACACAGCTAATGCTGATTTACCTATCATGACTGATTGGTAGTTCAATGGATAAGTATCATGCCATTAAACATACCTTTTAATGAAGTCCTTTGATCAGAAGTATCTCTGATATTCGTTATGGACTTCTGCTTTCTCTCTCTCTCTGCCTCTTTAACCAATCATTAAAAAACATTTTAATATCCTCAAATCATCTATTACAGCTAGATTTATGGTATCTTCAAGAATGACTTTCGTTCAGATTCAGAATACATAATAAAACTTTCAGGCTTTGATTTACAAAATGATGCAATGAAAAGAGACGACACAGTGTGTGAAAACTTGACGATACAACAAAATCTCCTGACACTTCTGCGTTCGAATGTGGATCATGTGTACTAGTTTGAACATTGTAATTAAGACAAAAGGAACCAAAGTGTGAGTGCCAGGTGTTATGTCTTTTGGTTTTGCGTTCTTATGGCCGGTTTGTCTGTTTTGTGGTATAAAAAAATCTGCGTTTCTTCATACCACAAAGGGAAGGGAAGGGAAGCCAGAGGAGGGAAGGTCTAGAGGATCAGTTGCAACTTTAACAGCAGCATATCTTCCCAGAAGAAAATCTGTATCATTGCCACAGAAGCTCAAACTCTGCCAAAGACACTTTACTAAAATTCTGCAGCAGGCAAACATGAACGTGTCAGGCTCCCCAAATATTTCATTGGATCGAATTGTACCAAAAAAAATATTATTGGCTTAAAACAGCAGGAAATCGCGCGTCTTCAGGCAATTGCCAGAATGTCTATTCGGTGACAGATGATACCAGTACGAAAGAAGTATTAAATAAATACACAAAATCCAAATATGATCTGTTTCTGAGTAGTGAACTGAAATCACACACACACACACACACACACACACACACACACACACACACACACACACACACACACACACACACACACACACACACACACACACACACACACACACACACACACACACACACACACACACACACACACACACACACACACACACACACACACACACACAAAGAAGCCACTTCAAAATAATCTTTCTGTACATCAAGAAAATCTTGAGAGAGAAAGTAAGGCCTCTGTTATTAGTAGGCCTGGAAAAATTCTTCGCTGTGGAAGAACAAAAATCTGCGTACAAAACTTTATTAAAGAACAGCTTCTCGTACATATTACGATTATTTACACGTTTACTGGGAACAAGTCATACCATTCGTTCATCAATAAATGAGAGATGCTAACTCAAACAGGTTGGAGAAAGCATCGTAACTTCATTTTGAATGCGTGTTTTTGAGATTAACATGAACGTTCACGATGTGACTGTAGAAATCAATTTTTCAGTGTAGTTTGGTTATGAAAAAGACCTCTTACAGGATAACTTTTTTGAAAATAAGGTGCTGACATAAGGTATCATTAAAGTATTGGGAGCCTTCATATCTCAGTCGGTTTCCACGATGCCTTTGGTTGTAATAACCTGGGTTCGAATGCCATACCTGACTTATAGGCCTCATGGGCATTGTAACTGAATATTAGGGTAATAATATATTTCAAGGTTAAGAAATACACTGTTATGCCGAAGTCTGCAAATCGTAGTTAAAAGCTGATAGTAGCATGATGTACAGTTTTTTTCCAGATTTAGTTTACAATGCTAGTAATATTTTTTTTTTATAGCAGTCATTCATTGTCTCATTGTCTGTGTCAACATTTCCATTCAGAGATCTCTAGCAAGAGCTGGAATATTCTCCGTTTCTTGCAAAATCCATGAACTCTGCTTGTAATCTTTCCTTTGCAATATTGCTAACCTCTATCATTGATAAGCAGATTTTTCTCCATGAAACTCGGATTTTTCGTCCCGTAAACTCAAGAAAATCGCCCGTAAAACCCACATTATTTCAGAAAACATCCAGTTAGGGTTATGTACCAAGAGGTGGTAGCACTTGTTTGCCCGTCTCTTCAATGGTTGCCACCTATAGTTAGTGATAGCAATGAGCTAGCTATCCCTGATTGGCTACGGGTCGAGATTGAACTGTATACTCAGTCTCCAAAAGCTAGATAGAGTTAAAACGGACTTGCCTACTTCCTATAAGGGAAAAATCCATGGTATCCAATATGAAAATTCTTTGTAAAATATTACAGAGTATTTGAAATATCTTCAGTTAAATCAATGAAGTAGCATGTCCATTGTTACATTATACGCATTTATATGACTTTTCTTTCAAATTTTTTTCTCTATGTTATATAATTAATTTCTTCGGGATTTTTCTTCGAGTTCCAGTTCGTTTATTTTTAGAAGATGTTTCAACAAACCCTTTTCATTTTTGAGCCTTCATTTGCGATTAACTCAAATTTTGATGCCGACGGATTTTTCAAATTTTTTTTGAAATTTCTGACAATTCAGAAATTACCCTTTAAAGTTACGTTGTTTCGAAATTTTTAAAAAGAAAAAAAAAGATAATAAATTATATTATCCTGTTTTTGACATAAGCAACTATTAGTTTTGCGTTTATTGTCTTCAGGTTCATCTGAGGATGAGGAAAATAACGCCACAGAAAGAAAACTATCGGAGCTACCAGAAATATTGTAAATTTAACTGATCTAGGGGTTTATACATGGCAATATTTGAAAACACTGTGAAGTTGATGGACGAGCCTGATTAACTTCGGATGCATACAATGCATCCTTTTTATTATTAATGTTGATAAGTTGATGCCGAACTTCATGATGCAGATATAATTGAACAAACGAATGACGGTATTTCTTCAAACTCCTAGGAACCAATGACGTCTGCATCAACATTTATTTTCACGGGCGATGATGGCGACGGGGAATACTAGTTGATCACATTAACATTTAAAATATTATGAGATTGTTAAAATACATTTGTTAATTTTTCATTCTTCTAATTCGGCTTGCAATATCATTTTTTACCTTCTCCCATCCCACTCACTGTGCACTTTCCTTTTCGACATATGTAGCTCAGTGGAAGTGGCGTGTGCGGTCTAGGCGCTAAATTGCCCAAAGAGAGCATCGTAAGTTTGATTCTCGTCGACGACTAGGAGAACTTATACTAAGTCCTTTTCTCACCGGTTCCAGAGTTAGTTTATCTCTAGCACGGGCAAGACGATTTTTTCCCCTCCGGGAAACTCAGATTTTCCCTCACGTAACCTCAAGAAAATCAACCGTAGAACCCACACTGTTTTCAGACAGTAAACATAGCAGTAGGATTAGGAACTACGACATGGCAGCAGTTCTCAGTAGCCTCTCTTCATCGGACGCCATGTAATTAGTGACAGACTTGGGCCAGATAGCTCTGAATTGCTACTGGTAGAGATTTAGAAAATCAGCTAACGCCTTTTATTCCCTCACAGGGAGTAGGCGAGGCCTTTATACCCTATCTAGCTTTTGGAGACTGAGTGGGCAGTTCAATCTCTATCGGTAGCCAATCAGAGATAGCTGGCCCATGTCTATCTATCACTAATTATAGGCAGCCACCGATGAAGTGGCTGGCAAAGAAGTGCTGCCATCTCTTGGTACCTAACAGGATATGTTACTGTCTGAAATAATGTGAATACTACTGTCGATTTTCTTGAAGTTACGGGACGAAAAACACGAGTTTCAGGGAGAAATAACCCGCTTGCCTGTGCCAGAAATCGATTAACTCGGGAGCCGGTCGAAAATAGGCTTAGATTAAGTTTCTCCAGTCGGCGACTAGACTTGAACCTAAGTCTAACTTCGAGCGACCAAACGCAGAGGACGTATGCGCCACTTTCACTGAGCTACACAGGTCTGGATTAAAATATGTTAACTGGTTTTTTCCCATATTTATGGGTATGTTATTATATAATAATACTGTATTATATTTATTACTATTATAACTAAGATGAAAAGCCAAACGGCTATTTTTTCTGGCGAAGTCAATTAAATTAAGGGGATAAAAATCCCTTATTATTTTACAGCCAGTATGCGAAACCCTAATATCGAAAACTACGATCTAAGAGTTTCATGCCGAAGAACTCTCGGCGAATCCAAGTGTAAGTGACCACCTGGTAGTACAACACCAAGGCAACTCGAAGCAAAGGTGGAGCAAGATCCCTCACTTTCCTTGATATTTTCTCATAATGTAAAAACACACAGCTCCTAGGAGATGTAATATAATATTACTTTACATTATGAGGAGAGGTCACTACCCACACCGGTTTCAACCTTTTTATGAGGTCTCATCGGTGAGTAGCTAGACCTGAATGATATCAAAGTCTTTATCCTTATAAGGACTGGCTTAAAGGGGCGAAGCAAGAATGCTTTCATCTTCCCCGTTATCTGTAGAGGACAATGTATGGATAAGGTGTTATTGAGCTATTAAAGCTCTGATCATGGCAGGAGGGTAACACGAATATCCGAGCCTCAGTTAGAACTCCATTGGCTACAGCATTGCCATCGATTATCCTCCAATGGTATTAATTAAGTCCTATGATATCAAAGTTTAAGTGAAAAGAACTTGTATACCTTCACTATACGAATGCCGGAAAGGTGTGTTCATATATTATATTATATTATAACTAAGATGAAAAGCCAAACGGCTATTTAAGGGGATAAAAATCCCTTATTATTTTACAGCCAGTATGCGAAACTCTAAGATCGAAAACTACGACATGAGTTTCATGCCGAAGAACTATCGGCGAATTCAAGCGTAAGTAACCACCTGGTAGTACAACAGCAAAGCAACTCGAAGCAAAGGTGGATCGAGCTCCCTCCTTAGTGAGGGAGCTTGCTCCACCTTTACTAATTAAACTTTTCTTTCTCAGTATACAGTCATTTAAATTCATTTTTATATATATTTTCTACCGAGTAAATTATGATAAATAATAATAATAATAATAATATATATATATATATATATATATATATAAGGAAATTAAATTACTCTATACCGAGAATGACAAGTTTAATGTTAAGATACAACTAGTTTCGTTGAATATATCAACTTGTTCAGGTATCACTGGCAAAGAATTAAATAAAAAATAACCGAGACATGATAAAATACATTAACAGATCTAGAAATAAAACACACAAGTATATTTACATTTAAAAGAGAGGAATGCGTGCTTGAGTTCCAACTGACGTAGACTACGTGCGACAGCTGGCGTGAGTGCGCCAGTATTGGATAGTGGCAACCTTTTCATCCGAGATAATATAGCTAAAGCTATTGTTAATATGAGATGAATCAAGCGATATTTCTCTAGATTCAATTATTTTTCTTTCAAGTTCGCGTCCTTCATCCAGAGAACCAGAGCCAGCGCTCTTTCTAGCCACGTTCTCTTCCCTATCAACTCGGATGAGGGCCGCCAACACCTCGTAGACTGGCCACTAACTTCTAATATCCATGTGTGCTATGATGAACTTGAAAAAAAAAAATAATTGAATCAAGAGAAATATCGCTTGATTCATCTAATATTAACAATAGCCTTAGCTATAATATCTCGGACGCACACGTTGCCACTATTCAATACTGGCGCACTCACGCCAGCTGTCGCACGTAGTCTACGTCAGTTGGAACTCAAGCACGCATTCCTCTCTTTTAAATGTAAATGTTCTTGTGTGTTTTATTTCTAGATCTGTTAATGTATTTTATCATGTATCTGTTATTTTTTATTTAATTCTTTGCCAGTGATACCTGAAGAGGTTGATATATTCAACGAAACTAGTTGTATCTTAACATTGAACTTGTCATTCTTGGTCATTTAATATCCTTTTTATATACAGTTCTACCGAGTAAATAATGAAGATTAATATATATATATATATATATATTTTTTTTTTTTTCGTTTAACATGTAGAGGCGAATACAGGCAGTCACGGACTGCCACTATTTGTGCATGGTTTAACTTTTTTGCAAGATTTGGATATGGCGTGTTTTATCCTTGTAATGATGTTTGAGAGGGGTTTGTTACAGGTGTGTGTGTGTGTGAGAGAGAGAGAGAGAGAGAGAGAGAGAGAGAGTACTGTAATTTCCCTCTAATTTGCAGTCTCGTTGTAATATTTATATAGCGCCTCTTTCAGCTGTCTGTAAGTTCCTAGGGTTCTGATAATCATCATCATCATCATCATGCCATTTAGGCCTAGAGTGGCCTGTTCCGACCTCAGAAGTCATAGTTGAATCTCTTAAGAGGACGTCCTGTTTTTTTTTTTTTTTTTTCTTAATGCTTTAGGGGTTTTATTGATAATCTTTCTGTGGTTCTGGCCTTAGAAGTCATGGTTGAATCTCTTAAGAGGACATCCTAGTGTTCGTTTTCTTAATGCTTTGTACTTGAAGGCTTTTTTTTTGGTACCCTTTCTGTTTTCATTCTTTCAACATGTACCAATCATTTGTGTTTATATATTTTTTAATTTTTTCTATTACTGAATCCTGGTTTAATTCTTTCATAATTCCCTCGTTTGTTTTGTGATCAAATAGAGTATACTTTGCAAGTTTTCTCATAAACTCCATTTCAGCTGTTATTAATCTTTGTTTGTCTTTTTTGTTTTATTGTCCAGATTTCACTTCCATACAATAGGACTGGTAGGGCAAATGTATTGTATACTTTTAGTCCGTTTTTTTTTATTTTATTTATTTTTACTAGGTTTGGCTTAAATATAAAGTTAATTACACCTGTTATTTTAAATAATTTGCAATTTTTAGGTTTATGTCTATTTTATTTTCTGATAATATTCTATTCTGATCATTTTAATTCTGATAATATTAATTTTCTGATAATCAGTAGAAGTTGCGCTTGCACTCATCGACGCTTGACCGCACGACGAAAGACTTTGGTTCGAAACTAGCCGCCGACTAGAGGAACATTTTCTAAGCCTTTTCTCGACCGGTTCCCGAGTTAGTCGATCTCTGGCACAGGCAACTCGGGTTTTTCGTCCCGTAGACTCAAGAGAATCGGCCGTCGAACCCACACTATTTTCAGACATTAAAAATATAATATTAGGGTTAGGGACCACGAGATGGCAGCACTTGCTAGCCGCCTTCTTCACTGTGTACCGAGTATTTAGTGATAGTTTTGGGTTAGTTATCTCTGATTAGCTACCAGTGGAGATTGAACAGCCCACTTAGTCTCCAAAAGTTAGATAGAGCTAAAACGGCCTCGCCTATTCCCTATGCGGGAACAAACATTAGTTGCCGATTTTTAATAATAATAATAATAATAATAATAAAATCAGCTAGCGGCTTGCATGAAGCATGGCTTTGTGAAGGATTGGTCATGCTTCAGAGTAATTTACTCACGTTTTGTTATAGGGTGACAGTTGAATTTAATAAAGTTAATGGCTGTACGTTATACTATCGGACTTCGCGAAGGCGTCTGATAGAATTCGGCATGGAATCTTTGCACATAAATTACATCAACTGTGTATGGACATAAAGCTAGTGATATGGATAAGAGATTGGTTGATGGTGAGATACCAGCAGTGGCGAATTCTCCATGCTTGCCATGCAAGCTCATTAATTGAGAAAGAAGTAATATTTATTTGTTATTAAAGCGATGCATTTATAAGCATTCCATTTAGCTACTAATTATAATGAAGAGCCAAAGGCTACAATTCGGCGACATGAACTTATTTAAGTTAAGGGATATTATTTCCCATATTGTTTCTTAGCCGAATAAGAAACTCAAATAGTTTCATGCCGAATATAGAAACTATATAAAGTTCGGTGATTCCAAGCGTAAGCAAATACCCGGATAGTGCAGCACCTGACCCTTGAAGGTGGTGCAAGCTAAGGCAGTTCATATGAGTTGTCTCAGCTTCCCTTTCTATGAGTTGCCTCAGCTTGCACTACCTTCAAGGGTCAGGTACTGCACTATTCAGGTATTTGCCTACGCTTGGAATCGCCGAACTTTATATAGCTTCTATATTCGGCATGAAACTCTTTGAGTTTCTTATTCGGCTAAGAAACAATATGGGATATAATATCCCTTAACTTAAATAAATTCCATTTAGGTAGACAGAATACGTTTTAAGCTTGCGCGGCAATAATTGAGCTTTGCGTTGTGTATCGAAAGCCGAAGCTAGTCAAGCCACCTTGGCTTGCTCGGTTGTGGAAGCATCCAGGTCCTCGTTTCAGCACTGTGATTTCATACGCGTGCATAGCCATTTCTGCTCCCTCCACGTCATCTCACCCTGTTGCTTGAACACGGGCCATACGCAGTCAAAGTAGTCTAGCCAGTAAGCTTCAGCCAGCCTTTACAAGTGTGCGTGTTGCTTGGGAAAATTAAGTTACAACCAACTTTTTATGATAATGTTATTGACCAGATCATAAAGTAGAACTGTAGGGTAGAATTTGTATTAAGGTAGCTAAATTGAAAAGGTAGAATATCATTTGTAAAATAAATGTTGTATTTGTATGATTAAATGTACATAAATTTCTTAATACAGGTAACCGTTGTATAACGCGGTCTAAAATTGTAGTAACCTTTGTTGAACGCTGTACTTATACAACACGGTTCCAATAAAAACACCGTCTACAAATTGTAGTAACCTTTATCGTTTCATGTTTTTCACCGCGCGACTTAAAAATCAAATTTTATCTTCGTTAAATTTGTGTCTGCCTGTATCCCGCATGTAATTATAAGTAGTGAATTTATATTAGTGGACGTACCGTTTATCACGCATGTACCTCAATTGTTTACCGTATAAAACGTTTATTGTTGAAAATTGTTCTCGTTTCTGCCAGGAAAGTGCATTAAAAATCATATGTGTGTGTGTTCATCTCAAGCTGAGCACTTTATTTTCTGGTGAGTTACGTACAATATGTAATGCTTGCTTTTTTGTGTAAAAAAAATTATTTTTATAGTAATCGCTACAAACTGCAAAGAAAAGGGCAAAACCAAATAATTTTGGTTTTGCCCTTTATAAATAAATTGGTTTTGCCAAAACCAATTTCTTTCAAATAAAAATATTCAAATTCTTGGATCGGTTGAAAAATAGAGAAAAACCAGGAGTTTTTGCAGGGACTTTGAATTTAAATGAATCAACAATTCGAACAATCAAACAAAATGAACATAAAATCGGAGAAAGTGTTTATTGCTGGGTCAGCGATAAGTGCAAAGCGCGTTGCTCGTGTACGTGATATTCTAATGGAGAAATCTGTTTATAAAGGAAAGTTGGATAAAGGAAATCCTTACTTAGTGATACTGCTTGACTTTGCAAAAGCTTTTGACAGGATTCCACATTGAACTCTGTTACATAAATTAGAGCAAATGGGTTTGGATCCGAAGATGGTGATTTGGATTAAAGGATGGCTGGAGGACAGATATCAAAGAGTGGTTTACGGTGGAGCTGAGTCCAGGAAAATGCAAGTGACTAGTGGTGTACTTCAGGGCTCAGTTCTTGGTCCTCTATTGTTTAATTTGTACATCAATGATATTGGAAATACTTTGAGTGGAAATATCCACTTGTTTGCTGATGATGCAAAATTGGGAATAGCGATAATCAATTCAAATGATGTGGATATTTTACAGGATGACTTAAATAGGCTGACGCTATGGACTGAGGTAAATGGCTGTCAGTTCAACTTCAACGTCAGATGCACTTCGGGAGGATGACATCGCATGCTGTTTACTATATTAACGGAACTGAACTGCAGGAAGTTGATGAGACAAGAGACTTGGGAGTTATTGTGGACAGAGAACTTAAGTTTAAAGGGCATATTGCTAAGATTGCCAAAATATCACATCAAATTACATGGTTGTTGAGGAACACACTAACAAGCAGGTATAGGGAAGTTATTATTCCACTCTATAAGGCATCAATAAGGCCGCATTTGGACTATTGTGCACAGATCTGGTCGCCAGGATTTCTTGGTGATGCGGAAGTGGTAGAGAGGATTCAGAGGCGGGTTACAAAGATTGTTGCAGGTCTGTGGGATGTTCCCTATGAGGGTAGATTGATGATCTGTGGGCTCCAAAAACTAGCTGATAGACGTAGGAGAGGAGATATGATAGAGGTATATAAATTGTTAAAGGGATTTTACAGAATTGATACTGATGATATTCTTAAGACCAATGCAGGATGTGAGAGAACGAGGGGTCATCCCTGGAGATTGTGTAAGAGTGTGGTTAACAAGGGTGTTAGGACTAGATTTTTTACTTGGATGGTTGTGAATGGGTGGAATGCTTTGCCAGAACTGGTTGTGAATGCTTCAACTGTGAATGAATTTAAGGAGAGGTATGACAGGTATTGTGCAAATAATGGTTAGTGTGTCAATGTCGGGTCTCCCGCGATGAGTCTTTTGACTCCATGGAGACACCGTTAAAATAATAATAATAATAATAATAATAATAATAATAATAATAATAATAATAATAATAATAATAATAATAATAATAATAATAATAATAATAATAATAATAATAATTATTATTATTATTATTATTATTATCTCTAGTGATTTCGATAGAAGATTGCACCTCAAAAGAAAATTCCTATGGATGGAAATCTTATTAAACAAAAAACTCTCAAAGTTTATAAACATTTATAGTGCAGACCAGGTGTTCAGTGCGGATGAATTCGGGTTATATTGGAAAAAAGTGCAAAAACGCACCTAAATTTCGAAAAATGAAAGCTCAGCTAATGGATTTAAAGTTTCCAAAGATAGAATTTCTCTACTGTTTTGTAGTAAAGCATCAGGTGATTACATGACAAAACCAGTTTATTAACCAATCCTCAAATCCTCGTGCTATGAAAGATTATAATATGCACTATTTTTTTTGCCTAAAACATTTATGTAATATGTGCAATAAAGTTTAAGCACAATTTGTAATTTTTATACTGTTTCATAGTTTATGTTTTCTTAGCTTACATGAATTACTTGAAATAAATAAATTATATTTTTTGTTGGATATGTCATTGTTATTTATATAATTAAAAAAAACGATTTCGGAACATAACCCTACCTTTTCTATGTGATCTGAGACTCGCATAACGCGATTTATATAACATAGCATTTCTGCGGAACCTAACATCCGCGTTTATACGAGGGTTACCTGTACTTAGTTTAAATGGTCAGTAATTCATTATTCCGCTAATCAGACTTCAATCACATCTCTCATTCCCTGAATGATAACAAGAGCAAGCGTGAATTTCAAGACCAGCATTCTCCCCTAGATGCCAGATAGTAGTCTGTACAGGTGGACAGTGCTATAGAATGCCCGTTAGTAGTAGTGTGCGACAGGGTTCTGGTCTTGCGCTACTACTATTTAATTTGTTAATCAATGTTATAGGAAATGATTCAGGGCAATGAAAAATGGATGCCAATTAATGTGGCATAATGTAAGGTTATGCAATTTGTAATGAAAATATTACCATCTGTATACCATATTCTGGGAGTCTACTCCTGGAACTTCAGCGATTTGGGTGTTCTGGTGGATATGGAGTTGAAATTCAGAGGGCATAACGCAAAAGTAGCTAAAACAGCTCATAGAATTACCTGGTTAATGAAGAACACCCTGATATGAAGAGATTTATTCTACTTTATAAGTCTTCGATAAGGCCTCATCTGGATTACTGTGCACAAATATGATCTCATGGGTTTTTTGGTGATGTGGATGAGGTGGAATGGATTCAGAGGAGAGTAAATGCGATGGTGGCAGGACTGTGTGATGCTCCATATTAGGAGATATTGAAATTTGTAAATTACAGAAGCTGGTTAATCCGCTGATAAGGTAGTATATGATAGAGTCATATAAGTTGCTTATGGGAGGGTGTATATGATTGATGCGGACGAAATATTTCAGTACGTGAATGATGTGAAGAAAACTAGCAGTCACCCATGGAAACTGAGAAATAGCGTCGTCAGTAGGGGAGCGATGACTAGATTTTTTTTATCCACTTGGAGAGGATGAACGAGTGGAATGGATTGCCAGTCAGTTGTGTGCGCTTTGACGGTCTAAGTATGACAGATATTGTACAGGTATTGATAATTGTTGATTAACGTTATTATTATTATTATTATTATTCAAGTGGACTTCCCGCGTTGAATTTACGGATTCCATGGTGGTCCCTGAATAATAATAATAATAATAATAATAATAATAATAATAATAATAATAATATATTACTTAGAGTAAAATAAATAATATATGCAATTCCACTTAGAGTGAAATAATTATTAATATTTCAGTATATTCTATTATATAATAATAAATGTTATGCGAATATTTTTGTTTATAATTCATGTGTAGCTCATTTGCAATAAACATTACTGACGATAGATTTTAATTTTTTACTCATGGAACTTACGAAAATAATTACTTTTCATGAGAGAAGTTACTTTGTTTTCACAAAGTATAGAGTTGTTTCACCAGATTCATCTGAAAATCAAGATTAATGCGCAACAAGCGAAGTTTCTCTATTTTTTCACGAAATTATTTTAAAGTATAAAATTAATCACAAAACGTTGCATTTCATTAAATGCAACATCATTATGTCTGTTAATATATTTTTTGACAGTATTATTTCTGGTCAAAAATTTCTGTGAACTAGTTGCTAGTTACCCATAAATATTGCGTGCGTTATTTGGCTGATTTGGCTTTTGAACCTATGATAGCGAGTAGGGTTACAGTATAGAAGAGTGTTGGGTGTTTTGTTTGTAGTAGGTGTAGTAAATATTTCTTTGGGATTTTTATTTTTTCATTTTAAAAATAAAATTGGTCATAGTAACTTGTTTAGTGGTGAAGATGTCCCAGCAAAGGGGTGTTCTTGAACAAAATGGACCTGGTCAAGTTGTACATGTAAGGAGTGATAGTGAAATGAATTTGGATGATCTTTTTAACGCAGTCATGCATCCAAAAGATAGCCAAGTTCCTCTTACAGTGCCTATGAGGTTACGTAATTTGCCACCTTCGTTTTTTAAACAGCCTGATAAAGTATCAAAATCTGCGACTCACAGTAGAGAATCTAGTTCTGATGGTACGTTTTCATTGAGTTCACCACCGGCGCAACCAGCAGTGTCATCGGCTTCAACAGGTACTCCACATCATCAGACCACTGGATTATCTGTCAATCACCCTCGTGCTCACTCTTCACCAGCAAGCCTTCAGCAGACATTTAGCTCTTCACATCAACATGTTCGACAACAGGGTTATGATATTTCGGATGAAATGCCTTTCCCACCAGGGTGGGAAATGGCCAAAACTCCTTCAGGACAAAGGTATTTTTTAAAGTAAGTAGTATAGATGTGAACGAATCAGTTTCCTTAAAATTTTCATTAAGTATTGCAATGCATTATCTTTGTAATTGTAAATATATATACTAACAGTTTGTTACATGCTACATGCATGCATATAAATTGAGGTATGCTACTGATTTATCAAGTTAATTAGTAGTTATTTAGCCAAACAATGTTATGTAGAGGAAGACCTTACCATCTTAAAGCAAGAACTAAAACATATTAAATGGGACATCATAGGTTTAAGTGAAGTTCGCATGCAAGATGAACATTTAATAAAACTAAAAAATGGGGACTATTTATACTATTATGGGAAAATTAAAGGACAATACGGAGTTGGATTTCTAATTAAGAAAACAATTGCACACCTTATAGAAGAATTTAATTATATACATGAAAGAATAATAGAAATCACACTTAAAATAAACTTACAATAAAATAAAATCATTTTCAAACTTAAAATCAGGATCATCCAAATATATGCTTCCACCTCATCCCACACTGATGAAGAAATAGAATCATTTTATGACTCACTGCAGCACACTCTAGACAAAAAAAAGAAATAGCAATCAAATTTTTGGCATTAAAATCATCCATTACTATAGTAATGGGTGATTTTAATGCCAAAGTAGGTCATCCCATTCACTAAATAGACAGTAGGACCATACGTATATGAGTACAAGCAGCAACTCAGGAATGGCTCTTACAGAATTCTCTATCAGTAGCAAGCTTTACATTATGAATACATTTTTTAAGAAAGCCCTTCAAAAGAAAATGGATATGGAGAAGTCCAAATGGAGAAATAAAAAATTAAATAGATTATATACTGTGTAACAATAAAGAAATAGTTAAAGATATGTCAGTACTAAATCAAGTAAAAACAGGATGTGACCACTGACTGGTGAGAGCCGAAATTGGAAAGAATAAAATGGCTCAACAACAAAAAAATCAAGAAGTTTTGACTTAAAATCTATTGAAAACAAGAAGGTCTATGAAGAAAAACTCAATCAAAAACTAGACTTAATAAATATATTTGAAGAAGAAGACATAAATTAAATAAGCAGAAACCTAATGGAAGTAATAATCTCAGCAGCCAACAAATTCAAAAGCAGTAAACAACAAAAAGACTGTAAACTTTCATAGGAAACCTTACAACTACTAAAAATGAGATGAAATATGAAACAAGATAAAAACTTATTTTCTAAAATAGGATATGCAGAACTATGCAAAACAATAAGGAAAAATATCAGAAATGATATAAGATCTTATAACATTAAAAAAAATAAAAGAAACAATTGAAAACAATGAAAATACTAAGAAAACATTTATCAGTTGGCAAAAGTCAAATAACTTCAATAAAAGACAAGAATGGAACTATAATAAGGAACCAAGAACAAATTCTAAGCAGGCTAGAAGAATTTTATAAAGAACTTCATAGTGATTCTTCAATAGATAAATCAAATATAAAAATAACTCTTCTCCATCGCATATAGAATTCATCCCCCCATTCACTTCAGATGAAATAAAACAAGCATTAAAACAAATGAAAAATAGAAAATATCCTGGTGAAGACCTAATTCACACAGAATTAATTAATTGGGGAGGAAATAATATTATTCACCATGTCACAAACTTACTAAATCTATGCCTAGAAGAGGGAAAGATACCAGAAAACTGGAAAAATGCTACTCTGATACTGTTATTTAAAAAGGGGACAAAGAAGAAGTAAAGAACTATAGACCAATTAGTATTCTCTCCAATCTGTACAAAATTCTCAAAAGTAATAACAAACAGGTTAACCCCCTCTTCTAGACTCAAATCAACCAGTAGAACAAGCAGAATTCCATAATGGCTTTAACACAGTTGATCATATTCATGCAGTAAAACAAATAATAGAAAAAGCAGAAGAAAACCAATTGCCTCTCTGTTTAGCCTTTATTGAATATGAAAAAACATTCGATTCCATCAAAAGTAATGCAATAATCAAAGCACTCCAGAATCAGGTATATTTCCTGGAGGAGGTCCATATATTCTCCAGGAACTGGAGAATATATGGACCTCCTCCAGGAAATATACCACACTTCAACAGCAACAATCCAACTTCACACAAGTAGCAATTAAATATCATTTGAAAAAGGTATCCAACAAGGAGACTCTCTATCACCCAAAATCTTTACAGCAGTCCTTGAAGAAATATTTAATAATATAAACTGGACAAACCTTGGTATAAAAATTAATAACAGAAACTTAACACACCTAAGATATGCAGATGATATAATTTTTGCAAACACTTCAGAAAACCTTATTATAATGATAGATCTATATCATGAAAGCAGAAAAGTCGGTCTAAAAATAAACAGAGAAATAACTGAAATCATGTTTAATCATTTTGTAACACCAAAAAACATAATAATAGAAAACAATTTCTTGGAAAGAGTCTCTTCATATACATACTTGGGTCATCTCATTGATCTAAACTGTAGACTCCGAAAGGAAATAAATAGGAGAGTTCAACTTGCCTGGGGTGCATTCAGAAAATTGAAAAGCATTTTTCATTAAAACAATGATGTCCCACTCTGTTTAAAAAGGAAAACATTTAACCAGTGTATACTTCCAGTCATCACATATGGTTGTGAAACTTGGTCGCTAACAAAAGCATTGGCAAATAAACTAACAACAACTCAAAGAAAAATGGAGAGGCATCACATTAAAAGATAAGAACCGAAACACCTAGATAAGAAGCCAAACTCTCATCACTGACATCATTCTTCACCATAAGCGACTAATTGGAAATGGGCCAGACATCTATCCAGAAGAGAAGATGAGCGATGGACCAGTATACTAACGAACTGGATTCCAAAGGAAGGGAAATGAGGCCGAGGACATCCTAAAAGAAGGTGGAGTGATGAACTGTCAAAATTTGTTGGAAAAAATTGGTCAACCATTGCCAAGAACAGAGAAAGGTGGAAAGAAATGGGGGAGGCCTTCGTCCAGCAGTGGACAGAAAATGGGTGAAAAGAAGAAGAATGTTATGTATTATTATTAAAGCCCGGACATAACTGAAATGGGTACTATCAATGTGAAAATCATTGAATAAAAGTAAATGAAGCGTGAATTTTAAAATATTATATTGGCATAAAGTGCATTAAAACACATAGGATTTCACCTAATGTGATCTTATCTGTTGACAGTTTAATATGTAATTTAAATTGATAGGGAAGTGCATACTGAACAGAAGATTGTTTAAGAAAGTGTTAAATATAATTAGTCTGAAACCATATTAAGTAGTGTAGAAGATAGTGTGGTGTGGGGTACCTTCATTCAACCAGTTGGAGGTGTCATAAAACAATAATAATATTGCCAACCTGGTTGGCCCAGTGAATAGTGCTTTGTTACTAACAAAAGAGAGAGAGAGAGAGAAAAAACACTCATGTCTGCAGCATATTTGATTTTTACTTTGAGACTAACACCCTACTAATTGGAGGCCTGAGATGGCTTAAAAAATTCCATTAATTGGTCAGTAGAGGAGGTTTTCTGATTATGTAACCCCTAACCATGGCACTAGAAACCTTGCTTAGGTGGAATTTGAATAAATGTGAACTACAGACTCAATTTCAGAAGAAGAATACCAAATCCAAAAGATTAGATTTCAATATCTAAAAATGTTATTAATACTCTATAAAGCAGCTACTCGACGATCCTGTTAGACAGAAAAATAATTCCCATTTGCACACAAGAATAATGAAATGGTCTGAGGGGAAAATATCACACAGGAATTGGCAATAAATTTTTTAGAAAAGTGCTGTGATGAAACTCCAACCAAGAGTAAAAAGATCATCATCTGCGTTGTTTGTAATCCTCAATGAAACCATTTTCGTAATGATTGTATCATAAAATTAGTAATGTTTTGCAGAATTAAAGATATACAAAGTTCTTTTTTGAGGGTGCAGCTTTAATAGTCATATAGATTTTCTGTTATTTACTGTTAGATAGTGTGCCCTACCAAGCATAATATCATCATTTGGGTGGCATTTATGTTGACTAGTGAATAATCCTTTATACCATATTTTCTGCTAATTGTGCCTGAAAGGAGTCCATCTCTATTCTGCAAAGCCACACTGCTCTTTTTGAAAGAAAGTTAACTGTTTGTTTCACTTTTTTTCTCATTTACACTCTCTGATATCTCATGTCAGTAGTATCCAACCTCTAATTTCTTCCCCCTCCCTTTTTTTTTTTTTTTTTTACTTCATTCTGTCACATTGATTTGATGTTTATCATCCCCTATTTTCTTTACATCTTAATTTTTTCCATTCAGAGTTACTAAAAATGAAGTCAAATTTCTTGTAGTCAACATTTCTACCTGTTCAACCGATTGAACAGGTAGAAATGTTGATTTTGGATTTTGGATTGAGGATTTTGCTATATTCAGTAATTTGACACAAGTTGTACACATACCTGTCTGAATACCATGCACTGTCTTGAGTATGCTGTAAATATTGCTTGTTCTCTAGGCAAATTCAGATCACCACTAAGTGATCTAAACAGGTGTCGAGCAGTAACTTAGCTTTTGTTGAAAGCTTTTCCACTTGTTATACTATAAATTAGGTAATACTAATACTTGGTTATACTATAAATTAAAGATGCGAAGAAATTATATTCTTGGTTTCATCCTTTATCCAAGTGTAAGCAAACAAAGTTTGTGCCTGAAGTAACTTCACGACTGGGCTACTTGTATATACAGACTAATGACTTCACATTAATTGCTTTAGTATACTTGTACTTATCCATAAGGATATGTGCATTGCATTATGGGATACTAAGGCAGTTAATGTGAAGTCATTAGCTTCTATATACAAGTTGCCCAGTCGTGAAGTTACTTCACATGATAACTTGTTTGTTTACACTTGGATAAAGGATGAAACCAAGAATATAATTTCTTGGCATCTTTAATTTATAGTATAACCAAGTGAAAACATCTATCTCTAATCCAGACTATTTTAGTAATAAGGTGTGATATCTCTTTGATTACTTGTATCTAGAAATATGACTTCTGCATTATTTTAACCTTGGTATCACTTCTAGTTCTGGCTCCTACTATTGAGACCTCAGTAAATGTCGAAACCAGTCTCTTCTCATTCTTTTCATAAGCCTTACTTCTTTAAGAAGTTTGTTAAGGATGTCCAGCAAGAATCAAATAATTGGTTTTATAAGAATAGAACATCATATAGTAACTGGCTTTCACTGACATTTTCAGCTTTCTTATCAGTCTATGCTAAAGCTCGTAATCATTAAAAAGAAATTATCACATTGACATCTGATTTTACAAGAACCAAAAACAGGAAACATGCATTATGTTCAAATTGTAGTTGTGCTTTATGATTTTTTCCTTATGTCACTAGCAAGTTATTATTTATGGAGAACGTCCATTTTCTGGCTTCTTGCTTTTCTTTATTACATTCTTAACTGATGATCTCAGTAAATGCCTTTCTGCCTGAGCTTTCATGCAGAACTTTTATTTTTGTTTACAGAAACATCAGAAAGTCTGGTGGGTCCTGATGGCAGTTTGCAGTGATGACATTTTGTTCCAGAGTCGATCATTACTGTTTTATATTACCTTTTCACACACACTCCAATTACACTGGTATTTGTTCTGAGGCTTGGAACTGTGCCTGAGATGGGTGGAAGTATGCATGTGCTATATGACTCATTCTTCATCATCATCATCATCATCAAATTCCTGCCATGTACCCTCAAGGGGTGTACAGGATATGACAGTACTACATGAAAAAATTACATCATTACTAACTTCCTATCTACAATTTTCCTCCAAATCAGTCTGTTACTTGTCAAGACTCCAACATTATCAGATCTTATATTTCTATTGTCTAAGGCACTTTGTACCGTATCAATCCACCTATATCTTGGTCTTCCTCTGGGTCGTTTTCCTGCCAACCTGGCAGAGAACACTTGTTTTGCTAATCTTTCCTCTCCCATTCTATTTAAGTGACCATACCATCTGAGATTAGCTCTGCTAACGCATTCCTGGATGCTGACAATGTCAAGTTCTTTCCTAATATCCTCATTTTTAATATGATATTGCCATTGATGCCATCTGTTCACGCCTCTAATCTTTCTCAGGACTCTCATATCTGCGGTCTCTAGTCTTTGGTCAAGTGTTTTACTTCTGACCCAGCTCTCAGATCCATAAGTTAAAATTGGTTTGAACACAGTCTTGTATACAGCTAATTTAGTGTTCCGACTAATTTCTTTCTTATTCCATATGAATTTATTCAATTGACTTCCCACGATACCAGCTTTGCTGATTCTGTTGTCTATTTCTATATTTAGTTTACCATCTTCAGTAAAAATTGTGCCTAAGTAGCTGAAATGTTTTACTTGTTCCACAGGTTCTCCATTCACAACACAGTTGACATTTTCAATGATTCTGCCTATTTTCATTGTCTTTGTCTTTTTATTGCTGACCTTCATACCATATCTATTGCAACAGCTATTCAATTTAGTCAGAGAATCTTGCAGACTTGTAGCGGATTTATTTAGAAGTATAACATCATCCGCATAAAGCAAAGAGCTGACATTAACATCTCCAATTTTGATATCAGGTTTAATACCACATTCCTTCATAATGTGATCCATATAGATAATGAATAACAGAGGGGATAATGTACATCCTTGTCTCACACCAGATTTAACATTAAACCATCTTCCTGTACTTCCTTCAATTCTAACTGCTGACTCACAACTCAAATAAAGACTAAGTATTGCTTGATATAATGCCCCATTGACACCATATAACTGCAGCGTATTGAATAGCTTCTCTCTTGGCACCTTGTCATATGCCTTTTCCAAATCGACAAAACTTAAATACAGATCTTTGTTATATTCCCATGATTTCTCGACTATTTGTCGTAAAGTGAAGATCTGATCCTGACAGCCTCTATTTGGCCTGAATCCAGCTTGTTCTTCACCAAGCTTTTCTTCCACAATTCTTCTCAACCGTTTCTCAAGTATACTTGCATAGATCTTGCCAGAAACACTCAGTAGGGAAATACCTCTGTAATTCTCACATTCAGTTTTATTTCCCTTTTTATATATGGGTACTATGAGAGCTCTACTCCAATCATCAGGAATTCATCCCTCTGTCCAGGCTTTCTGAACTATGCAGTGCAGCCACTGTAAGACTCTTATACCACCATACTTCAGCATTTCTGGTCGAATATCATCTACTCCTGCTGCCTTTCCACATTTCAAGCCTTTGATGGCTTTTTCTACTTCAAGTATGGATATGTATTCCTGACTGCATGCCTGGTCAGTGTTTTTTATCACTGTGCTGTCATCACTGCTTGTTTCATTTAGCAGTTTTTCAAAGTAATTACTCCATACTTCAAGGATATCTTTTTCTCCTGTTTTCATTTCACCTTTATCAACTCTAATTCCTTTTACAGCACTCTTTCCTCCATTCCTAAGCTTCTTCAACAACCTCCAGAATATTTTGCCACCTTCTTGATATTTATTTTCTATATTCTTGCCAAAGTCCTCCCATGACTATTGTTTAGCTAGTTTTACACACTGTTTAGCTTTCTTACATTTGTCTCTGTATTCTGTAAGAGTAAAAGCTGACTTATTTGCCAGGAACTTTTGATATGCTTTCTTCTTTTCCTTCACTGCCTCTTTAACTTCCTGTGTCCACCAGGGAGTTCTGATTTTTTTTATCTTTGCACACAACCTCACCACATGCCTCTCTGGCAGAATCAATCAATGTTTCCTTCAGAGTTTGCCACTGAATCTCCAAGGTTTCATTCCTGTTCTCAAACTCTTTCATTTTCTTTTCAATAATATTTCTGTATTTTAGTCTACAGTTTACATCTGAGAGCTGCTCAACTTTTATTCGCTTTAAAACTTTCTTACATGTTATTCTTTTCAATATGAAATTCAATTTTATCCTGCTCAAGACTAAATAGTGATCACTTCCAATTTCAAATCCTCTGTACACTCTGGTGTCCTGCACCAGGGAGAAAACATCACTATCAACAATAACATAGTCAATGAGACTTTTCTTATTGCTAGCCTCTTCTCTCCATGTGAATTTGTGCACATTTTTATGTTGGAACATGGTGTTAGTAATAACCAGTCCATGTCCTGAGCAGAAATCCAACAGATATTTGCCATTATTATTAGCTTTGCTCTTTTCTCCAAATTTTCCCAAAATATTTTTGTATGTCTCACAATCATTTCCTACTCTACTATTTAGATCCCCAACAAGGACCAACTTTTCCTTTTTCATTGTGTCAGTTGCTTTTTCTAAAGCCTCAAAAAATTCCTCCACTTCTACCTTAGTAGAACCTTCTCTGGGACCATAGGCACAAATAAGTCTCATTGTCCAGTTCCCCATTCTCATATTTGCCCACATTACTATACTTGAGACTGACTGCCATTCAAGAAGATTAGCCTCGTATTTTGTGTTGAATACTGTGGCTACTCCTTCTTTTCCTTGATTGTTATTGCCTGAATATAACATTTTGTATTTATTGCTCAGAAAGATCTCACCAGTTTTGGTCTTTTTTGTTTCAGTTACCCCTATTATGTCGCTCTGGTACTTATCTAATTCCTCAGCTAGCTCCATTTCTTTGCCATTCAGGCTTCTTACGTTGATAGTACCGATCTTTAACTCTGGTGATGTTGAGTTGGGGTTTGTTTTCCGATTTGTTCCAGTAGCTGACTTTTCGCTGTTCGCCCTGGTTCCCTGGCGAAAACAACGGGGGCCTTGTTTAACCGGGCGACGCCCCAGCCGGCATGAAATTTTGTCATGTTGTACCATCATTTTTTATTTTGGTTTAACCAATAAGAATACAATTTGGTCGGCTAAATCCCAAATTGCCAGCCCATCCTCGTTCGTTCAGTATCAAAGTAGATACCCAACAGGGTGCACCATGAGAACGTGAGGATTGGACATTAGGTCAGAAGCCCTGGTCGGTTCTCCGCATTCCTTTAAAGGCAATGTGGAGGTCTCCTCTCAGTTATACAGCTTTGACCCTTAAGTACCCCCTTCTGACTCATTCTTGTGTTCATAATTTAAATATTGCATCCAGTTTTTCTTCTTAAATTAGTCTATTATTTGTTACACTCCAGTATTTTTTATTAACATTTCATGCTTCTAAAAAAATGACTGAATCGGTCCATCTACACCTTGATGTTCCTCTGGATCTCTTTCCTGCTGTCTATTACCAAACACCTGTTTTGCTAACCATTCCATTACCATTCTATTTAAGTGGCCACACCATCTTAGATTAGTTCTGCTTACACATTCTTGAATGCTAATATCAAGTTCCTTTGTAATATCTTCATTTATAATATGATTCTGCCATTAATGCCACTTTTTTTTTGTATGCGGCTCCCACCCATGAAAGGTTTATTTGTGAACCTATGGGACATTCATACAATGGATGAGTTAAGGATTTTTTTTATATATGTATCTTTTATTGATGTATATGCATTTCTTGTATTTTTAATTTATTTTTTTTTAACTGGTCCAGAGACCAAACATTGAACTTTTTCAAGCCACTTTGTACCTCCGATAAGCAGGGCAGTGGTCACACACTGGATGATGAAATTCATCTTCCATGTAAAGATGATCGCAAACATTCATGCCCACAGTGGGATTTGAACCTACAGCCTGTTGGTTGGAGAGTGGAAATGCTAACCACTCAGCCAAATCAGGTCATGTATTTGCTCTCCTAATTTTCTCTGAAGTCTCATGCCCATGGTCTCTGATCTTTGAACAAGTGCTTTATTTCTAACCTAACTCTCAGATCCATATTAAAACTGGTTTGAACACTGTTTTGTATAGTGGTAGTTTGATGTTTTCTAATTTTTTTCTTATTCCATTAGTTCACTTGGTTCCCAACTATACCAGTTTTGCTTATTCTGTTGTCTATATCCAAATTTAATTTGCCATCTTCACTAAAAACTGTGCTAAAATAGCTAAAATATTTTATCTGTTCTATAGATTCTCCATTGAGAATGTAGCTGAAAAAAACCAAAACCATTTTCATAGTTTTGGTCTTTTTTATTGCTGATTTTCATGCTAAATTTGTTACAGCCATTATGCAATTTAGTTAGAGAATTTGGAAGACTTGCACTGGATTTGT